>NC_045428.1:127883140-128483140 GCF_902635505.1 Sarcophilus harrisii | reverse complement strand
CATCCTTTTGATTCTTTTACTTATTTTGTTAAAGCCTGTGGAGTCTCTTTTCAGAGCCAGGATGTTCTCATCTTCCTCTGCAGAGCAGTGATAGGTGTATGGATGAGTAGTTGTCCTGCCAGCTGGCTACAAAAACAGAAAGGTACTGGAGTGCTCTGAGAAAGAGTTCCTCACTGGGAAGTAACTCAGGTCTGCAGGGCAGAGCTGGGAAAGTGCCCTGCAAAGAACCCCAACTGTGTAGGTTAACTACTGCCCTGGGGCTATATGCTGAGCAGTGAGACTTTTACCACCCCAAGCCAAAGTCCACCCTGGGGCTGTAGGTATTAGCAGTTGAGCAGTAAATGACCCTGAAGGGACCTGAAGTATCTCTGCCCCCACAGTCTGCTGGGGAAGTTCTATGGTTCCAGGCCAAGCCCCCCACTGTGCCGATTAGAGGCTGCCCAGGCCGTGTCCCCCTGCCATGCAGATTTGTAACTGTCCCTGCAAAAGTCCTGAACTGCAAGATGTGGTTGCAGGGCTGTGTTCTGGGTCTGCCTGAGTCCCTTCTGGGTTTGAGTGGTTACAGCCAAATCTTGTTAGGTTCTGGCATTTTTTAGAGTACCCTCTGTTTTAGGCTTTAATTTCTCTGCCAGTTTACTGCTTTGTAATCAAGGCAGGGCAGTTAGCCTATAGCAGAGTTGTCTCTATAACTTCTCCAGCCACAGTGATCATTCCACCCCTGCTCTGCTCAGGACGCTAGTCTCTCACTGCCTGTGTGAGTTTGTTCCTGACTCCTTAGGACAAACCTTTCCTGGACATCTTCCAGATTATCTTCTGCTAGTAAGTTGTGTGCTTCTAATCTTCATGAATTTAAGCAGTGAAAGGTATTTTTGAGGCTGAATTTAATAGTTGGTTGTGAGGGGAAGGAGAGGAGCTTAGAAAGTTGAATGTGCCTTCTCTGCCATCTTGGCTCTGCTGCCCCTCTCTCCCCCCCATTAAGTAATCTTGATCCTTTCAAAGTCAATATACCGACTCAGATTGTCTTTATATTTTCCCTTCTTTCTTTCACAAATAAAAGGATTATACACAAAGCTTCAATACTTTGTTGATGACAACAAACTCTAAGTATTTATCATGTGCTAGTTGTTTCTGCTCTAAACATGTTACCTAAAAGTCTTTCACTTATCATAGACATCTATATTTATTTGGTCCTAGTAAAAGGTTTTGCTTACTAATGCTATATTATGCTATATTGTATAGCTATATTATGCTATATTGTATATTGTATATTGTATAGCTATATTATGCTATATTGTATATGGAGTTGATGTTAATGTTGATGTTGCTTGGTTCAAATATCTAAAATTATTATTTAGAACTTTCATAGTAATAGAGTAAAATATATTGTATAGTAACAATCATTTTCTAGTAATGTGTGTTTGACTCACTTGCTACTCATATACCCCCATAATATGATAATATACTTGAAAAACCCCAAGGACTTAACTAAAAAGTTACTTGAACAATAACTTTAGCAAAGTACCAACATTCCTATGTAGCATCAAAAAACAAAAACAAACAAACAAAAAAAAAAACAACTGGAAGAAAACACAGTAAAAGAGAAAGACATTTAAAATAACACTATAGAATATAAAATATGTGGGATCAAACCTGTCAAAACAAATCCAGAAATTATCTAAATATTTTAATTATTCTTCAAATAAAATATAAATAACAGGAGAAATAACAGTTTTTCATGAATAGGCAAAGTCAATATAATCAAAATGATAATTTTACTAAAGTTGATTTATTCATTGCTATCCCAATTAAATTATCATTTCTTTTTACTGAATTAGGAAAGATAAAATTCATTTGGAAAAACAAAAAGTCAAGAATATCAAAAGAAATAATGTAAAAAATATAAAAAGGAAGGAAGGTTAGCAGTACCAGATCTTCAACTATACTATAAAACAGTAATTATCAAAACTATCCAATACTAGTTAAGGAATTCTAGATACTACTGAAATTGTAATAGATTCTGTAGATCTGGTTTATATATGCCAAACTGAAATAGAAAGCAACATGGTTATCTGATACAGTCAATTTAGAAAGCCATTTACATAGGAAAAGAAAGTAAAAATATACATGAAATATATATATTTTTTTCCTAAAAAGCAAATTAGACTCATTTCCCTAAATTATCTTCTACATTCCAATTCCATTTATTATCCCCAGATTCTAGGGAAACAAGATATTTTGCATTACTTACCTTCCTCCATTTTTCATTTTCTGCTTTTTTCACATAAAAATTTTTGAATTATCAATTGAAAATATAACTTCAAATTGATGCATGATGCAAATTCAGAAAAAAAAACTCAAAAAAGTATTAACATGGAAAAATGCAATATCAGATGAGATGTTTAGCATCTGCAGCAATTGGGGAAAAATAGCTATTTATACCTAATGATTACTATAGTTAATCTGAAGAAAAATATTACAAAATATTACAAAAATAACAGAAATAAATCAAATATTATCACTGCTGATCCAAGGCTGAATAGCAAAAATACTTGCAAAGAGTCTTGTCCAGAAATAAAAATGTAATGTGGAGAACCCTGTTGATTAGAAGACAAAATATAGAATTCCACTAAAAAGCAAACAAACCATCATTATTAAGAGTATCTTAAGGGCATTATTATGATTTTTTTGATAAAAAATGTTCCTAAGAATTAGTAGGTTTTATGGAGATGGAATGGGTTATCTAGTATATAATCTTTTCCCCTCCTCCTTCCTTACTTGATTTCAAGATGAGGAAACTAAATACTAATATTTAAGAGACTTTTCCAAGTTTACCTACCTATTAACACTGGATTACAGCCCAACTTTTTATTGTTCTAATTTAATATTTTATTGTTTCAATAGAATGCAAAACAATATTGTAATTTTATTTATTTAGTATTTAGTTTATCTTAGTTTTGTGAGGCAAGTAGGATTAAGTGACCTGTCCAGGGTCACACAACTAGGAAGTATTAAGTATCTGAGGTCGGGTTTGGACTCACGTTCTCCTGACTTCAAGGGCAGTGTGCTACCCACTGTACCCAGCTGATGCTTATATTTGTTTTTAAAACTTTAAGTTCCACATTCTCTACCTACTCCTTTCCTCCTTCCCCTCATTGAGAAGACACATGTGAAGTTATGCAAGACATTCCATTAAAGTCATGCTGCAAAAAGAAAAGAAAAGTATGTTTTAAACTGTATTCAGAGAAAACCAGTTCCTTCTCTGAGTTTGGGTGGAATTTTTTTTTTTTTATAAGTCATTAAGAGTAGTCTTGGATCATTGTATTGCTGAGAATAGCAAAACTATTCACAGTTGCTAATGATCCCATAACATTTTTATTATTTTGTCAGAATGCATTTCACTTTGCATGAGCTCATGGAAGATTTTCTAAGTATTTCTGAGAGCTTCCTGCTCATCATTTCCTATACAGCAATAGCATTTCCTCATAATCACATACCACAATTTGTTCAGACATTCCTCAATTGATGGGAAATCCCTCAATTTCCAATTCTTTGCTCTGCATATTTTTGTAGATAGAGATCTTTTTTTAGGTCAATATCAAAGGGCATATTATGACTTTATAGCCCTTTAGTTACAATTACAAAATTTTTATAGAATGGTTGAATCAGTTCACACCATCAACCATGCATTAATGTCTCATTTTTTCCCAGATCTTCTCCAACACTGGTCATTTTCCTTTTCTATTCCTGTGGTGTTCTTTTTCCAAAACACAGCCAGGTGATAAAAGTTCAGATCTTTTGCTGTGTCCTTCAATATAGCCTGGTTAGCTCAGAGGCCTATCTCTGCTTGGTTTCAAGAGCTCCCTCCGAATGTCTCCAAATCCAAAGGTTTGCCCTTCAGAGATCCAGCCAGCACCAAGGTGGAAGATGCAAAGAATCTCTCTTGCATTGAGAGAGGGCTTGTAGGCTTCCTCCCAGAGTGCTCCTCTCTGACCCCTAGGAATGTTCCCAAGAAACTCTTTCCAGCTCTAAGAGCTTCCTGTATATGATATATATATGACCTCCCAAAGGTTAACTCCTCCTTCTGGAGAGAGAGGGATTCTGGGTTATCTCCAAGAGTGCTCTCTGGCCCTAAGAACTTCAAGGGAGGTGTGAATTCAGATATCTCATACTAAGCCTGAAATCTCCCAAAAGTGTGAACTCCATTGAGTACTTATATACTTATGAGCTCTCTAAAGGTGTGAACACAAGCATCGTATCAGTTGTACTTAGTACCGTGTTTCAAGTTATGGCCCAAAATATCTCCTTCTAAGATCAAATCAATCATATTGAACCATGCCAAATTAGATAATTATTGTCTCTATCAACTCCAATGGCTTAACAGTTTGTAAAGATTCCAACATGTTCCTACTTCAGAACCAATTTAATCTGAATTTTTCTAAACAATCATGAATTAGAGTTTGTTTTATTGTTTGTTTGTTTTTCCATGTGACTATAAATACCTTGATTAGTTAAGCTGAAAAATGTCAATAAATTTTCATTATTGACAAGGAAAGATAATGCAGAATGTTGGAGGGGATGTGGGAAAAGAGGGAAACTGATACATTGTTGGTGGAATTGTGAATATATCCAGCCATTCTGGAGAGAAATTCGGAACTATGCTCAAAAAGTTTCAATTGTGAATACCCTTTGATCCAGCAGTGTTACTACTGGGCTTATATCCCAAAGAGATTTTAAAGAAGGGAAAGGGACCTGTATGTGCAAGAATGTTTATGGCAGCCCTCTTTGTAGTGGCCAGAAACTAGAAACTGAGTGGATGTCCATCAATTGGAGAAAGTCTGAATAAATTCTGGTATATGAATATTATGGAATATTATGTTCTGTAAGAAATGACCAGTAGGAGGATTTCAGAAAGACCTGGAGAGACTTATATGAACTTAATGCTGAGTGAAAGGAGCAGGACCAGAAGATCACTATATACTTCAACAACAATACTATATAATGATCAGTTCTGATGGATGTGGACATTTTCAACATTGAGATGATTCAAATCAGTTCCAATAGAGCAGTAACGAAGTGAACCAGCTACACCCAGCAAAAGAACTCTGGGAAACGATTATGAACTACTACATAGAATTCCCAATCCCTCTATTTTTGTCCACCTGCATTTCTGATTTCCTTCACAGGCTAATTGTACAAAATTTCAAAGTCTGATTCTTTATGTACAGCAAAATAACTGTTTGGACATGTATACATATATTGTATTTAATTTGTACTTTAACATATTTTTTTTTAATTTAATAGCCTTTTATTTACAGGATATATGCATGGGTAACTTTACAGCATTAACAATTGCCAAACCTCTTGTTCCAATTTTTTACCTCTTACCCCCCTCCTCCCTCCCCTAGATGGCAGGATGACCAGTAGATGTTAAATATATTAAAATATAAATTAGATACACAATAAGTATACATGACCAAAACGTTATTTTGCTGTACAAAAAGAATCAGACTCTGAAATATTGTACAATTAGCTTGTGAAGGAAATCAAAAATGCAGGTGTGCATAAATATAGGGATTGGGAATTTAATGTAATGGTTTTTAGTCATCTCCCAGAGTTCGTTTTCTGGGCATAGCTGGTTCAGTTCATTACTGCTCCATTGGAAATGATTTGGATGATCTCGTTGCTGAGGATGGCCTGGTCCATCAGAACTGGTTATCATATAGTATTATTGTTGAAGTATATAATGATCTCCTGGTCCTGCTCATTTCACTCAGCATCAGTTCGTGTAAGTCTCTCCAGGCCTTTCTGAAATCATCCTGTTGGTCATTTCTTACAGAACAGTAATATTCCATAATATTCATATACCACAATTTATTCAGCCATTCTCCAACTGATGGACATCCATTCAGTTTCAGTTTTAGCACTACAAACAGGGACTGCCACAAACATTTGGCACATACAGGTCCTTTCCTTCTTTATAATCTCTGGATATAGTCCCAGTAGTAACACTGCTGGATCAAAGGTATGCAGTTTGATAACTTTTGAGCATGTTCCAAACTACTTCCAAAATGGTTGGATTCGTTCCAACTCCACCAACAATGCATCAATGTCCCAGTTTTCCGCATCCTCCAACAATCATCATTATTTTTTCCTGTCATCTTAGCCAATCTGACAGATGTGTAGTGGTATCTTAGAGTTGTCTTAATTTGCATGTCTCTTATTAATAATGACTTGGAGCATGTTTTCATATGACTAGAAATAGTTTCAATTTCTTCATCTGAGAATTGTCTGTTCATATCCTTTGACCATTTTTCAATTGGAGAATGGCTTGATTTTTTATAAATTAGAGTTAATTCTCTATAAATTTTGGAAATGAGGCCTTTATCAGAACCTTTGACTGGAAAAATATTTTCCCAGTTTATTGCTTCCCTTCTAATCTTGTCTGCATTAGTTTTGTTTGTACAAAAATTTTTCAGTTTGGTATAATCGAAATTTTCTATTTTGTGATCAGTAATGATCTCTAGTTCTTCTTTGGTCATAAAGACGTTCCCCTTCCACAGGTCTGAGAGGTAAACTATCCTGTGTTCCTCTAATTTATTAATAATTTCATTCTTTATGCCTAGGTCATGAACCCATTTTGACCTTATATTGGTGTACGGGGTTAAGTATGGATCAATACCTAGTTTCTACCATATTAGTTTCCAATTTTCCCAGCAATTTTTATCAAACAGTAAGTTCTTATCCCAAAAGCTGGGATCTTTGGGTGTGTCAAAGACTAGGTTGCTATACTTGTTGACTGTTTTATCCCTTGAACCTAATCTCTTCCACTGATCAACTAATCTATTCCTTAGCCAATATCAAATAGTTTTGGTAACTGCTGCTCTATAATATAATTTTAGATCTGGTACAGCTAAGCCACCTTCATTTGATTTTTTTTTCATTAATTCCCTTGAAATTCTTGACCTTTTGTTTTTCCATATGAACTTTGCTGTTATTTTTTCTAGGTCATTAAAATAGTTTTTTGGGACTCTGATTGTTATAGCGCTAAATAAATAGATTAGTTTAGGTAATATTGTCATCTTTATTATATTTGCTCGCCCTATCCAAGAGCACTTAATATTTTTCCAATTGGTTAGATCAGACTTAATTTGTGTGAAAAGTGGTCTGTAATTTTGCTCATAAAGTTTCTGATTTTCCCTTGGCAGATAGATTCTAAATTTTATATTATCAGTAGTTACTTTAAATGGAATTTCTCTTTGTAACTCTGACTGTTGGATTTTGTTAGTGATATATAAGAATGCTTGATTACTTATGTGGGTTTATTTTATAACACCAGCAACTTTGCTAAAGTTGTGGATTATTTCTAATAACTTTTTAGTAGAATCTCTGGGGTTCTCTAAGTATACCATCATGTCGTCGGCAAAGAGTGATAATTTGGTTTCCTCATTGCCTGTTCTTATTCCTTTAATGTCTTTCTCAGCTCTTATTGCTATAGCTAGCGTTTCTAATACAATATTAAATAGTAAAGGTGATAGTGGGCAACCTTGTTTCACTCCAGATCTTATTGGGAATGGTTGCAGTTTGTCTCTATTACATATGATGCTTACTGATGGTTTTAAATAGATGCTGCTGATTATTTTAAGGAAAAGTCCATTTATTCCTATACTCTCAAATGTTTTAATAGGAATGGATGTTGGATTTTATCAAATGCTTTTTCTGCATCTATTGAGATGATCATATGTTTTTTAATTGGTTATTAACATGGCTAATTTATTGATAGTTTTCTAATATTGAACCAGCCCGCATTCCTGGTATAAATCCTACTTGGATCATAGTGTATTATCTTGGAGATGATTTTCTTAGTCTTTTTGCTAATATCTTATTTAAGATTTTGCATCAATATTCATTAGGGAGATTGGTCTATAATTTTCTTTCTCTGTTTTCAGCCTACCTGGTTTAGGGTATCAGTACCATGTCTGTGTCATAGAAGGAATTTGGTAGGACTCCTTTTATTCCCTATTTTATAAATAATTTATATAGCATTGGGGCCAATTGTTCTTTAAATGTTTGGTAAAATTACATGTAAATCCATCTGGTCCTGGGATTTTTCTTAGGGAGTTGTTTAATTCTCGTTCTATTTCTTTTCTGAAATGGGACTATTCAAGCAATTTACTTCCTCCTCTGTTAGTCTGGGAAGTCTATAT
This sequence comes from Sarcophilus harrisii, assembly GCF_902635505.1. NCBI lineage: Eukaryota > Metazoa > Chordata > Mammalia > Dasyuromorphia > Dasyuridae > Sarcophilus > Sarcophilus harrisii. Next base: position 128,474,936 of record NC_045428.1, on the reverse strand, counting down.
TTTTGGAGGTAGTCATCCATTTCACTTAGGCTATCAAATTTATTGGCATAAAGTTGAGCAAAATAACTCATTATTTCTCCAATTTCCTCTTCATTGGTGGAAAGTTCTCCTTTTCATTTTAAGACTACTAATCTTTTTTCCTCCTTTTTCTAATCAGATTTACAAAAGGCTTATCATTTTTATTGCTTTTCATAGAACCAACTCTTAGTTTTATGAATTAGTTCCATAGTTTTTTTACTTTCAATATTTTTAATTTCTCCTTTTAATTTTAGAATTTCCAATTTAGTATTTGATTGGGGCTTTTTAATTTGGTCTTTTTTTAGTTTTTTTAGTTGCAAGCCCAATTCATTTATCTTTTCTTTCTCTGTTTTATTCAAGTATTCCTCTAAGGATATAAGATTCCCTCTTATTACCGCCATGGCTGCATCCCACAAATTTTGGTATGATGTCTCATCATTGTCATTATCTTGAGTGAAATTATTAATTGTATCTATAATTTGCTGCTTCACCTAATCATTCTTTTAAGATGAGATTGTTTAGTTTCCAATTACTTTTTGGTCTATTTCCAACTTTTGTTGAATGTAGTTTTATTGCATCATGATCTGAAAAGAAAGCATTTACTATTTCTGCTTTCTTGCATTTAATTTTAGAGGTCTTTATGTCCTAATATATGGTCAATTTTTGAATAGGTTCCATGAACTGCTGAGAAGAAAGTATATTCCTTTTCTATCTCCATTCAATTTTCTCAAAGATCCAACATACCTAATTTTTCTGATATTCTATTCTACTTTAATTTCTTTCTTTTTGTTTTGTGGTTTGATTTGTCTAATTCTGAGAGTGCAAGGTTGAGATCTCCTACTATTACAGTTTTGTTGTCTATTTCTTCTTGCAACTCTCTTAACTTCTCCTTTAGGAAGTTGGATGCCATACTCTGGTGCATATATGTTTAATATTGATATTGCTTCGTTGTTTTACTACCCTTTAGCAGGATGTAGTTTCCTTCCTTATCTCTTTTAATTAGGTCAATTTTGCTTTTGCTTGATTGAGATAAGAATGGCTACCCCTTTTTTGACTTCACCTGAAGATAATAGATTTTGCTCCAGCCTTTTTACCTTTACTCTATATGTATCTCCCTGCTTTAAATGTGTTTCTTGTAAACAACATATTGTAGGGTTCTGACTTTTGATCCAGTCTGCTATCTACCTCCTCTTTATGGGGAGTTCATCCTCATTACATTTAGATTTAAATCTATTTCCTGCCATCCTAATACCCCAGTTTGAGCTCTATTATTCTTGCCTCCCAACCCTCTTTCCCTTTAAACTCTTATGACCCTCTTGTATCATGATGCTTACCTCTTTATAATCCCTTCCTCCCCCCCTTTGAGTCTTTTCCCCTTCCTTCCCTTATTACTCTCCTTCTTTTCCCTTTTCCTCTCCCCCGTTTTTAATGAGGCAAGAGAGAATTTTCTCTAAAACAAATGTCAATTATTTTTTCTTTGAGGCATCTCTAATGAGAGTAAGATTCACACAATGTTCCTCCCCCCTCTAAATTCCCTCAGATATGATAAGTTTCCTTTGCCTCTTTGTGGGATGTGGTTTCCCTCTTTTTATCCCTCTCCTTTCCACCTATATTCTGCCATCATCCCTTTTCCATTTCTATTCCCTTTTTATGTTATATCAATACAATCAAATTATGCATGTATTCTTTTGTATATCCACAACAGAAATACAATTCTCAAGTTATTTTTTACCTTTTCTGCATCTCTTGAGTTCTATTCTTGCAGATCAAATTTTTGTTTAGTTCTGGTTTTTCTTCAGAAACAAATGGAATTCATTTGTTTCATTAAATGTCCATCTTCTTCCCTGGAAGAAAATGCTCAGCTTAGCTGGGTAGTTTGTTCTTGGCTGCATCCCAAGTTCTTGTGCCTTTTGGAATATCATATTCCAGGCCCTTCGTTCCTTTAATGTGGAGGCAGCCAGATCTTGGGTCATTCTTATTTTGGCACCTTGGTATTTAAATGGTTTTTTTTTGGCTGCTTGTAAAATTTTTTTCCTTAATCTGATAGTTCTGAAATTTGGCCGCAATATTCCTTGGGGTTTTTATTTTAGGGTTTCTTTCAGAAGGTGTTCGATGAATTCTTTCAATGCCTATTTTACCTTCTGATTCTATTACATCTGGGCAGTTCTCTTTGATGATTTCTTGTAAAATAGTATCTAGGCTCTTTTTTTCATCATAGTTTTCGGAAAGTCCAATAATCCTCAGATTATCTCTCCTAGATCTATTTTCCAAGTCTGTCATTTTGCAAGTAGATAATTCATGGTTTTTTCCAGTTTGTCATTTTTTTGTTTTTGCTTGACTGATTCTTGCTGTCTCAATGAATCATTAGTTTCTATTTGTTCAGTTCTAATTTTTAAAGAATTATTTTCTTCATTAGCTTTTTATTCTTTCTGTATATGTCCAATTGAGTTTTAAATGTATTGTTTTGGTCTGTGGAATATTTTTCCATTTCACTAATTTTTTTTTTTAGTGAATTATTTTTCTTTTTCAATTCACAGATCCTACTTTCTTGGAGTTCTTTGTCTTTTCCAATTGCAATCCTACTTTCTAGTGAATTTTTTTTTTTCCACCACCAATTTTGTTTCCCTGCACTTACTGGGAATTTTTTAACTTTTCCAATTCATATTTCAGGAAGTTGTTGCTCTCTTTTAAGGCTTCTCTTTCCTTTCCTCATTTATCTTCTAACTCTCTTTTGAGTCTTTTAATGGTCTCTTCTATGAGAGCATCATGTAAAGGAGGACAGTCTGATGCATTTTTGCTGTTTGAGGTCTCTTCAGGTTTGCTGACCTGCTCTTTTTCTGCATAGAAGCTGTCGATCTTTCTTTTCATCTTTTTATTCATGTTTTAAAGCCTTTAGGGTATGTCTCCTAGGCAAGGGGGTTACCAGCTTCCTCTGCAGAGCAGGGAGAGATGTAAACTGATTTCTGGCTCCGAGGTATGGGAGTGCTCTGAGTGAGAGTTTTCCCTTCCCCCAACAGGAAGTGGATTCAGCACTGGCCGAGCTATGGAAGTGCCCAGTTGCACGGTGTGGGTTAGCGATTGCCCTGGGCTAGAGACTAAGGGGTGAAAGTGTCACTGGCCCAGGCCGGAGCCTCTTGTGGGATTGTGAGTATTAGCAGCTGATTGCAGACCGAAGACCGCTGTGAATTCTGGAATTCTGCCTCAGCGTCTCAGCTTGATGCAAATCGGCCCTGGAAAAGCTCTATGACCCCAAGCTGAGCTCCCCACTGTGCAGATTGGAGGCTAACCCGGGCTGTGTCCTCCTGCCGTGCAGGATCACAACTGCCCCAAGGAAAAGCCCTGTACTGTGGGTTGGGGCTGCGAGCTTGTGCTGAGATCTATGCTTTTACTCTCGGTTTGAGGCTCTCCTTAGAACCTAATTTCTCTCCCAGTCTGTGCTGATCTCCCCCCTGGCCCAGGAACCAACCTTTTTTTTGGCGAGACTGCAGATTTTCTTTGGCTGGTGAGTTGTTCTACTTCTTATCTTTACGAATTGTAGCGGTCAAGACTATTTTTGAGGCTCGATATAATATTGATAAAGAGGGTAAGAGAAGAGCTTAGAAAGTAGCATGTGTCTTCTCCGCCATCTTGGCTCCGCACCTCACTTTCACATATTTAACATGTATTGGACAACCTGCCATCTGTAGGAAGAGGTGGGGAGAAGGAGGGAAAAAGTTGGAACAAAAGGTTTTGCAATTGTCATTGCTGGAAAATTATCCATACATATATCTTGTAAATAAAAAGTTATAATAAAAAATAATAAATTTTCAGTATCAATTGAAGAATTTTTTTTTTTACAAATTTGACTCCGTTTCCTTAGTGTTTAAGAAATGTTCATCAGAAAAATTTGCTTCAAAATTCTACTCATAATTATTATTGCTAACCGTATTTTATTTCTGTTTATAATATTCTCTCTCATTTCTTCCTGAACCTCCTCAAGTGTTTGTCTCCTGGCTACCTACTCCCTCAATACTATCCCAGTTCTATATTCCTTCTATCCCACTCCCCAATTATCTTATCACATTCCCTTCCAACTTTCATGCATAGCAAGAAAAAAATTAAATATTCCATTGAAGGTACTTAGCAAGGTACCTCATTGAGAATGTGCATCATAATCTAAGAAAATTCTGAGAAGAGTAAGATTGACTCATTCCCCTCTTTTTCTTTTTCTCTACTGGAAAAGCTTTTTCTAAAATCTTTTATAGTAGATAATTTATACTATTCTACCATCCCTTTCCCTTTCACACAGAACATTCCTCTCTCACCATTTAATTATACATTTTATAGATAGTATCTCTTCATACTCAAGTCACAATTGTGCCCTCTGTCTCTATATACTCCTTTTAATTGTCCTAATAATAGGAAAGATTTTAATGAGTTACCATTCTCATCTTTCTATGCATTGTAAACAGATAAACCTTATTGAATCCCTTATGATTTCCCTTTCCTGATTACCCCTTTTATAATTCTTCTAAGTACTGTATTTTAAGTCAAATTTTCTATTCCGCTCTGTTCTTTCCATTACTAATGCTAAAAAACTTCCTATTTCATAGAATTTCTATTTTTCCCCCTGAAGAATAATACTGTTTTCCTTTGCAAGTGATTCTTGCTTGCGATACTACCTCTTCTCTTCTCCAAAATATCATATTCCAAACATTCCAATCCTTTGACATAAAAGCTGTCAAGTTTATGTTATCCTGATTGTAGATCCACTGCACATGAAATGTTTCTTCCTAGGTGCTTATTTTCTCTTTGACCTAGGAGTTCCAAAATTTAAGTATGATTTTTCCTGAGAATTTTCACATTTCAGAAAGTGATTGGTGGATTCTTTTAATTTCTAATTTACTCTATGGTTTTAAAGCATCAGGACAATTTTCCTTGAAAATTTCTTGAAAGATGATGTCTAAGCTGTATTTTGATGGTTATCAAGTAGAGCCATAATCTTTTCTTTTAATACACATTGCTTTATTAGTCATGATGGGAAAGAAAATCAGAGCAAATAGGAAAAACCATTAAAGAGATAAAAAACACAGAAAAAAGCAACCATAGCATTTGTTAGTTTACATTCAGGCTCATTAGTATTGGATGCAGATGGCATTTTCTGTACAAAGTCTATTGGGCTTGCTTTGGATCATTGAACAACAGAGAAGAAATAAATCTTTCATAATCAATTATTGCATTTTCATGTTGCTATTATGTACAATGTATTGGTTCTGCTTGTTTTGCTCAGCATCAGTTCTTGTAAATATTTGCAAGTCTTTGTAAAATCAGGTTGTTCATTATTTTTTACAGAACAATAATAATCTATTACCTTCATGTATCACAACTTGTTCAGCCATTCTCCAATTGATGATCATCCACTCCTTTTCCAATTCTTTGCTTTCACAAGAAAGAATGACTACAAACATGTTTGCACATCTGGGTCCTTTTCCCTCTTTTAATATTTCCTTGTGATACGGAGCCAATAATGGTACTGCTGGGTCAAAAGGTATGCAAAGTTTTACAGCCCTTTGGGAATACTTCATTTTGCTCTCCAGAATGGTTGGATCATTTCACAACTTCACCAACATTGCATTAATATCCCACTTTTCCCACATCCCCTCCAACATTTTTCATTATCTTTTCCTGTCATCTTAGCCAATTGAGAGGTGTGAGCTAGTACTTCAGAGTTGTTTTAATTTGCACTTCTCTAATCTGTAGTGATTTACGCATTTTTTCATTTACTATGATTGGCTTTAATTTCATCATTTGAAAATTGTCTTTATATCCTTTGACCATTTATCAAATGGGGAATGGATTGTATTCTTATGAATTTGACACAGTTCTTTGTATATTTTAGAAATCAGGCCTTTACCAGAAATACTGGTTGTAAAGATTTTTTTCTCAGCTTTGTATTCACTTTTAATCTTGTTTCTGTTGGTTTTGCTTGTCATTTTTCTTTTAATTTAATGCAATCAAACTCATGCATTTTGCCTTGTTTAATGTTCTCTAATTCTTTTTGGTCATAAATGAGCCTTTTCTCCAAAGATCTGATAGGTAAATCAGTGATCTTGTAATTTGTTTGTGACATTACTTTTATGTGCAAATCATGTACCATTTTTGAATTTATTTTGTTATAGCATATGAGATATAGATCTATGCTGATTTTTTGACATTATTTTCCAGTTATCCCAGAAATCTTTGTCAAATACTGACTTCTTATTCCAGAATCTGGAATTTAGGGGGTTATTAAATATTAGATTGTTTTAAACCTTGATTATTGTATTGTGGGTGTCTAATCTAGTCCACTGATTCACCACTCTATTTCTTAGCCCAATTCCAAATGATATTAATTATTGATTATAGATTTAGGTTTGCTACTGCTATGCCACCATCCTTTTTATTTTTTCCATTAATTCCCTTGATATACTTGACATTTTGCTCTTTCAGATGAATTTTGTTATTATTTTTCTAGTTCTATAAAATAATATTTTGTCAGTTTGATTGATACAACAGTGATAGAGTAGATCAATTTAGAAGGAATTATTTTTATTATCTTAACTCAGCCTAACCATGAACATTTAATATTTTTTCCAGTTGTTTAGATCTGATTTTATTTGTGTGAAAAGTGTTTTGTAATCTTGATGTGTTCATATAATTCTTGGGTTTGTTTTGGCAGATAGACCCCCAAGCACTTTATTTTATCTACAGTAATTTTAAATGGAATTTCTCTTTCTATCTTTTGCTAATGGGTTTTGTCAGTAGTATATAGAAATGCTGATGATGTGTGTGAATTTATTTTATATCTTGTAATTTTGCTAAAGCTGTGAATTGTTTCCAGTAAGTTTTTGGATGATTTTCTGGGATTCTCTATGTATATCAACATACCATCTTCAAAGAGTAATAGTTTTATTTCCTCACTGCCTATTCTAATTCTTTTAATTTGTTTTTCTTTTCTTATTTTCAAATCAATCATTTCTAATTCAATGTTGAATAATAGTGGTGATAATAGGCATTCTTGTTTTACTCCTAATCATACTGGGAATATCTTCAGCTTTTCTCCATTACAAATAATGCTTGCTGTAAGTTTTAGATAGATACTGTTTATTGTTTTAAGGAAAGCTCCCTTTATTTCTATTCTTCCAAGTATTTTTAATAGGAATGGGAGCTCTGCTTTGTCAAAAAAAGTTTCTGCATCTATTGAGATTGTCATATGATTTCCATTAGTTTTGTCATTTATATAGGCAATTACACTAATAGTTTTCCTGATAGTGAACCAAACCTACATTGCTGGCATAAATCCCATTTGACCATATTGTATTATTCTGCTTATAATCTCTTGGTTAATATTTTATTTAATGTATTTGCAACAACATTAATTACGGAGTTGGGTCTATAATTTTCTTCTTGTGTTTGGGCTTTTTTTGTTTAGGTATCAGTGTCATATTTGTGTCAGATAAGGAATTTGGCAGTACCACTCCCTTACCTGTTTTTCCAAATAATTTACATAATATTGCAATTAATTGTTCTTTAAATGGTTGGTAGAATTCACTTATAAATCCACCTGACCCTGGATATTTTTCCTTAGGGAGTTTGTTAATGACTTGTTCAATTTCTTTATCTAAAGTGGGTCAATTTAAATAATTTATTCCTCTTCTGTTTACCTGGGCAGTTTATATTTTTGTAAATATTTGTTCATTTTAGTTATATTGTCAGAATGATGTTATATAATAGGGCAAAATAGCTCCTAATTATTGCTATAATTTCTTTGCCATTGGTGGCAAGTTGGCCTCTTTCATTTTTGATACTGGTAATTTGTTTTTTTTGTTTTCCTTTCCTTTTTCTGATCTAATTAACTAAAGATTTATCTGTTTTATTACTTTTACCATAAAATCAACTCAGTTTTATTTGTTAGTTCAATAGTTTCCTTAGTTTCTCTTTTATTAATTTCTCCTTTGAGTTTAAGAATTTGTAATTTGATATTTAATTGAGGGTTTTTAATTAGTTTTTTCTAGCTTTTTTAGTTGTGTGCCTAATTTGTTGATCTCCTCTTTCACTATTTTATTGATGTAGATATTTAGAGATACAAATTTTCCCTATAAACAACTTTGGCTGCATCCCATGGGTTTTGGTATGTTGTCTCATTATTGTCATTCTCTTGGGTGAAATTATGCATTGTTTCTTTGATTTGTTGTTTGATCCACTCATTCTTTAGAATCAGATTATTTAATTTCCATTTGGTTGTTAGCCTCTTTCCTTACTCTTTTACTGAATATAATTTTTATTGCAATGTCATCTGAAAAGGAAGCACTTACTTTTTTTGCATTTGATTTTGAGGTTTTTGTGCCCTAATACATGGTTAATTTTTATGTAGGTGCCATGTACTGTTAAGAAAAAAGTGTATTCCTTTCTGTCCCTATTTGATTTTTTTTAACAATTCTATCATATCTACCTTTTCTAGGATCCTGTTAACCTCTTTCTGTATTTTTTTTATTTTAGGGTTAGATTTGTCTAATTCTGAAAGAGGAAGATTGAAGTCCCTACTACAATAGTTTTGCTGTCTATTTCTTCTCTAAGAATACCTGTGGTTTCCCCTTTCTTTGTTTTTGGAGGAGTATATTGATGTCTCTGTTTCTCCTTTCTATTATTGCCTGTCCTTGAGGATTAAAAGGTATACTAGTGGTGTATAACATCTGATACTGTGCACAAAAGTGTGCAAAATGTTTAGAAATATATACAGGTCCATTATCTGTTGTTATTGCTTGTGGCACACGCATAATTGAAAACATCTGTATAAGGAATTCAGTGACTACTCAAGCTGTCTCTTTTGTTGCTAGTATTGTAAAAGTAAATCTTGAAAATGTGTATACTACACAATTTTATCCAACCCATTTTATCTAGATGGTTCTCAGCCTTGCATCACTTTTGTGGCCAACACAGCTTTCCAGGTTCAGATACAGAAAGACTTTCTTTTGCTCCTGTCCTCTTAGCTTATTATAGATGATGATAGCTAAAAGGCCAAAATTTTGTGGTTTCCTTGAACCAGGCTTTCCAGTTCCTAGAATTTATTTTGTTACAGTTTTATGGAAGAAAAAGTGAGAACTCATTGACATGGGAATATAATCACTTCCTTCCATGTCACTTGAAAAAAAATTGTATAAAATGGTGGATAGATGCATCTTTCTCTTTACAAAACCAACAAACATATTCATTTTTTTCCTACTTCTATGTAAAATTTTGCATTATTTTCCAATCCCTCATGAAGGCTCATCCTGCTTGAGATCTCATGGTTTAGCAGAAGAATAGAATTGTTAGCAAAAACAGTACTATTTTTTTAAGGAATTTCAGAATTGAAACGACTGTGAAGAGAGGGGACAATATATCACATGTTAAATATGAGGCAATGTCAGTTTCTAAAGTTCTCTTACCTCTGTTTATTTAAATAGCTGGTGAGAGTTGCTTGATAGGTTTAAAATCCTCAATGCCTTTCAATAAATTTATACTCATGATTCTGAATAGGCAATGGTTAAAAGGTATAGGAGAAAAGTAAATCAAATTATTATTTAGAATATATATATATATATATATATATATATATATATATATATATATAATACACACACACACACACACACACATATATATATATATACTTGTTTGTGTGTATGTCTGTGTGCATTTACATAAGCATTGCTGTTATTGCAATTATTTTCTCCCAACTATTATTCCTGAATCCTCTCTCTTCCATCTCCAATAAATATGGATCAAAGGATCAAGGGATTTCAAGAATTTTCAGTAGTTCTTTATTGACCCTATGAAAAAAATAAAGTCCTTTGTCTGATGTTTAAATTCTTTATAGTCCAAAACATCTTTTCAGCCTGATATCATATTACTTTGGTTTACGTTTCGATCAAAATGGTCTACTTATTTTTCTCCCTGGACAATATTCCTTCTCTGGGCAATGCTATCTCCCATTCCTGAAATATCCTTGTTCTCCCCTTTTCTCTTTACATATTTCTTAACTTCTTTAAAAAACATTGTTCAGTACTTCTTCCCATAGGGCACATTTTTTTTTTTTGATCTTCTCTATGATTGTTAGTACTCTCCCAACTTCTAAAGTTATTTTTATTAACTATACATTTGGTATAAATATGTGTGTATTTGTGGTTCCTTCCAATAAAAATAACAACAACACCTAAGTATTTATACAGTGATTTTGAGTTTTGCAAAATAAAACACATAAATATGTTATCTTCTTTAATCTTCATAATCCTACAAGGTAGGTGCTATTAAAACTCCCATTTTATAGGTAAGGAAACAGCTTGAGAAAGATTTAGTGACTCTTTCAGGTTCACATTGCTGGTAAATATTTGAAGCAGGATTTTAACTAAGATCTTCCTGGTTCCAAGTTCTGCACTCTATGAGCATTTTAGGCTTTGTATTTTTACTGTCTGGAACATAATAGGTACTAAATAATTGCTTATTGAATTGAATTAAATTGAATTTGAATGGTTTTGACTGAATTCTATTAAAAATCATATTGCCACAAAGAAAGCTTTAATATTTGCCTTTTGGATGTTCTCTAAAAACAGCAAAACAAACAAAAACATAAATAAGCATCAAAAAGAGTGATTCTTAAAAAAAGAAGTAGAAGAAAGTTTCTCTGGCTCTAGGACTGTTGCTGGCAGTAACCATATGGTTAAATTTGAACAAGTTATTAGAAATATTAGACTGCACTGTTCATGTATAGAATACTTTGCTATTTCAACATGCCTCAATAAAATACAACTGACAGAAATGGATAATACTTAAAAAATGAAATGTTTGATTGACACTCTGGTGCCTGGATAGACCTTTTACTTTTATTTTATTTTATTTTTTCTAGTGGATGTACCAAAGAAAATGATGGAAGTTTTTATGGTGCACATTTTATAAATTATTACTATAGTCCTCTATTCTGGTATAAAGGCTTGTAACACAGTAGTTCATTCAAGTATTAGTTATATGAAATCTATAACTATCTAAGGTAGATAAATTATATATGCCAAACTGAAGATGTACAGTGATGATCTCATTGCTGCATGCATTTTTCTGTATGTGTGTGTGTATGTACATATATGTATAAATAAATGTGAGGTCAATATTTTTAATGACTTCATTATATTACATTTATTATATTACATTATATTACATACTTACATATATTACATTTCTTGCTAACTTTTTATGCATTGTGATGAATTTAATAAGAAAAGGCAATTTGCTGTAATAGATAAGAAGCTGCTCTCAGGGTCAAGAAGAGCTGGATACAAGTCTCATCTCTTCTACACCAAATCTCTGTGTCCCTATAGTAGAAAGCATATAAGTAGTTTAGTGCCTAGGGCAATAGACTTCAAATAAGAAAGTCCTTAGATCAAATACTGCTTCAGTCATTTATTAGTGGTCAAACTGAAAGAAATAAAAACCTTGTTCAGTATAAAAATACTTAATGGCAAGTTATTTTCACCAATTTAGTATCTGAGATGCAAATTGAATTATAGCTTAATTAATTAGTGTTCGATTTATTGATTTTGTGACTTGATCCTGGGGAAAACATATAACTTAATGTCTGCCTCAATATCTGAATTTATAAAATGAAGATAATAATAGTATCAACCTCCTGACATTATTTGAGTATAAAATGAGATAACATTTCAAGGACTTTCCAAATTATAAAGTATTATATGAATGCCAGATATTGTGATTTTTATTAAACTTCTCCATCTAGCAGAAAACTGTCTAAAATGGTAAGTTGCAGAGACTGTAACAATACTTCACCAGAAGTTCCCTACATTGTGGACATGACAAGTCTAATAAAAGAAAAAAAATAAAATCTTGTATGTTAGTCTTGTTGATATGTGCCTATTCATGTAAAATTTTGAAATTGCATTTAACTACACCCTACTTCATAAACAGACTCTGTGGAGACAAAAAACTGGAGATGATAGGAATGTCAATTGACAAATCACAAAAAACAAGTTGTGGTATATAATTGTATAGAACATTGCTGTGCTATGAAAAGTGATGAGCTTGATGAACTTAGAAAAACATGGATAAATTTGCACAAAAATAATAAAAGAGTGAAATTAATAGAACTAAGAAAATAAATAGCAATATTGTTTTAAGAACAATCTTGAATGTCTAAGTCATTTTAACTATTAACTACTCAAATGAATAACAAAGGACCTTTGAAGGAAGAAAGATAAATAGAAATATGTATAGAATGATTTTACATACATACACACATATTCATTTCTAATGGAATAGCAAGTTATTCTGTTTCATGTGCAATCATCTTTTTCCATCTTCTAATATATTATGTAAACACTTGTTTTATTTATTAATAGAATAAAATGAAACAAAAAACTAGGAGACTATTACTAACCTCACTTGAAATGATGTATGGTAGATAGAGAATCACTTTCAAAGTCAGAATAATTGATTTTTGGTTAGAAAAAACAGTGTGTGAAAAAAGTGTCATGTGACTTGGGCAAGTCACTTGTTTCAATGCCTCAGCTAGCTCACTAAGTAATAATATAGTTAATTATGCGGCGCATTAGGGGATTTCCCTCATAAGAGAGGTTCACACACCAAAGACATCAAAGTTTCAGACATTAAAAACTGCTCATGGGGAGTTCCCTTATTCCTTTTCTGATGATAAATTTTTGTCTTTTTTTCTAAAGAGGGCTTGCCCTGCAGGCTCCATCATTGAAATGGTTAAAAAATAATAATTAAAGCTAGTTAAGTACTCAAGAGTGAACATTTGTCAGTCACTATATGGTATACACCTGTGAGTGAATTATTGCTTATTTATTCACAGCAACTTGAAGCAGAAAATTCTCCTTGTATTATGGCTAAACAACCTCTAAAAATTCTAATTATTTTTGTTATTTGTTCAATCTAAGGTGGAAAAGGGAAGACAGTTGTGAGGAGGGGGGTGAGGGACTCAAGATTGCTGACATACATCTCAGCACCTTATTTTGACCTAAAAGATGAAAGATGTATTCTGTGAAATTTTCAAATAAGTTCATGCCAATTAGATATTCTTATTTTAAAAATCAATAAATCAAATATTAATTAAACTATGATTCAGTTTGTATTTCATACATTTACTGGATACAAATAAGATAACTTTCCACTAAGCATTTACTGGATTGAATAAGATAATTATTTCCTACAGCATAGCTGCTTAGTAATGCACAACCACAGTGGTTCTGATTGGTATTGAACATACATCTCAGTATGATTTACTACATCCTTTCATTGGCAATGAATTGTGGCATCATAGAGTGCTCTATATTGCTTAGTTTATTTCAAGGACTTTATGTCATAGTGAGCTAAATAAAAGCCAGTGAGGACATGCCAAAGTATGTACTGAATGATATGAAGTTTTAGAAAAAAACTAATCAAAAATTTGTACCAGTAAAATGAGGGCTAAAATTCTCATAATTAATGGTTTTTGGAATAATATCTTGATAAATCTCTATATATTTGTATATGCATATATTTACATATATAAATAAATATTCATTGGCAGTTAGGTGGTACAATAGGTTGTAGGTCTTCCTCCTACTTATCCTCCTGAGTTCAAATCTAGAATCAAACATTTTCTCATTGTATGAACCTAAGCTAAGTTACTCAACCCAGTTTTCCTTAGTCCTTCATTTGTAAAATGAGTTGGAGACAGAAATGACAAACTATTCCAACATCTGCCAAGAAAATCCCAAATGGTATCACAAAGTCAAATATTACTCAAACTACTGAATGGCAATAATAACAATATAAATACATTTACATATGCATGTGTATGGATATGTATATGTATGTACAAATATGCTCCAAATGATTTTTTTCATTGTTCAGTGAAAAATAAATCTACTATACTAGAACTAGAATCTAAATAGAGACACAATTATCTGGGAGACTACAGTTCTAAATAGAAAAGAGGGAAATTAATTTAAATCAAATCAGTCCAACTCAATCCATTTCAGCTCAATAAGAATTAATTAACATTATAATTATCTAAAATATATTATGCTAAAATGAATAATATAGATTTTTAAAAAATCTTTTTACTGTTTTTATGATTTTAAGTCAGAATAAGATAAAATGAGAATTACTTGGAAATTATTTTTATTTGTTTTATTTTAAATTCAGAAATAGGTCTTTAAGGGATTCACAAACAACTAAAGGGAATTTGTCAATGGGGCAGAAAGAAAGAGATTTGTACATTGCATTATTTGACTTAAAAAGTATATTTGCTTGATACTTTCATAAAACATGCAAAATAAACTGAAAATGTAACTCACTTGTAAAAATCTGCATATAAAAAGAAACTTTACTTTAAAACTCTGATGGAGAATATATGTTCTGGCTGGGAATAATAGAGACAAAAGTAACTAGAAGAAAAAGATAAGCAAGTGTCCTTGAATATATTTTTCAATGTCAAAGGACTCTCAAGCAATTTAGCAGGCCTTTATATAGCTATAATATTCCTTACACTGAATTATAAGTAAAGCAATATTTGATGCTTATATCATAAAGCTTTCAGGGCCATGTCTGACAGATTACAAACCAGTATTTGTAATCTAACAAAAAAGGATAATATGCAAATAAATATGCTATAATTTATGGGGAAAAGGGTTACTTCAGATAAAGTAATAGATTAGAAGATATGAACACCACTTTTAGATAGAACCTTCAAATTATTGAATAAATACAAATTATAGTGTTTACAACAAATCCGCAAAATTTAAAAACTAATTGGATTGGAACAGTGATGAAAAAAGGGATTTAGAATAAGTACTGATACATCCCAATGCTAATTATAGATAGAGTAAGATAGAGGTTGAGGGTTGGGGGCATTGTAATCACAGCAAATCTGATACAGAGAGAGAGAGAAAGAGAGAGAGAGAGAGAGAGAGAGAGAGAGAGAGAGAGAGAGAAAGAGAAAGAGAGAAAGAGAGAGAAGAAAGAATGTATTCAGACACAATGAGTTCCTTCTCTAGGTATGGATAGGTCCATACCTAAGTCCATAAGAATAGTTGTGGATGATTGTAATGATGACAATAACAAAGTCATTCACAGCATTCATCCTGAAACATTGCTATTATTTTGTATACAGTACAATTGTTTTACTTTGCTTGAATTCATGAAGGATTTTCTAGATTTGTTTCTCTTTCTGAGAGCATTCTGCTCATTATTTCCCATAGAACAGTAATATTCCATCATAAACACAGGCCATAAACAAACGTATAATTCAAGTGATGAGCATCCCCTCAATCAGAGGAACTTGCTTCGGAATTGTTTTTACAATTATTACTGATAATCGTATTCCCCTATATATTCTCTCCTTTCACCCTGTCCTTCCCCAAAAGTGTTTTGCTAATGACCATTCCCTCTCCCAAAATGCCTTCTTTTTAAATACCTTCCTCATTCCTCATATCT
Organism: Sarcophilus harrisii; assembly: GCF_902635505.1. Classification (NCBI taxonomy): domain Eukaryota; kingdom Metazoa; phylum Chordata; class Mammalia; order Dasyuromorphia; family Dasyuridae; genus Sarcophilus; species Sarcophilus harrisii. Next base: position 128,459,414 of record NC_045428.1, on the reverse strand, counting down.
TATTCCCCTCAGATTTTCTTGCAGGGTAAGATAATTTTCTATACCCCTATTAAGTATATATATATATAATTTCCTCTTTTTGAGGCAATTCTGATAAGAGTAAGGTTCACGTTCTCACACTCTCCTCCTCTTCCCCATCACTATAAAAACTTTTTTCTTGCTTCTTTTCATGGTGGATAATTTGTTCAGTTCAACTTCTCCCTTTCCCTTTCTCCCAGTGCATTATTCACTGGTGCCCTCTGTCTATATTTGCTAATAGGAGATCATTGTTGAAATAAACAGATCTTCTGGAATTCTCCATTGAGATCCAAAATATCAGCAACTAGTTGTGATTACAAGTAAATCCAGCCCTTAAAAATTACTATTGAGGAATATGGAGTAAAAAAAATAGAGAGAGAGAGAGTGGGGGGGGGGGAAGGGGAGCATTTCATTTTTTTTCCAGAAAAGACTGCAAAATGCTAACATATTGTAATTACTTATTAAATATTTTTGGATTAAGTTATTATTGTAATTTTACACAACTCTTTATTTCAAAGACCTGAGGAGCAAGAGACTTAGGTTCCTATTTCACTTATACCATTGTTATGGGCCTGGATAAATACATGACCACCTTGGATCTTAATTTCTGCATTCATAAAATAAATGTTATGAAATTGTAGATGTTTCAAGAGATCAATGAGTTAGTGTCCATTCGATCTACAGGTATAATTGAAAACCATTATTATTTTTTTAATGTAATATATTTCTTGATTTTTATCTATTCATAAAAAGAGTATAGAACAAAAGTTTCAAACTGCTGATCTTTAGATCATGGGCACTAGAACCTGAAATAGGGCCCAAACAAGATAAAAATGTAACTGGAAAAGGCAACATATTATTAATTTGTGGATCTCTGCAACAATAAGCAACTACAGAATCCATTTCTATCTGATTTTGATAACACTGGCATATAAGATTTATCTACTATGTTGGAGGTCTTCCTTTTTATGTATGCAATTATTTTTGCATTATTTAATTTATTCATTTCTTATTCTCTCCTTCAATTATGTGACCAGTCTTTCTTGTTTTCTGGACACAAAGATTATTGACTTACAGAATGTTTTAAAATTTGTAAATATTCTGTTCCACACAACAGCCCTTTGACATAGATATTATTATCATCCTTGTTTTATATAAATAAGGAAATTAGAAGATTCAGTAATATGCCAAGATTCATAAAGCTTATAAGTATTTAAGGCAAGATTCAAACTCAATCATTCCTCACTCCAAGTATTTTATCTACTATTCTACCTAGAAAGCTATATGTTATAGTGTATACATCATAAGCTTTCCCTTGCTCATTGGAGTCTTTTAAAATTTTATTTATCTAAGAATTCTAACTTCTATGATTTTAAACATCTAGGATTAATATTCAAAAATTGTCCTTAATAAGATGGCTTTAAAAAGAATAAGGAGGGAGCCACCAAGATGGCTCAGAGGAGAAATGTATTTTTCTGAGCTCTCTCCAATGTCCCTCAAATTAACAGAGAATCAAGCTTCTGAACTCCTTTTGGAGTGAAAGAACCCACAAATATTTAGAGTGTAACAAATTTTCAGCAAAAGACAATTTGGGAGATCAACAGAAAATGTCTGTTTTAATTGGACATGCAGGGAAGGGGACCAAGCACAGGTAGCCAAGCACAGGCAACCTAGCACAGTGTTGACTACTCTATCCTGGTGGCAAGCATGTAGATCAGCAGATTAGCTATAAACTATCCAATGCAAATACAAAAGTGCAAATGGTGAGTAGCTAAAACACAGAATATCATGGAACCTAAGCCATGCCTAGGAAGCCCCAGAGGTTAGTAAGCAGTGATCCAGCACAGATGATATTGTCGCCTGTAGAGGAAGTTTGGACAATCTCTCCATTGTCGTAAAATCAGATGAAAAACTTTTTTTTTTTTTTTTTTTTTTAGAAATGAGCAAAAAAGTAAACAGGATTCTGATCACAGATAGTTTTTATGAAGAAAAAGAAAAACAGATTTCAAACCCTGAAGAGACTAAGAGCAGATCATCTCCAGATGAAACTCCAAAGGGTGATATGAATTGTTCCCCATCTCACATTGGAAGATGTTCTCTCTATTGGAAGAATTCAAAAAGGATCTTTAAAAAGAGTTAGAAGAAAAATTGGGAAAGGAAATTAAAACTTTGCAAGAGGGTTGGGAAAAGTAAACATAGAAATTATCTGAAAAAAACTCCTTACAAAACAGATTTAGTGAAATGGAAAAAAGTACATAACTCCTTACAAAAGAGGTTTAACAAAATGGAAAAAGAAAACAACTCCCAGAAAAACAGAATTTATGAAATGGAAAAAAAATCTGTACAACAAAACAATTCATTTAAAAATTCAATTGGCCAAATACAAAAATAATTTAAAAATATATCTGAAGAAAATAATTCACTAAAAATCAGACCTGAACACAAGAAATGAGTGACTCAATGAGACATCAAGAATCAGTCAAAACAAACTAAAAAAAATGAAAAAAAAATAAGAAAATTTAAATATCTAATTGGAAATACAACTGATCAGGAAAATAGATCTTGGAGAAACAATCTAAAGATTATTGGACTTTCTGAAAACTATGATGAAAAAAAGAGCCTAACATTATCTTTCCGAAAATAATAAAGGAAAACTTCCCTGATGTCCTAGAATCAAAAGATAAAATAGGTTTTGAAAGAACTCACCAATCACCTCCTGAAAGACACCCCAAAATGAAAACTCCAAGGAAAATCGTAGCTAAATTTCAGAATTATCAAACCAAGAGAAAAAATATATTTCAAGCAGTCAGAAAGAAACAATTCAAATATTAAGGAGCAACAATTAGGATTACCCAAGACCTAGCAGCTTCCTTCTTAAAGGATCTAAAGGCCTGGAATCTGAAATTCTGAAAGGCAAAGAAACATGGATTACAGCCAAGAATCAACTATCCAGCTAAACTGAGTATTATTGTTCAGGGAAGAAGATGGACATTTAATGATACAGGTGAATTTAATTATTTCTGATGAAAAGAGTAGAACTGAACAAAAACTGTGATCTTCAAATTAAGAATTCAAGAGAAGCATAAAAAGATAAAAAGGAAAGAACTCTTGAGAATTATATCTGTTATGGGTATACTTAGAGAGATAAATTGATGAAAATTGCATATCATGAAAAAACAAAAAGGACTATTATAATTGAGGGAAAGAAGGGAGCAGGATGAAAATTGTGTGAATCTTATTATCATCAGATTTGGTCAAAGAGAGAATACTAGACATATTTGATTTCATAAAGAAACTTATCTTACCCTTATAAGGAAGTGGAAGGGAAAAGGGAAAAGAAAGGAAGAGGCTAATAAAGGGAAAACAGAAGTAGTAGGGGAAAAGTATAAGAAGGATGGAGGGGCTATAAAGGGGGAGGACTGTTTCAGAGAGATGGTAGTCAGAAACAAAATACTGGGGAGGAGGGAAAGGGGGAAAGGAAAGAGAAAAACATAACTTGAAGTAAATAAGAAATACAGCATTCGTCATTTTAACTGTGAATATGAATGTAATGAACTCTTCCACATCTCCCATAATATGGAAGCTGATAGCAGACTGGATTGAAAACCAGAATCCTACAATATTTTGTTTACAAGAAACAGATTTAAAGCAGTGTGATACATACATATAGAGTAAAGGGGTAAAAAGACTGGACTAGAATCATCTATTATGCTTCAGGTAAAGTAAAAAAAAAAAAAAAAAAAAAAAAAAAAAAGAAGTAGGGGTAGCCATTCTGATCTCAGATCAAGCAAAACCAAGAATAGTTCTAATTAAAAGAGATAAGGAAGGAAACTATATCTTGCTAAAGTTTAATATAAATGATGAAGTAATAATGAGGTAATAGCAATAATAAACATATATACACCAAGTGATATAGCATCTGAATTCCTAAAGGAGAAGTTAAGATTGCTGCAAGAAGAAAGACAGCAAAATTGTAATGGTGAGGTATCTTAACCTTGCTCTATCAGAACTAGATAAATCAAATCACAAAATAAATAAGAAAGAAATTAAGGAGACAAATAGAATATTAGAAAAGTTAGGTATGATAAATCTTTTGGAGAAAATTGAATGGAGACAGAAAGAAGTAAACTTTCTTCTCAGCAGTTCATGGAACCTATACAAAAATTGACCATATATTAGGACATAAAGACCTCACAATGAAATGCAGAAAGGCAGAAATAGTAAATGCATTTCTGTTTTGATCATGATGTAGACAAAAATAATTGGAGACTAAATAATCTAATCATAAAAAATGAATGGCTGAAACAGTAAATCATAGATTCAATCAATAATGTCATCCAAAAAATGTTAATTATGAGACAACACACCAAAATTTGTGGGACATAGCCAAAGTGGTTATTAGGGGAAATCTTATAACTCCAGATGCTTACATGAATTAAATAAGGAAAGAAGATAAATGAATTGGGCTTGCAACTAAAAAAAAACTAGAAAAATAACAAATTAAAAACTCTCAATTAAATACCAAATTTGAAAGTCTGGGGAAAAAAAAGGGGAGATTAACAAAAGCTGAAAGTAATAAAACTATTGAATTAATAAATATGACTAAGTTGATTTTATGAAGAAAAAAAACAACATAATAGATAAAACTTTAATTAATTTGATTAGAAAATGGAAAGCATAAAATCAAATTGTTAGTCTCAAAAGTGAAAAGGGAGAACTTTCCACTGATGAAGAGGAAATTAGAGAAATGCTTAAGAGTTATTTGCCCAACTATATGTCAATAAATTTGATAATCTATGTGAAATGGAGGAATACCTACAAAAATATATATTGCCCAGATTAACAAAAGAGGAAATAAATTACTTAAATAGTCCCACTTTAGAAAAAGATATAAAACAAGTTATTAATCAACTCATTAATAAAAAATCCCCAGAGGAGATTTACACGTGAATTCTTCCAAAAACTTAAAGAACCATTGATTCTAAAACAATGCAAAACATTTTAAAATATAGGGAAAGAAGGAGTTCTTCCAAATTCTTTTTATGACACAGATATGGTTCGGATAACTGAACCAGGTAATGTGAAAACAACAAAAAAGAAAATTATAGACCAATTTATCAAATGAATATTGATGCAAAAATCTTTAATAAAATATTAGCAAATAGATTACAGAAAGTCATCCCCCAGATGATATATTGGGACCAAATAGGATTTATACCAGGAATGCAGGGCTGGTTCAATATTAGAAAAAACAATTAACATAATTGACTATATTGATAACCAAACTAACGAAAACATATGATTATTTTAATAGATACAGAAAAAGCATTTGATAAAATTCAACACCGATTTCTATTAAAAACATTAGAGTATAGGAATAAATGGATTTTTCCTTAAAATGATCAGTAGCATTTTTTAAAACCATCAGCAAACATCATACATAAAGAGACAAATTAGAACCATTCTCAATAAGACTGAGTGAAATAAGGTTAACCACAATCACAATTATTATTCAATATTGTATTAGAATTGTTAGTTTTGGCAATAAGAGAAGAAAAATGGATTAAAGAAATGAGTAGGTAATAAAGAAACCAAATTTTCACTCTTTGTTGATGATATGATGGTATATGTAGAGAACCTAGAAAATCAACAAAAAACTAAAATATACAAGTTTACCAAAGTTGCAGGATACAAAATAAATCCACATAAATAATCAACATTTTTATATATTATCAACAAAGTCCAACAGCAAAAGAGAGAAAAAGAAATTCCACTTAAATTAACTGTCAATAACATAAAATTTGAGAGTCTATCTGCCAAGGCAAAGTCAGGAAATACATGAACACAGATACAAAATTCTTTCCACACAAATAAAGCCAAATCTAATCAATTAAAAAATATCAAGCACTCATGAGTAGGCCTAGCAAATATAATAAAATGGCAATGCTCCCTAAATTAATATACTTATTGAGTTGATACCAAACTCCCCAAAAATTATCTTACAGATGTCGAAAAAGTTCATCTGCAAGAACAAAAGGTCAAGGATTTCAAGGGAAATAATGAAAATGTGAATGAAGATGGACTAGCTATGCCATATTACATGTATTTTTTATCATGTTTAACATATATTGGATTACTACTTCTCTAGTGGAGGGAGTAGTGGAAAGAGGCGCAAGAATTCGAACACAAGGTTTTTCAAGGGTCAGTATTAAAAAATTATCCTTGCATATGTTTTGGAAATAAAAAAAAGTGTCAATAAAAAAAGAAGAGTAAGGAATTTGAGATCACTGGATAATCTAAAATTATACTATAAAGCAGCCATCATGAAAACCTTTTGGTGTTGCCTAAGAAATAGGTTAGAATAGGTAGAATAAGTTAGGTTCACAAGACAAAATAATAACTATAGCAATCTAGTGTTTGAAAAAACCAGAGACCCCAATTTTTGAGAGAACTCACTATTTGACAAAAACTGCTAGGAAAATTGGATGACTGCTAGGAAAACTTGTGATGACCGCATATTTTAAAATCAGGCGGAGTCAGGAATTCAGGTTAGGGGAAAATCTTCAATCTTTATTCTTACCAGAGATGATGAAGAATCAGAGGTAGAAGGAGATCAGAGGTAAAAGGAAACTGAGTCAAGAAGCTAGCCAGACCAGATGCCACGAGACCAGCAGCCACCAGAACCGAACCCAGCCAGTAGTCTCTCTCCGCCTCTCTTCTTGACCCTCTGCCTCCACACACCAAAATCATCATTTCCTATACAACACATCAGGTTGTACAGAGAGGGTGGGGGCCATTCTTTATCCAAGCATATATATTAATAGAGTATATTACTATTAGTATTACTATTACTATTTAGCCTCACGTGCTTGGGACCTCAGTGCATCAACTCAAGCCTCAGCCCATTACAGAAACTAGTATGGCAAAAGCTCGACATTGACACATACATTATATAACAAGATAAGGTCAAAATGGATTCATGATTTAGATATAAAGTGTGATATGATAAGCAAATCAGAAGAATCTAGGACAGTTTACTTCTCAGATCTGTGGAGAAGGAAGGAATTTGTGCTCAAAGAAGAACTGGAGCTCATTCTTAAACACCAAATAGACAATTCTGATTATATTAAGTTTAAAAGTGCTTGTACAAACAAAAGTAATGCAGACAAGATTAGAAAGGAAGCAATAAATTAGGAAGCCATATTTTTACATTTAAGAGTTCTGATAAAGACCTCCTTTCTAAAATATATTGAGAATCAACTCAAATTTAAAAAAAAAAATAAGCCATTTTCCAATTGATAAATGGTCAAAGAATATAAACCATTTTCATATACTTTTAATCCATTTCTAGTCATATGAAAAAGTTCTGTAAATCAATATTGATCAGAGAAATGCAAATTAGGACAACTCTGAAGTACCACACATACCTCTCAGATGGGCTAAGATGACAGGAAAAGGTAATGATAAATGTTGGAGGGTATGTGGGAAAACTTGTATACTAATACATTGTTGATGGAATTGCAAACTGCTCCAACCACTGTGGATATCTGTTTAGAACTATGCCCAATGATCTATCAAACTGTGCATAGTCTTTGATCCAACAGTATTTTTACCAAGTTTATATCCCAAAGAGATCTTAAAGGAGGAAAAGGGACCCTCATGTGTAAAAATGTTTGTGTCAACCTTTTTTGTAGTGCCAAGAACCTGGAAAATGAGTGGATGCCTATCAGTTAAAGAATGGCTGTATATGTTATGTTATATGAATGTTGTAGAATATTATTGTTATATAAGAAACAATCAGCAGGATGATTTCAGTGATGCCTGGAGAGACTTACATAAACTGATGCTCAGTGAAATGAGCAGAATCAGGAGATCATTGTCTGGCAACAACAGGATTATACAATGATCAATTGGTTGTGTTGGATATGGCTCTTCTCAACAATGAGACGATTCAGGGCATTTCCAATTATCTTGTGATGATGAGAGCCATCTACACCCAGAGAGAGGACTGTGAGAAATGAATGTGTATCACAACATAGCCTTTTCACTTCTTTTGTTGTGATTTGCTTAAATTTTATTTTTTTCTCATATTTTCCTTTTTGATCTGATTTTTCTTGTGCAGCAAGATAATTATATAAATACGTATGCCTATATTGGATTTGCATATATATTACCATGTTTAACACGGTTACTTGCCATAGATGGGAGGGAGTGGGGGAAAGAGGGGCAAGAATTGGAGCAACAAGATTTTGCAAGGGTCAGGTTGAAAAATTATCCTTGCATATGTTTTGAAAATAAAAAGCATCAATAAAAAAAAAAAAGAAGAAGAGTAAGGAGTTTGAGATCACAGGAATCATTTCAATCAAATTTTAACAAAACAACAACTTTCTTCTTCTAAGTTTTGAAACTGCTTATCTAGTTTTAGATATCCTTACATGTTGCCAAATAAAAACCTGAAATAAACTGAGTGATACAGAAAAATGTGATTGCTTGGGCTGAGATTTACTATTCCAATATCCATTTGGTAAGAAATAAAAAAAGAAACAAAAAGTATTAACAAAGCTGATTGCTATGAGTTATTTCAGCTAATTAAAACCATATATATATATATATATATATATATATATATATATATATATATATATATATGAGACAGAGAGAGAGTTCACTACAATTCATTATCAATTGCTAGTTATTTTCCAAAAAAATTTACAAAACAGCCTTATAATTTTACTAGCTAAAATAATTATTTGAAAAATATATGGATAGTATAAGTTTATGAAAATTGGTCATTTTTTTTCTTTAATTTTTAGGTTAATTAAAAAATAAGGTAACCAGGTATAAATTATCGCTACCTAGAGCTAATTAAATCTTCTGTATTGATAAGGCCTTGTTCCTTAAATATAATATGCCAATAACAATTACATTATCAATACTCAATTGTAATTCAATTAACTACTTTTAAGCTAGAAATAGTTCTCAGCTTACCATCTTTTTTTCCAAAGACAATTCAGAATTATTTTTACTTGTATTGGCTTTTAGCAGTCTAAATTCTAAGTGGTTATAGAGTTTCTGCTCTGATCAAGTTTTAAAATCAGCAGATAAAGCCTATTTTGGTTTGATTTATGTCTTCAAAATTTTAAATGCAACTCTAGAAACTTGATATAAAAATTGATTTTTTTTCCTTGCATGATTTTCATTTGCCCAGTCACTTAATTTCTGGAATTCAAATTTTTGTACCTCCATATGAAAACACTAATTTAAAGAAATTCCAAAATTTCATTCTATTCAATTCATTGCAGTAAGATTGTATTCAGTGCCTGTTGTATGAAAGGCAATTTGCAATATTCTGAGAATTTGTTCAAAAAGAGAACAAAAAGTGAAAAAAATTATTGACTTAATGGAGATTATTTTCTCTTCATGGTAAACAAGGAATGTTTTGAATATTACATACAAAATAATTTGAGACATTTAGAACAGTCATAAAGAAGCCGAAATTTCCCTCATAATAGCATTCATAATATTTATATGTTTATTTTGATCTTAAATCTTGGAGCAGGATATGAAAAGGAAATGTAACTGGGCCAGTGAAGGACTTGCAAGTATGGGATGAAAACTGGGGAGTTCCCTATCCTAATTTTTTTTTTTGTTGTTAAAATTATTATATTATTTATTTTAACAGTTTTTCCTTTTAAATCTTGAGTTCTAAATCCATTCACTCCCTCCTACACCATGTCACCTAATAATTACTTGACAAAATCTACTGGAGAAGACAATTGCAAACCACACCAGTATTTTTGCAAAACACAAAACAAAAAACACTATATAGGATCATGAAGAGTCAGAAAAAATTAACCAACAACAATCACAATCATGTGTCAGAACTTAGCCATTCCCCAATTGATGATTATCTTTATGGTTTTCAATTCTATACCATCACAAAAAAAGCTACTGTGAATGTATTTGTTTGTTTTTTCTATATGGACCCTTTTCATTTTTCTTTAATTTCTTTGGGTTACAGACCTAGAACTGCTATTGCTATATCTAAGAGCATGAAGTTTCATAACCCTTTCGGTTTAGTTACAAATTGTTCTTCAGAATGATTGGATAAGTTCACAAGTCCAATAACATTTCATGAGGGTACCTAATTTCCCCTCAACTCCTCAAGTATTTGTCATTTTTGAAAGATGTGATATGGAACATTAGAATTGTTTTAATTTATATTTCTCTTACCAGTCGTGAGAAAAATCATTTTTATATGACTTCATATGACTAATATAGTTAGCATTGATTTATTCTTCTGAAAAGTGACTTTCATGTCATTTAATTATTTATAAATTGGGGAATGGCTCTTGGTTTTATAAATTTGGTTCATTTTTATCATTAGGTATTTTAAAGAAAGCAGTTGAATGATGCAGTGAACAGAGTGCTAGGACTAGAGATAGGAAGACCTGAATTCAAATATCCTTCCTTAGACACTACCTTTGTGATCTTAGGTAATCACTTAACCTTGCTTTACCTTAACTCACTGGAGAAAGAAATGACAAACCACTTTATTGCCTTTGCCAAGAAAACCTTATGTACAGTACTAGTGTGCTTTGCTTCACAGAACTATAAAGAGTCAAAAGTGACTGAACAACTAACTGAAAAACAACATATATTTGAGAGTGAGTTTTTGATTTTTTATGAAAGTAATTGTATTTGTACTACTTCATTGACTATATCTTTTTAGCAAAATGCAATTTACTGATTATCTCTTTTAATTGGGCTTATTTTTGCTTTTGCTTTGTGTGAGATAATGTTACTCCTGACTGTTTTATTTCAGCTCATGTATATTAGACTCTGCTGCAGACCTTTATTTTAACTCTATATATGTTTGATATGTCTCTGAAAATAATGTTATTGGATTCTAGTTTTTAATGCATTTTGCTATTTTCCTCCATTTTGTATGTGATCTCATGCTATACACATTATTTCTTTCCAATATCTTCTGTTTCTTCCTTTTCTTCTTTCTCTCTGTCTGTCTTTTTCTCTGTCTCTCTCTCTTTGTCTCTCTGTGCCTCTGTCTTTCTCTCTCTTTCTTTCTTTTTCTCTTTCATTCCTAAAATGTCTATTTTACTTCTAACAACTTCCATCCTTAATCTATCTTCCCCTCTATTATCATCTATTTTCATCTATTATCATATTTTCTTATTATTCCCTTCTACTCTTATTTCCCAATTGAATAAATTACATTTTATACATAATTGATTATGTGTACGTGTATGTGTATGTTTCCTATTTGAACTATTTTTGATAAAAATGAGGTTCAAGTATTACCTGCTATCCACCAATTTACTCCTCCATCAGGGAAGTGATTCTTTGCATGCCATTTTTATGTGAGAAAAGTTCCCCCCTTTTTATTTCTCGTTATCTCTTCCCTTTTTTCCCAATGCCTCCCTTTCCCCCCCCTTCATTATTTTTTTGGGGGAAGAAAATTTTAAGATTATTAATTCATATCCATTTTTGCAAACTATTTTATATATTATCTTCCCATACAAGAGTGCAAATAGTTTTATGTAGAAAGCTGAAACTATTGGGTTGATGCACTGAGGTTGGAACTGCTCAGCACTTGAGGATAACTTCTGATTGGATGATTCTCTATGGGCATATGCTTGGAAAATGGTCCTTTCCACTATCCCTACTAGCTCAATGATTGGTGTATAGAGAATTGTAGGAGGGACTAGGGGGTGGTGTAAAGCTAGTCAGGGATGAAGAAGAAGGTGCTTGCAGAGGTTCTCTTCCATCCCCTTCACTTCTACCACTAAAGACCAAGAATACAGACAGACTTTTGCATATCCTGACTCTGGCTGATTCTAAGGTATCCTGGGTGCTAGTGCAGTCAATACAGTTTTAAATTTATTGAATCATTTATAAAATATGTTTTTTATGATTCTCTGGAGTCTTCTGTTTGAATGTTATATTTACTATGCCTCAGGAATACTTGAAAATCCTCTATTTCATTAAGTATCTATTGTTTTCCCTAGAAGGATGATATTCAGTTTTTCTAGATAGGTGATTCTTGTTTGTAATTCTAGCTTCTATGCCTTCCCAAATATCATATTCCAAGCCTACTTTTTAATATGGAAGCTATTAAATCATGTGTGATCATAACTGTAGTTTCACATTATTTGATTTACTTCTTTCTGGCTGTTTGCAGTATTTTCTCTTTGGCTTGTAAGCTCTAAAGTTTGGCTAGAATATTCTTGAGAGTTTGTATTTTGGTAATTTTTTTTAGGAGGTGATCAGTGAGTTCTTTCAATTTCTATATTACCCTCTGAGTTTAAGATAGGGAACACTCTTCTTTTACAAGCACTTGAAATATGATGTCTACACTCTTTTGTTCATCATAACTTTTAGGTAGAACTAAACTCTTAAATTATCTCTCTTTGATCAGTTTTCCAGGTAATTTGTTTTTTGTCTGTAGAATATTTAAATTTTTCATATTTTAAAATATTTTTCACTTTGTTTTGTTTCTTGACATCTCTTTAAGTCATTAGATTCTACTTTCCCAATTTAATTTTTTAGGAAATTATTTTCTTTAGTGACATTTTCTACCCCACCCCCTCCCATTTGTCCAATTCTGCTTTGTAAGGAGTACTTTACTTCAGTAACTTTTTGTACTTCCTTTTCCATTTAATCTATTTTGCTCTTTCAGTAATTATTTTCATTATTGAATTTTTGTGATTTGTTTATCATTAGAACAATCCTGTTTTTCTTAGTATTTTTGTGCCTCTTTTACCAAGCTGTTAATATTTTTTTCATAATTTTTCATCACTTTCATTTTTTCCCTCATCCTTTCCTCTATCACTTTTATTTCTCTCTTTATCTTTTCTGAAAATTCTTGTTGGCTTTGAGTCCAATTAATATTTTTTTCTTTGATGTTTTTTGTGGCTCTTTTCACATAGTTAATCTTCTGACTTTGTATCTTAGTCTTACTTGCCATCACAGTAGATTTTTTATGATTAAATGTTGTTGTGGTTTGCTCATTTTAAAAACCTATTTATTGTCTTTGAACTTGATTTTAAAGTTTGGTTCTGCTCACCTTGAGATGGGGAAGCACTGTCCCAAAATTTAAACTTTTATTTTACTTCTGTTTCCAGAACTAGTTTTGGGGATCTGCAATTTTTTGTTGCTTCCAAAGTGATATGATCCTGGGAGGTCACTGTTTTCTTGATGTGTCTCTGATCTTTACCAAGAAGGAGTTCTTCATCCCTTGTAGCTACACCCACCATATCTTGTCTCTGCTTTTGTACTGTGACCAGAGTCCCTCCACTCTTGTGAATGATTATCAGCCTTGCTCTGCACAATGGAATTATAATATAGAATTGCATATGGGTAATAGATTTTTCATTCCACACTAGTTAGATTTAATGTTAAATAAGGTTTCCTCTAATCTGTTTCTGAACAGTTGTCAAATCCTATCACGATCTCTGGGATGAGAGCTCTGAAAGTTACTTCTACTTTTGAGTCTACTGTTGCCTTTGTCAGATCTGTGAGCTCTGGACAGACTTTACCAGGCCTTCATCACAGTATTATAAATTCCTGCTGCCTACATCCTAATTTTTTGTAGGTCAGAAAAACACCTCGATCTGACCTCTTCTTGGTTCTACTGCTTAACTTGAGACATTATTTTAAAGTTACTTGTAGGGATTATTGAAAAATTTTAGCTGGGTGGCTGCCCCTAATCTGTCATCTTGGATCCACCTTTGTTTTCTACCCAGTGATCAAAGTGGATTGTTGAATATTCATAGTAATGCTGCAATTTAGGTATCATTACTCCCATTTTATAATTTGGAAATCCAGGATTAGTGAATTTGAATGAGTTGTCCAGGATTACAGGGTTAGTACTAATCTATGACTTGATTTCACCATATTGCTGTGATGCTCATAAGAATTTAGATAAAATGCTATTTAAACATAAGCTTTTATTAGTTAGCTGGGACTAAATTTTTAAAAGTACTGTGTCAATGTCCTTTAAATTACTACAAATTACATATTTATAGTATTTTGGACCTAATCATACAAGTTAAACTTTAAATCAGAAATTCTTTGGAAATACTTTTGACCTGTTTTACTCGTTAGCAACACTTTATAACACTGTGCCGATTTCAAATTATTTCTATTTTGTAGATTGTTGAACTAAACTATTCCTAATTAAAGAGAAATATAGAGGAAGTAACCTACTTTCCCTTGTTACAGAAATGACCTGGCTGAGGATTGGAGGGTGAATATTTCAAGTATGCTTTACCATTTCTTTAACCAGTCAATCCCCAGGACTTCACTACCACTCTCATGATCATCAGACACGTTCAAGGGTTCACATCCTACTTCAACCTATTACCAGAATGATAACTGAGTTTCACAAAGATATACATTGTGATAGTTGCAGAGCGTGGATCAGAATTAGTTCTGTAATACTGTTCAATCTCAATCTTTCCTACCAAATTACCTTCTGAAATTAAGGAATAGAAAAACTTAGAAAAAGAGATAAAAATTATTTTATACATATGATAATCTAATTGTTAACAGATTATGAGTAAGACTAAAATGTATTAAAATAGTTCTATGTGCAAAATATATTTAACATCTGATAATAGGACTGATACTAGAATCTTTCAAGTTTTCAAGTAATCTATGCTAATATGAAATAGTGTTCCAATAGTGGCCATCATAAAATCAAACTCTGGTTAAGGTGACAATAAATTCTACTCTTATTTTTGACACATATTCCTTAAAATATCCTTATTTGAATCTCAGGCTCCCATTTTCTATCTAGACCAAAGTTGTGGCAAGAATGCTAACATAAGTGGTAGGAGCACTGGGAGAGAAGATAAAAGAGTCATCAGTTAAGTTAGTCAGCAAACAATCACCTAATATGAACTATATGTACCATTATGCTTAACACAGGGACTACCTAAAAAATGTAAAAGGCAACGCCTGCACTCAAGAATATCACAGTCTAATGAGGGAAACAATATATAAATAACTACAGACAAATAAGTTGTATGAAGTATAAATTGAAGATAATAAATATAGGGAAAGCACCAGTATTAAGAAAGACTAGACAATGTTGGATTTTTGTTCTGTTTTGTTTTAATAGGAGATTAGTTCTTATTTAGCACTTAAAAAAAAAAGATAAACCAGGAGTCAGAGACAATGGAGAGAAGGAATTCCAGAAAAGGCAATAGTGAGAATACCTGAAACCAAGAGATGGAGCATTCTATGTGAGACAGATTAAGAAAGCCATTTTCATTGACTCACAGAGTATATATATATGAATGAGCAAAGGTGTAAGAAGATTGAAAAAGGAAGAGATGGGTAAGTTAATAAGGGCTTTGAATGCCAAAAAGAGAATTTTCTATCTGATCCTGGAGGTAATAGGAAGCCAATGGAGTTAAATGAATACCAGGATGACATAGTCAAATCTGCACTATAAGATCAATTTGACAGCTGAATGGAGTAAAGAAGGACTTGTGGAAGGGAAACAAACCAGGAAAATATTTACATAGTCTGGGTGTAAGATGATGAAACCCTGCATCAGGGTGATAGCATATCACAGGAAAGAAGGGAATTCATATATGATAGATATTGCAAAGCTATTAAGATATTTTAGGAATACTAACAAAGAAAAAATCAAGAAATTTGCTGACTATTTACAGTTTCTTTTTCTCTTTTTTTCAGAAATGAGATGTTGATCTAAATACATATATGATTTATTTCTAAAGTAACATGTCCATTGGTAACATAAGATCTATTAACACTCATTTCAAATATACTGGTTTTATATTAATGAGGATTAATAGTGATATCAAATTGAAATCAATGAGTAACTTAATGAAAGAGGAAAATTCTCACAAACACTAAATTTGAAAACTGCATTTAGAATTTTTTAAAATCATAAAATAATTGGCATACCTACTTAACTTGAAATGGTATGAGTGGAGTCAGAGGGAAAGATTTAAATAATTCAACTCAAAACAAAAAAACAAAACATAAATTTCTACACAGTAAATGGTGTCCATTTAATATTGGGATATTATTTTAATTTCTGATTAATTGCCCCTTTCTAAAGCTATTATGTTCAAAATAATTGTATCTTCTGAGTAGCTAGTTCAGGCTGGCAGTATCACTGCTATAGTGTTCTACTTATATCTCTTTAAATAAATAAACAAAGAAATAAATAAAATTCTTTGATCAACAACTCTGTCATTGTCACTCCTGCTCACTAAAGAATATGTCACTTCAATAACTCACTTACCACTCACGTTCACTAAAGAGTATGTCCTTCAATAACACTTACTTACCATTCATGTTCACCTTATGTTTTGTATTCTTTTCCTTCTCAATCAGTTTTTGCTCATTTTTATGCCATGTTTTAGAAAATAATTTTTGGCATTTCCATTTATGGTTTAATATTCACCTTGCTGATGAAGTGTCATTTAACTATCCATCCATATAGCTGCCTGATTTAATTATCTATATGTATATAATTACACCTATATGTAGACATATGTGTGTCTATATATACATGTGTATATAAATAAATATAAATTGGTTTTTGGGAAAGTGGGGAGAAATTCAAAGGTGGTAGACTGAAATTGTTTCTAATTTTTTAGATGAAGAGAGAAACAGTATTATATAATTGTAGCATTTTTATTATTCTCAAGAACCTTTCTATAGTTAACTTTTTATGAAATTGAGAATGATGGCAAAAATTTGTCAATACAATTTTTAAAAAAATTAATAATGTCAAGAAAAGAATACTTTACACACTGAACATAAGTAAAATATTATGCAGTAACCTAGGACTGTGGAATCATATAGTATATGGTTTTCAACACTACAGAATTCAAAGGCTGACCATGTTTCCGAGGGTGACTAATGCTACTGCTGCACTGTTTGTCCTCCTAGAGGATTCACAGAATGACTTTGGCAGTCAGGGATGCTATTTCTGATTTTGATAGTTTATGCCAAAATGCATTAGTTTTGGAAGAAGAGTCTCTTAGAAATAAATTGTTATGTCTATCTTTTGGCATCCATATAAAGAGACATACCAGCCTATGAATGATTCATATAAAAGATATATAAAATCTTATGGTAGCTTATGAACAGCCTCAATATGCTGTGTGTGTGTGTGTGTGTGTGTGTGTATTCTTATTAAATCTGTTGTGGTTTTTTGCTCATTTATAATTTTACATAAATGACAGATCTTCTAGACCATTGAGGGAAAATATCCAAATTCTTCTGAAAAAATACATATTTTGAAATAGGGAGGAGTTAAGGGTGAGAAAAGATGAAAGGCAAATAAAGAATAAGCAAAGTCAACTGTTGAAAAAAAAGAAGAATCATCCATCCCTTTTGACATATAAAACTTATTTAGAATCCAGTCTGCTATTCTGAGGTCATACTTGACAACCACATGTAAATTGTGTTTTAAAAGGTTCTGGGTCACTAGAGCAGAAACAGAATCATTCTGTACTAGAATAGAAAGAGGCAATTAATAGAAGGAATGAATGGGAACAGGAAAGGTAAGGGCAATCCTAAATTAGTAAATCAGGGCTTAATGTTTCACTGGGAAGAAACTTATAGCGACAAGTTGCATATAGGAAGGAAGGAAGGATTTAGGGTTTGTCTTGTAATTTTAGGAGTAAGAGGTAGTTTATATAGATTGCCAATAAAAATTGATATCTTTTCAAAATTATACACATTTTTTGGAAAACCAGCAAGAAAATGTCAAGAGCTCAGTTCCTTCTTTTAAAAAATAGATTTTAAGGTTCACATTATGGGGTGACATAAGATGAAGATGTAAATAAACTCTTGTCAGAATTCCATGTTGTAACCATGACACAAGATCATTCTTGTGAATGCAAAATATGATTCTACTATAGTTATGGGGAAATGTTCTATAACAGAGAGTTCTGTTTTCTCTAGGTTTGTTCTGGTTGTCATATGCTTCCTGTTCTTCAAATGTTATCTCAAGGTTTCTCTTCCTCTATGAGGTCTTTGCTATAAATTCAAATGTCATTCTGGATATGGAGTTTTTCCTTATCCTCCCAATTGCTAGTACTTGAATCTTGCCTCTAAAAAGAGCTACTCCATATTTATATTGTACATATGTTATATATGAAAGGCAACTTACAAAATGGTAGAGTTGACTTTGATACAAGAAGACCTGGCTTCAAGTACTGTCATAGACACACACTGTGTGATTAAGTTCATCTAACCTCTCAGTGTTTTTAGGCCAGGATTTCTTAGGCTTTTTCCACTTGGGACTCCTTTATGCTTTAGAAAATTTTATGTGACCCCATATAAAATATGGATTTATAAAATAGATATACAACTTAAATATTCAAATTAAATATTCACTAATGATAATTCAGAAACAATTTTTAAAACAATTCTTTGGTATACATATAATTTTATCACTTACGAAGATGAAAGCAAATTTGCATACTAATGAGATAAATGTGTTTGTTTATTGTTACAAAAAGAAATAAATCTTGGCAGAATATTTTTTTGTTGCCAAATTTTTCCTTACCCCCAAATTGGATCATTGACTCAATATAGGGTTGTGACCCACAGTTGAAGAAGCTTTAATTTAGGCAACTCACTAAGTCTCTAGTATCTAAGACTAAAAGCTGAAGAGAAAAAAAATCATTACTTTATATAGAGTTTCTTCAACATGGAAATCCTTATGTCAAAGAGATTACAGGCCAAGTCCTTTATTCTATTCTGTCTATACTTAAATTGAACACTCTACTGTCACCAGTGTAATGTGAGCTCCTTGAGATCAGGCACTGTTTTTTTTTTTTTTTTTTTTTTTTTTTGTCCATATCTCCTCACCACATTGTACAGTTCTTGTTACATAGTAAGGATTCAGTAAATGCTAATTAATCGATTGAGTTCATTCCCATACTATTGACTTCTCTGTGAACTTTGTATGTCTATATTATTTAACACCATTCAATTAGCACAAGATAACAATGGTTTCATGAATATTAGTCTTTTCAATTCAAATATAAATTCCTGTGTTTTATCTTGCTTTCTCATTTACCATAGTTGATTACTTCATTATTTTAAGCACACAGAATGTGTTGACTTGTTATTGTAGTTCAATTTACATGCCTTCCAAATTATGGTCAAAATAAACTCAGTGTGAATAGGAACTTTTATCTATGAGCCAGAGGACAGATCAGCTGAACCATCAAAAGGTGAAATCAGTTACCTGAAATTCTTGATGACAATTCCCTACCTACCTCAGCTAAGAGTTTGCAAATTGATGTTCTTCCCCTCAGGAATAATCCCTTATAAATGACCTATCATCTCAGTAAATTGCGAAACTAAAACTTTTTCAAGATTGCCTTATTCCATGGTCACTATATTTATCCTGCCTATCTCAGAAATTTTTGTTTCATATTTCTTAAACTAGGTCCTTTTAATTATTTTTTTTGGCTCCAGATTTGCTATTTATATTTCTGCAAAGGCAAATAAAGCAAAACAAAAAGTAGCAAAATTATAAATTGGGTAATAGGTATGTTTGGGTGTTCTTCTTGGGTAGATGTAAAAATATGTTGGCTTTTCCTTTCAACTTCTTCAGATGATTTTCAATTTGACTGTGCTGTTCAGTTCCCCAGGTGGCCTGTTTAGGCCCTGCTTTGCATTTTCACTATCAGTAACAGAGCTGCTTGGCTGTTTTGAATTTATTTATTTATTTTAAAATGGTTCCTTTTAAATATGTATGATTTATTTGCTCTTTTTTTTCCCTGTATAAACTGCTCTGCTTTTATATGTTTTGCTCCTCATACTTTTCATTTCCCAGGGTTATCAATACTTTACACACCAAAAGCTTAACAGGGCCCAGTAATTTAGTACAGAATTCTATTTTTTACCTTTATCTTTTATTTTTAGTTTAAAATACTAAAATTCCTGAGTTCTGTTCAGGATAGGAACAATTATCAGAGCTTACTTTGCCCAACTTTATGCCAATAAATTTGACAACCTAAGTGAAATAGAAGAATATCTACAAAAATATAGGTTGCCCAAATTAACAGAAGAGGAAATAAATTACTTAAATAGTCCCATTTTAGAAAAAGAAATAGAACAAACTATTAATCAATACCTTAAGAAAAATTTTCCAGGACCAGATGGATTTACATGTGATTTCTACTAAACATTTAAAGAACAAGTTACTTCAATATTATATAAACTATTTGAAAAAATAGGAAATTAAGGACTCCTACTAAATTTCTTTCATGACACAGATATGGTATTGATACCTATACCAGGTAGGATGAAAACAGAGAAAGAAAATTATAGATTAATCTTTCTAATGAATATTAATGCAAATTTTTTAAACAAAATATTGGCAAAGTGGGTACAAGTAATCATCCCCAGGATCATACACCATGACCAAGTAGAATTTATACCAGGAATACAGGGCTGGTTCAATATTAGGAAAATTATTAACATAATTGACTATATCAATAAGCAAATTAACAAAAAAAAACCCCATATAATTATCTCAATAGATGCAGAAAAACATTTGATAAAATCCAACATCCATTCCTATTAAAAGCACTAGGTTGTATAGAAATAAGTGGACTTTTCCTTAAAATAGTCAGTAGCATCTATTTAAAACCACCAGCAAGAATCATATGTTATGGAAATAAATTAGAACCATTTCCAATAAAATCAGGAGTGAAACAAGATTACCAACTATCATCATTACTATTTAATGTTGTATTAGAAATGCTAGCCTTGGCAATAAGAGAAGAAAAAGAGATTAAAGGATTTTGAGTGGGTAATGAGGAAACCAAATTATCACTCTTTGCAGATGATATGATGGTATATAGAGAACCCCAGAGAATCAACTAAAAAGCTATTAGAAATAACCCACAATTTTAGCAAAGTTGCAGGATACAAAATAAATCCACATAAATCATCACTATTCTTATAGGGTCCTTTAAATGGGTAGCCACAGTGCAACAGGAGGTTTAAGTGGCCCAGAAATAATTTTCTGTGGCTAGGGACTGCCCCATGGGCAAGATCCCGGCTATATCGAGATAGCTTCTCAATGGGAGAAAGCTCCCTCACTGATTGGCTTTGTGGGTGAATTCACAGATCCTTTATAAGCCCACTGCAGGCAGCACATAGCTCTCTTTATCCTGGGGGAGCTGAGTCAAGTGGATGGATAGCCAAGAGAAGTAAGGACCTTGATAGTGAACACATGGGTCTTCAGACCAGGTGTTCACCAGGCAGTTAACAAGTCAGGGCATTATGTGAGCAGGTATAATAAAGGCTTTAAGTTTGCACCTGGCTGTTCTTGAGCACACTATCAGTTCTTAAACTACAATTCAAGAAATCATGGCTAGAGATCTCTTAAGGCCTCAGTGGAGGCGAGTTGGTAGAATTAGTTGACATTGCAAATATCAGTGGCCAGAGACACCCTGATACCCTGGGAATTAGGAGAGACTGATGATAGTAAATACAATAATAGTATGCTACACTTATACATCACTAACAAAATTGAACACCAAGAGATACAAAGAAAAATTCCATTTAAAATAACTGTTGATAATATAAAATATTTGGGAATTTTTCTGCCAAGGGAAAGTAAAGAACTACATGAGCAAAACTACATAACACTTTCCATACAAATAAAGTCAGATCTAAGCAATTAAAAAATATCAAGCATCAAATGCTTGAATAGGTTGAGCAAATATAATAAAAATGACAATTCTCCCTAAACTAATCTATTTATTTAATTCTATACCAATCAAACTACTAAGAAACCATTTTACTGATCTTGAAAAATTAACAACAAAATTCATCTGGCAGAACAAAAGGTCAATAATTTCAAAGAAATTAATGTAGCGAAAAGCAAATGAAGGTCGCCTAGCTGTACCTCTAAAACTATATTATAAAATTGTGGATATCAAAAACCATTTGGTGCTGGCTAAGAAATACACTTGTTGATCTGTGGAATAGGTTAGGTTCACAGAACAAAATAGACAATGACTATAACAATCTAGTATTTGACAACCTTGAAAGGCCCCACCTTTTGAGATAAGAATTCACTATTTGACAAAAACTGCTGGGACAATTGGAAACTAGTATAGCAGAAAGTAAGCATAGACCCATCCCTAATACCATACACCAAGATAAGGTCGAAATGGGTTTATAATCTAGACATAAAGAATTATACTCTAAACATATAAGAAGAACAAAGGATAGTTTACCTCTCAGATTTGTGGAGCAGGAAGGAATTGTGACCAATGAAGAACTAGAGATAATTATTGTTCATAAAAAATAATTTTATTATATTGAGTTAAAAAGATTTTGTATAAACAAAACTAATGCAGATAAGATTAGATGGGAAATACTAAATTGGGAAAACATTTTTTTTACATTCAACGGATCTGATAAAGGCCTCATTTCTAAAATATAGAGAAAATTGATTCAATGTTATAATAGTTCAAGCCATTCTCCAGTTGTTAAGTGGTCAAAGGATATGAACAGACAATTTTCAGATAAAGAAATTGAAACTATTTGCAGCCACATGAAAAGTTGCTCCAAATCACTATTGGTCAGAGAAATGCAAATTAAGACCACTTTGAGATACCACTACATACAGGTAGGGGAAGTGGTGGGAGGAATAAGGGGAAAATTTGCAACAATAGGTTATGCAAGGGTCAATGTTGGAAAAATTATCCATGCATATGCTTTGTAAATAAAAAACTTTAAAAAAGAGCTCAAATCCACTGAAACAGTATAAATTAATTTAATAGTGCTGTGATCATGAAGAGTCTAACTGGTTTAAAAATTTTTTGTGGAGAATTGGGACTTGATTGTACTTTCAAAATGTTTCATTACTATGTGACAAAATGTTTTATCTTATAAGCAGTTTGTTTTCCACATCTGTTATGAAGCAGAATTATAAATGTCTTTGGGAATCTTCTGCTGGAGAAAAGACTCTATGAGAGAACTCTCTTGCCAGTGACTTCTGTGACCCCCGTTCTAAAGTAATAGTCTACTTCAGGGGACAGTTAATCACATTTCTATTATAACATCTTTGAGGCCATTTTTAATTTAAAATAGTCAATCAGGTAGAATTTGGGCATATGACTGTCTCCTCTCTCTCCTCTCACCTACATATACAATCACTTGAGTTCTATAAACTTTTTGAGTATTTCATAATGATATTTAAACCTCATTTCTAAAAGCTCGATTTTTATGAAATATATTTTGAACTAGGTTATTAAAAGATATACACATTAGATCTAAAATAGTTATTCAGATACATTTCAAAATTTTATTGAAAGAAACCTATTGATATGCCCCAATCTACCTTGATCAAATTCCTGAAATAATGTATGACTTCAATTACAATCCAGAGAAAATCATATATACTTTATAATTTGTTTTAGAAGTTCTTTTCATAGAACATTAGGTATCTGACTCATTGGCTCCATATAGGCAGAATGGGAAAATGCCAACATTTGACATTTTCTTATTACCCTGATCCACTCTCAAGCTTTTTAGGCATCAAATATAAATAAGTTTACTTTCAAAATAAAAAAAAAATTAAAAGTCAACAACTTGTACTTGAGACCATGAAGAGCCAAAAAGTCTTGCTTCCTTCTATGGTCACTGTCCCTCAATCCTATAAATTCCCTATAACTTTCAATGTTTTTGTTTGTTTGTTTGTTTTTGTTTGAACTGTTATGTGAGAGACTATCAGAGTTTGTTCCTGCAGGAAATAACTGTATACTTCCCTACCACCACCATACACACACTTCTCAACCAGTATTATCATTGTTTTATTTCAGGCATGTACTTATTATCTTTAGTCTTCCATATTTCTGCAGACATTTCTCCAAGGTCAACTTTTCTCAAATAGTAAGACAGAATATTTGTATTTGAGAATAAACTGATAATCTTAAATTTATTTTACTCTGCAGGATGGATAGTTTCAGGTTCTCTAAGATATTCTATTACTTTATATTCAGCTCCTTTAGTCCTTCCATATTAAAAAAAAAAAGTTTTCCTTAGATTTTCCAGGGAATCAAGTTTTTTACTCCTAGTAGAGTATTTATTCCTTTTTTGTTTGTTTGTTTGTTTATTTATTTATTTTTAATTTAATAGCCTTTTATTTACAAGAGTATTTATTCCTTAAGAAAATGGTCCTTCTTTTATTCTCCCAAGCATTTGGTATAATGCTTGAAACAAAGTTAGGACTGCATAAATAGTTCTTGACTGGTTTCCCATGCTACTAAATTAAGTCTATATTTTCCACTTCAGGCTGGCTTAGGATGAATCCCTCCTATTGAATTCCTGCCTCCCTTACCTGGTCAATGTACCTCCATTAATGTGGCACTGCTACATGGTTTTAGGAGAGTTTGAAAAGTTCTCAAACACTTCATTTGTCTTTAACCTTCTATCTTCTACCAGGGCAACTAGGCCAGAGTATACAAATTTTCTAGGCTATTTTTCCAAAGAGTTTTGTGGCAATTCCCAGAAGTGTTAACTGTGATAAAGAACAACCCTGAACAGACAGGAAAGATTCGTATCCCTGACATATTGATTTATAATGCATGTATCTTATTGTGCTACGTGAAACCTAAAGTGGGTGCTATCTGTAATCATAGATTCCAGCTTTAAAATTGAACCCAAATGTACTCTACATTAATTGCTTATATACTCTCAGAAATATTTTTTCTATACCATTTTTCTAGTAAAAAGAAAATACCCTTAAAAAACAAACCAGTAACATTGGAAGGGTTGTTTTAAATAGGGTAGCTAACTATATCTATCTCCTTTAAATTGGCTTAGCTATCTACACAATTACCATTTAGAATGACCATGAAATATTGACCATACTTAAGCATTACTCCTCCTGCACAGTTTCCTTTTCAGAAAACATTGGGACATTGTATTTTGTTCTAATTAGTGAATTGTAGGAAGGACATTACAAAGTTGGAACACATTCAGAGAAAAATGACCAACATCATGATGAGACTGATGTCCATATCATCACACCTTTAAGGATTGGTTGAAAGAAATGAGACTAACCTGATGAAGAGAAGACTTAGGAAATTATTATGTAGAAAGAAGAATGAAATTTATTCTGTGTGGTCCCAAAGGGTAAAACTAGGCATAATTAGTGGAAGTAGCAAAGGAAGCATTTTTAAAAAGAAGACTGCTAACAATTAGGGTTGTCCAGACTCATATCTGAAAATAGTGAATTCTCCATTACTTCAAAAGAACCAGGGGAAATTTGTAGAAATATAGAGGTGATCCTTGTTATAATATGGATTAGTTTGAATGAAATTTAATATCTCTTCTAAATCTGAAATTTCATCAATTACATGAAATTTGCAAAATTCTGTGGGATTCTGTTTGAGTGCTTAAATTTAGGGATTATGCAGCTCTTCTAGGGGAATCAAACCAGGTCTAGAACTAGATTAAGGTTGCAATAGTGTCCATGGTAAGGTCAAAATACCATTGAGTTGAATCATGAATTGACAATGAGCAATTAAAAAAATTTTTTTTTAGTAATGGCTTAGATAGTGTCTTTCTGAACTTTTCATGGTTTGTCACTAAATTGTTACTAAAAAAATTAATTAATAACAAAAAAAAAAAGGATGGAGTGGGAAAGAGAACAGAGTGGAGAAAAGCAGCAGTAGGGCAGAACACTAAAAGAAAAAAATGCTTTCCCTTAGAAATTCTGTCCCACAGCTTCATGGGTACTGTGTTTATATAGAAAGTATTGCTTGGAGAGGGAAACCTGAGATTTATTTGAAAGAAAGTAAAACCATACTACATGGCTCAAACTAACAGAGGCACATCTCATGAAGACAATGATCTTTGGACCTTCACAAGGGAAAAGGGGATGAATCTACTACAGTTTGGGAGTAATGGTGTCCTGGAATAAAACCCCAGTTGTGTTACTCAAAACTACTCTGGAGGAGGCATTTATCAAGTAACAATGGCCTGCTAGCATTGAACTGTTCCCGATCTTTCTTTATATATTCAAATAAAACAAGCCCAAAATACCAGAGGCTTACCAGACTGTTCACTAATACTTTTGCACCAGTATCATTCATTGAGTATCATTTGAATATATAACCTATTCAAGTTATAAATGTCTTCATGGAGTGATTTTGAAGATTCCACAGATCATCTCAGCATTTAGGATATGAGCAAGTGAATACCACTTTTTTTTTTCTTTCTTTATTTTATTAAATAACTACTGGGTGGTATGTTTCTTTGTCCAGTTGAAAGCTGAATATGAAACTTGAAATAAACTGAATTGAACTTCTGGCAGCATTTAAAATAGTTTGCTAATGTGATCAGCAATCTGTTGAATGAAATGACTTCTTCACATAAAATTTGTATGGTAGCGTAACCTGGACAATGAGGGCACATATTTCCATACATTTGACTAATGGTTCTTAGCTTGTCATTTCTGCTTCTTCTTTTGCTCCATTTCATGTTGACAGTCGGAGTATTAAAAATGTCTCACACATAATATTTCTCCTATACATAAATCCCTACACTGTATTCTTAGTAAAAGACATAGATTGTTTCATTTTTTAATTTTTTTCTGAAGAACATATTTGAAAGAAATTATTCTAAAGCATATTCATTACAAAAAAATTAAGCTAGCATAAATTAATTACTTCTCTTGTAAAATTGAATGTTAGGTAATAGAGATAATTAAAAAGAAAAGCTAAAATAATTCCTGGTCTCAAAGAGCTCATATCTCTGGGAGGACATAGCATGTATTTAGATAAGTATATAAAATAACACATGTACAAAATTATACTAACACCTAGGAAATGTCTCATGTAGGAGTTATTGTCTGAGCTTTACACTGAAGGAAACTAAGATCTCTATAAATTGAAGGGGAACAGGATTGAATCACACATATAAAGAACAATGAACCCAAAAATAAAATAGCAAGGAATGTACTATTATGCATTTGTCCAATAGACTGTCTTTTTTCAGCTCTTTCGTATCATGAGAAAGATTTTGTTAATAATTACATCACAACAAATCCATGTTTCTTTTACCTGATCAAAGCCAAAATTGGCCATGTCTGGTATTATATATTGAAAATGAGGAAATATACAACAGATACATTATAGGAAAGATAATTGATATTAGAGAGTTATCTTTTAAATAGATGATTTATCCCCTCACCCAGATAAAGGTTTATCTTTTGCAGAAGTAGCACAAGGATTATCTATAGCAAAGGTTAAAAATTCTCTTAAAGAATTATTAAATATGATCAAGCATTTAGTTGGAATACCAAAATTTTATTTCTGATGGCATCAAAATTATGATTTGGGGCTGAAAAATGTTAAGATCAGATCATTTTAACTGATTTCTTTGCTCATTAAAGAATTTTAGTATGTGCAATACAATAAGATAACTTATTTCAAAATAATTATAGC
This sequence comes from Sarcophilus harrisii, assembly GCF_902635505.1. Lineage (NCBI taxonomy): Eukaryota > Metazoa > Chordata > Mammalia > Dasyuromorphia > Dasyuridae > Sarcophilus > Sarcophilus harrisii. Next base: position 128,431,896 of record NC_045428.1, on the reverse strand, counting down.
CACTTTGCTTCCTTGAATAAGTTAACTACAGAATTATCCCTATGTAATTGAATCAATTAATAAGATATAGGTAATTTTAAAAATGTTTGATAGGTTAAATTCCAATTAAATAATGTATAAAATAGAATACTGTCCTAGCTTTCTGTCTTTTTTGACATATTTAAATAACTTGATGGAACTGAAATATTCACTGGAAGCATGACCTTCAGACAAAGGAAATCAGACTATGATTTAGAACCAGCTTTCAGGAAAAGATAAGTAAAATGCTAAATTCAAAGAACAGAGTTAAGAATGATGAATGGGCAGAAGTTGCAAAGAAATAGATTTTGCCTTAGTAAAAGGGGGGAAAATACAAACTTATAACAATTAAAATTAATAAAAATGTAATGGAAGACTTTCATCTTGGCCTGTGAATCTTTAGTACCTATTAAGGAAATCAGTCAGTCATTTGGTCACAAATATTCATTAAGTGCTTGTTTTATATCAGGCACTGCTCTAAGTATTTTAGAGGGCAAAACAGACAGCTTTCCTATTAATAGGGAAATATAACACTTAAAAAGAGATAGTATTTTCAGGGAAAGATGCTTGAAGTGAATTTTGAGGAACCTAGGGATTCTTCCAGATAGAAGAAAAGAGTAAATGCAAATTTATAGCACTGAAAAAAAAGAAGTGCTGTGTATTAAAAAGAACAAGAAATGTGGTCTAACTGAAATATAGTGTTCCTAGAATGAATAATATTTAATAAGTCTAAACAAAACAGGTGAACATATGCAATAGCAATAAATGGAATTAAATGTCAAATTGGAGTTTTTATTTACTTCTGAAGATAATAGGTAGCTATTGAAATTTATTTAATATGTACATGCAATGGACAGATTTGCATTTCCAGAAAATCAGTTCAGCAGCTGTATGAAGGATGGATTAGATAGGGTAAAGACTTAAGCTGGGAACACCAATTAGGAAGCTCCTGCAACACTTAGCCAACATACAATGAGCTCCAGTTTTGGTAGGCCCTCAATGGCAGAAAAGGGTTTTGGCATGAGTTCAGCAGTAGATGACATCTTTGTTATCTGCAGGCCAGGTTAATTAAAAGAGTCTCATCATGATATTGAAAGGTGAGGAAATTTTGGCCAGAATAACTCGTCAAAAACATATACTTATGTGTAGAGGAGTTATGATTTGTGCTGGCAGAGAAAATATGGCACTACAATGAAAATACTTCATAACTATAGGAGAAAGAAAAAGAAAAAGAAAAACAAAGAAAGGAAGGATGGAAAGAAAGAAGACAGGAGGGAAAGATGGAAGGAAGAAAGAAAAGGAAGGAAGGAAGAAAAAGAAAGAAGGAATTGAATGAAGAAAAAGAAAGAAAGAAAGAGAGAGAGGAAGGAAGGAGAAAGAGGAAGAAAAAAGGAATAAAGAAAGAGAGAAATTAAAGGAGGAAAAGAGAAAGGAAGTGGAAAAGAGAAAAGCAAATAAAATGTGGGAGAAAGGAAGATAATAAAGGAGAAAGACAGGACAGCTAAATAAATATATGAGTGAATAAACAAATAAATGAATAAGTGAATGAAGTGAATAAAGCTTTATCTACCCTGTAAATAGAGAGAAACAAATCATTTTGTAATCAACTCAGGTAAGTTTTAATATTATCATTAGTGGATCATTTTATCATTAATAAAGTGTCTCTATTGAGTACCAATGACAATTTATATGATAAATTCTACAAAATGTAATTACAAGAATGATTAACAATAACATAGCCAAGACAAACTAATGACTAGAACAGAACAAGTAAACTTAATATTTTTGAAAAATCAAATCTAATAAATATTGTTTCATTTGTTTGGTATTTTTCCCTTCCATGTTTTGGATCTAGGGTTAGTTTGTGGAAAGAGAAGAAACAGAATAGGCTTGAAAAAAAAGTCTGTTCAAATTATTATAATTGTAACCCAGCTTGGTCTGAACGTTCTTAGTTCTTCTAACATGGCAGAACCTTTGAGGGATCTTAAAAGCTTTTCTGGTTTGCCAAACATAGAACCTCTTGGATCTTCTACCACAGAGGTTAAAGTGGATTCCATTGATTGGCTATTTAAGATTTTAAAACTGGTGAGACTGTGACATTCAAGCTATTTTTCTGCCACCCTTTATCTCCTTTTTTATCTCCTTTTATCTGCTATAGCCAGAGGATAAAGATCATAGTTCATTCACAACATGAACACTGCATCATGTATTTAACAAATAAAAAGTCAAGTACTTTCCTTCTTTTGCTCCTTTTTTACCCTAGCTGTCTCATGAAATGGGCCTGGAGGTCTTTCTGTTCTCTATTGCTTGTCTTTATTAATTTCAAGTGCCAGAGATGACATCCCTAGGACCAAGAGTTTGAGTCTTGGTGAACATGGAGCCAGGACTGCAGAAGGAATGGTACAGCCCACTAGTCACCCTAGCAAGGAAACCCTACGAAAACAGGGTCCCTAAGACTTGAACCAAAGATTTTTGAACTTGGCCTGGGACTGTGATCTATGTGAATCAAGCCAAGGATTAATCTTGAATGTAATACTTTTCCCTTCCCCAGAGCCTGAGGTGGTACAGAAGTGGAAAAAATTAGGCCTTCTATTACTTTGGTGGGGGGAAATGTTATATATACTTGTGATTATGCTTTCTAAAGTAACTATTCTTATATAGAAGCTAAATTGACAATGGCCAATAGATATGAGGTTCAGGGAATCCCCCACCACTGTAACTGGGAAAAATCATCAGTGGAAGTTAGAGCTAATGATAGAGAATCTAATTTTTGTTCAGGTGTGTCCAATTCTCCATGACCCTGTAAAGAGTGTTCTTGGCAAAGATGCTGGACTGGTTTGCCCATTTCTTTCTCTAGTAGACTAAGACAAACAGAGGTAAGTAACAAACTCACAGTTACACAGTTGTAAAGTGTCTGAGATCACATTTGAATTCAGGTCTTCCTTACTCCAAACCCAATTCTATCCACTGAATCAACTATTCTAGAGAAGCAGAGTCCTCTGCCCTTTGCTAACCCAAACCCCTTAAGGGTCCTGAAGAGCTCTGAGGGAAGAGTAACATATAACAACCCAGCCCTGAGGCTATGGGCATCAGAGTATTCTATGTTATAAAATTACATTTTTGCTTACTTTGCATATAACATGGATATAGGATCATTTTATTTTGCTAGCCTGAGGTGCTAGAAATAACTCCCCACGAGAGACTTAAAAGATTGTAATTATTTGTTCAAAGATACCTAGGAGAAGTCAATTAACAATTGTCAACAGGCATTTATTAAGATTTACTATAGTTTATACTAAAGAGTTCTGATAATTGCTGGAGATTCAAAGAAAAGCAGAGTTTGATAACTTTTCCAGAATGGTTGGCTCCATTCACAACTCCATCAGCAATGTTTTAGTGTCCCAGTTTTTCCACATCCTCTCCAGAATTGGTCCTTGTCTTTTCCTATCATCTTAGTCAATCTGAGAGGTGTGTAGTGGTATCTCAGAGTTATATTAATTTGCATTTCTTTGATAACAAGTGACTTAGAGCACCTCATATGACAAGAAATAGTTTTAATTTCTTCATCTGAAAATTGTCTGTTTGTATCCTTTGACCATTTATCAATTGGAGAATGGCTTGGATTCATATAAATTTGAGTCATTTTTCTATATATTTTAGAAATGAGGCCTTTATCAGAATCCTTAAATGTAAAAATGATTTTCCAATTTATTGCTTCCCTTCTTATCTTGTCTGCATTATTCTGGGACATATACATTGTTGGTAGAGTTGTGAATGAATCTAACCATTCTGGATAGCAATTTGGAACTATGTTCAAAAAGTTATGAAACTGTGCATACCCTTTGACCCAGCAGTGTTTGTATTGGGCCTATATCCCAAATAGATCTTAAAGGAAAGAAAGGGACCCACATGTGCAAAAATATTTGTGGCAGCCCTTTTCATAGTGGCAAGAAACTGGAAAGTGAGTGGATACCCATCAGTTGGAGAATAATTGAATAAGTTATGGTGTACAAATGTTATGGGTTATTATTTTTCTATAGGAAGTGATCAGGAGGATGATTTTACAGAGTGCAGGAGAGGCTTACATGAACTGATGCTAAGTGAAATGAGCAGAACCAGGAGATTATTGTACATTATAATATCAATATTATATGATGATCAATTCTGATGAATGTGACTCTTTCCAACAATGTGATGATAGATGCCAGTTCCAATGATTTTGTAATGAACAGAGCCATCCACACTCAGAGAGAGGGTTGTAGGAGGTGAATGTGGATCACAACATAACATTGGCACTCTTTTTGTTGTTCACTTGCATTTTGTTTTTTTACTTGTTTACTTTCTTGTTTATATCTGATTTCTCTTGTGCAGTAAGAGAACTATATAAATGTTTATACACATTGGGTTTAACATATATTTTAATATGTTTAACAAATATTGAATTGCTTGCCACTTGGAGAGGGGATGGAGGGAAGGAGGAGAAAATCTGAAACAAGGCTATACAAGGGTCAATGTTGTCAAATTATTGGGGTTTTTTAAAATAAAAGATTTATATATATTAAAAAACCAAATAACAGAAAAGACATTAGCAGGGAGAAATCACAGGTCCCATGAATTATTCCTGCAAATCCTCTGGAAGCCTCATTGCTCAGTACAAATCCCAACCTTAATTTTATGAACTATGGATTTTTGTTTGATAACATCTGAAATCAAATATGTAATGTGGCATGTGGCACTGTTGCTAAGATAATGTGGTCCATCATAACAGGAAGAAGTATCCATGAAAAACAAATCAACTAAATCATACTACTTTTTGTAGTAATGGTTAATTTTTCTCCATGGGGACTATATGGGGCAGCTAAGTGGTAGCATAATGGATAGAGTGCAATGCTACAGTCAAGAAAACATTTTTCCTGAGTTCAAATCTACCCTCAAACATTTACTAGTTATGTGTTTCTGGGCAAGTCACTTAAATCTTACTCAGTTCTTCATATGTAAAAATGAACTAAAGAAGGAAACAGCCAATCACTCTGGGACTTTTGTTACAAAAAAGAAAAACCCTCAAATAAGTTTATGAAGAATTGGACATGACTAAAAATGACTGAATGACAAGAAGTCTATAAATTGAGTTGTGTGCTCTTATTTGAACTTTATATTAAGTCTGTGCTCAGCAGGTCTCCTATATCCATAAGGAAAGGTGGCTTCCATTCTGTTTTCCCTCCTGGACAATAAGATGGGTACACAAATCAATAAATTTTGCTACTACTAATTAACAGGATGTGGGCTCTATTAGACAAAGAGAAACAATGCACATCACATTATCCGTCATCCTGAACAAAAGCTGACTGGGCATGGGTGCCAATAAATCGAATTACCCTTAGTACATGATTTATTTCTCCTGAGATGGCCTTGGGAAAAATGCCTTCAGAGTGGAGGGAGGGTAGTATAGGGTGGCCCTTTCTTTGAGAAAGTAACACTACTTAGAAAAAGCTGGTTTCTGAAGAGGGACTTACTGGGAATTAAACTGGAAAATAAAAGGCTTGTATATGGATATATGATGTAGAGAGTAAATAGAGATAGGAACAAATGATGTTCTCTACTCATTATTCTTAAAAAAGTAGGTGGGGAAAAGAATGATTGCTGGGTATGGAATCACAAAGACCTGATTTGAAATTCAGCCTTAAACATTTACTAGCTATGTGACCTTGGGAAGTCACTTAAACCCTATTTGCCTCTATGAAATCAGTTGGGGAAGGAAATGGCAAATTATTCCAGTATATTTGCCAAAACACACACACAAAACAAGTTGAGAAGAATCAGAGGAGACTGAAATAATTAAAATGAGAGAACAACAACACTCATCATATTCAAATTTTTATACAGTATGACAAAAAGGGACCAGCCTGGAATGAGATAGATAATGTCATGGAAGCAAAGATAGTGGATCGATTTGGGGACATAGTAGAGAATGGAAAAATTTGGCACACTGTGGCCCATGAGGTCATAAAGAACTGAATGTGATCGAATGACTGAACAACAAAAATACAATATGTCAACAAAATTATATAGAATAATTCATCTTCTTTAGTTACTATACTGCCTTTAATTGTATAATGATTTGACAAGTTGTTTTTTGTTATAATTTTGATTATTTAATTTTTTTTTGTGTTTCATTTATGGAAATGAATATTTATGGAAAATATTGGGAAAGAAATCCTAGGCAGGCAAGGTGGCTCACCTCTGTCAAACTTGGAGGCTGAGGCTGGTGATTCCATTTAGCTTAGAGCAGGGGTCCCCAAACTACAAGCCTGAGGACCAGATGTGGCCCACTGAAGATGTAGATGCAGTTGGCTGAGGATGTTTTTGCAGCCTGCCGGGTTATGGCAAAATCAGACCAGAAGTGACATTCGACCTAAACTCGTGTTAGCAACATACACTTCTGACACTGGGCTGAGGCGGGAGAGACAGAGTGTGAGGCAATACTGAGGTGAAATGAGTTCCCAGGTCGGGGTGTGTGGTGTGGGAAAGAGAGAGAAATGTAGAAGATGGAGAACTGATGACTCGCAGCCTTGTACAGTAATGGCAGCCACCACAACAGACAGAAGCAGGGGATGTACAGTGCACATGTCGTGGCTGCTGCAGGAGAATTCACTGCATCAGTGAAGGTTGGAAGTGGGAGTGGGAAGAGTGGGAGAGAGACTGTGGGAAATGGAGGCATCCTAGTACAGAGGCAGCTTGGAGGAGGTTGGGCATTACAGTCTGTATGTCTCTGTGTGGGCAAAGTTATTGCTGATATATTGTTTTTGTAGTGCTGTATAAATATATTTTGGTATTTTACTAATATCAATTTGGAATCCCTAGGAAATAATGATGTCAAGAAAAAGCAAAATTGACTTGGAGTGTAGGATATTCAAAGAACAGTGGACTTATGATTACTTTTTCACGCAGTACAAAAAAAGAGCTGTATGTCTGATATGCCAGAATATAGTGTCTTGTTCAAAGAATATAATTTGTGTGGACACTATGAAACTCAACATAAAGATAAATATGATTGTTTGGTTGAAGAAATGAGAAAAGATAAAATAATAAAACTGAAAAATACATTGACAACTCAGCAAAATACTTTTGTGAAGCAGAAGCAACTTAATATTTCATCACTGCGAGCAAGTTTTCAAGTTGCCAAGCTAATAGCATGCACTGGCATACCATTTGTGGAGGGAGAATTTGTTAAAGAATGCCTTCTTTCTGTTGCCAAAGAGATATGTCCAGAGAAAGTCGATTTATTTAGTACAGTGAGTCTTTCAGGACCTACAATTACATGGAGGATTGAAGAAATGGAAGACAATCTGCATCAGCATTTGCAAAACTCCATAAAAATTTTTTCATATTTTTCCTTGGCACTCGATGAAAGCAATGATGTTCATGATTCTGAACAACTTCTAATTTTTATTTGTGGGATGAATGATGATTTCAAAGTCATAGAAGAGCTTGCTGCACTGCAAAGCAGCAAAGGAACAACTACAGGAGAGGATATCTATGAAAAGGTTTGCCAAACTATGAATGGTTTGGAGCTGGACTGGGCTAAACTAGCCAGAGTGACAACTGATGGTACTCCTAGCATGGTGGGTTCTAAGAAAGGAGTAATTGCTCGCATTAACCAAGAGATGGACAAACATAACCATTCTCATCCAATAGCCATAAACTGCCTCATCCACCAACAAGTGCTATGTTGTAAATCACTGAAGTGGGACTCTCTTATGAAAATTGTGGTATCTTGTGTTAACTTCATTAGAGATAATGCACTAAATCGCAGACAATTTCAGGAATTTCTATCTGAGCTAAATGTTGAGTATGAAGATGTTCTATATCACACAGACATTCATTGGCTGAGTTGAGGGAGAGTTTTGAAATGTTTCTATGACTTACTTCCACAGATTACAACTTTACTGCTTTCAAAAAAACAAAGAAGTACCAGAGCTCAACAATGCAGAATGGAAATGGCACCTTGCCTTTCTGACAGATGTAACAGAGCTACTCAACAATTTCAATATGCAACTTCAAGGAAAGGGGAAGCTCATCTGTGTTATGCAATCACATGTCAAAGCATTTGAAATAAAATTAGGCCTCCTCATCAAACAAGTGAAGGAGGAAAACTTCTGCCATCTCCCCACAACTCAAACTCTGTTAATGGAAAAACTGCTGATTGCATTCCCAAACAAAGCACGTGTGGATTCACTGGAAAAATTACAAAAGGAGTTCTAATTTAGATTTAAAGAGCTTCATCTCCATGAACAGGACATGCAGCTTTTCCATAACCTATTTTCTATTGACATTGAAAATGTGGATACAATTTACCAAATGGAACTGGCTGAACTGCAGAATTGTGACTCTCTGAAAGACGCATTCAAGTCAAGCAGCCTTCATAATTTCTATGCATCTCTCCCCTCTGAGACATATCCTCATCTCAGGAACCATGCACTCAAAATGGCAACCATCTTTGGCAGCACTTATGTCTGTGAACAGACTTTTTCTAGAATGAAACATTTGAAATCTCCAACCAGATCAAGACTAACGGATACACACTTGCATCACTTGTTACGAGTAGCAGTGACAAATATGAAACCAGACATTGACCTTCTCATTAGCCAAAAGCAGGTCCATAGTGCTCATTGAAATACTGGTAAGTTTGTTGATTTAACTTTACTTCATTTTAAATATTGTATTTGTTCCCGTTTAAGTGAAGTGTGAATTGCCATCCTTGCCCTTGGGAAGCTTACAATCTAAATCATTGAATGCCTTACTAATATTAACTCCATTATGGTGAGTTCCTAGAATGAGGAACCAATAGATTTTCTTAAAGAGGGAAAACCAGCTTAGATTAGAAAAATAAGTAGGTTAATGATCCTGTTATATTCACTTTTGAGACTGAAGCAAGAAGAGTGACATTTCCATTCTGCATCATTGAGCTCTGGTACTTCTTTGTTTTTTGAAAGCAGAAAAATGTTTGTGGCTGCCCTTTTTGTAGTGGAATGGCTGAATAAATTGTAGTATATGAATGTTGCAAAATATTATTGTTCTGTAAGAAATGACCAACAGGATGGTTTCAGAGAGATCTGGGGATACTTATATGAATTGATGTTAAGTGAAATGAGCAGAACCAGGAGATTATTATACATGGCAACAACAAAATTATATTATGATCAATGCTGATGGCTGTGTCTCTCTTCAACAACAAGATGATTCAAACCAGTTCCAATTGTTTAGTAATGAAGAGAGTGAACTACACCCAAAAAGAGAGAACTATGGAAAATGATTATGGACATGCCATTTCCACTCTTTCTGTAATTGTTTGCTTTCATTTTTTTCCTTCTTAGGTTTTTTCTTTCTTTTCAGATCTTATTTTTCTTGTGCAGCAAGATAACTATATAAATATGTATACATTTATTGGATTCAACATATATTTTAGCATATTTAAGATGCATTGGACTACCTGCCATCTAAGAGAGGGGGTGGGTGGAGGGAGGGGAAAAGTTGGAACAAGGGGTTTGCAGTGGTTAATGTTGAAAAATTACCCATACATATGTTTTGTAAATAAAAGATATAATAATAATTTAAAAAGCATAAATGTCATATCAACTAATAATAATAATCTCAAATTCAATAAAAGTTGTTTATTTATCTGCTAGATTTTATTATCTATTTTGTCTGTTTTTTCTAATGAATCATCTGAGTATAATATGTTTTTTTAATAATCCTATTATGGATAAGCCTCCTGTGTATCATATTGAGTTTCCTTTGCTAGCATTCTAAATAAGCTGATCTATAGATCAGCTTTGGTGTGTGCTTAAATTCTGCTTTTATGTATTTCACAACAATACTCTCTACACAAGTTCCTTGAATAGCCCATGTCTTCTGCTATTCTTCTTATAGACCTATGAGTCTATGGTATATATATATATATATATATATATATATATATATATGTATGTATATATGACTACCCTACAGAAAGTAGAATGCTAACAGTGAGGTAACTTGTGACTGAAAATCATTATTCCAAAAAGGTGATGTGTCATAGATGGAAGAACACTGGATGTATATTCAGTAAAAAAAAAAAAAAAAAAAAATTGTGATATTCATGCTTGCTATCCACAAGACTATAAGTTAACGTATTTAAACTATATGAGATTGCTTGCTTGTCTTGAGGATGGGGGAGGAGAAAAGGGAGGGAGAGAGAAAATTTTAGAACAAAAAATTTTACAACAATGAATGATGAAAACTTTCTTTATATATATTTGGAAAAATAAAATACTATTGAAAAAAAGACCATGGCTAAGTCACCTTTTCTCTCTGAGAATAAGTTTTGCTAACTATAAATGAGAAGTACTAACACCAACACTAAATTCTTGAAATTATTCTTTTAAAGAAAGTGTTGGGAAACTTTAAATGTGATTCACAATGAAAATATATTTTGATTTGAATTAAGAAAGCCAAAGCACCGTTTAAATTCTCATATTGTCAGTGTAAGAATTTGAATTTGAATTCAAGTCTTCAGTAGATGTCTGCTTTAATACTCTTTCTATATTACATTTCTCCTTCTATAATTTTTTATGGCTTTGTTCTATGAGTTTTTAGAAGTCAGGGCCTTGTTACCCCTGAAGTAGAGCTCTCGCATTCTCATTCAACACCACACATGTATATTTTCAGGTCTTTTTTTGTTTGTTTGTTTGTTTTTGTTAACTTTGATATGATTTCCTTGTTCACTTCTCATATACAGCTCAGCCATTGCTGCTTTTTGCTTTCATTTTTCTTTTGTTGTTTCCCATTGTTGTTATCCAGTTGTTTGACTGTTTCTGAACCTAGGGACTAGGCCATTTTATCCTCAACTATGTCACAAAGACTGTCCCAGTTACATTTTCAATGACACTAGTTATTTAACTTATCTTCTACTCTTTCTCCATGCCTTTTGTCTTCAATCTTTCTCAACATCAAAATATTTTATTGAGTCTTTTTTTTCTCATTATCTAGCCAAAATATTTAAGTTTCAACATCAGCATTTGGTTTTTCTGTGAATTGCCCAAATTAATTTCTTTAAATATTGACTAATTATGATATCCTTCCTGTCTGAAGAACTCTCAAAAGTCTTCTTTAACACTACAACTTGAAAACACCAATTCTATGGTGCTCAACTTTTCATATAGTCTAAACCTCACAGCCATATTTTGCATCTGGTATAAAACAACAACATAGTTTTGATTATAGTGATTTTCATTAGTAAGGTGATTTTTCTGGTTTTTGGTATAAGAGCCTCCCAAGAAGAAAGTGCTTTCTAATTTTATGGCTACAGTTTCCACCTGCAGTGATCTTGGAGTCCAAAAATATAAAATATGACATTGCTTCCATTTCTTCTCCCTTTATTTGTCAAGAGTGATGAAATCAGTTGCCAAGATGTTAGTTTTTTTTATATTAACCTTCAATCCAGATTTTATACTTTCCTCTTTCACCTGCATCAAGAGGTGTTTTAATTCATTTTTAATTTCTACTGTCAGTGTTATCATCTAGATATTTGTTGATTTTTCTGCTGACAACATTAATTCTAGCTCTTGATCATTCAGTCTGGTGTTTAGCATGATGGACCCTACATATAAGTTAAATAATTAATGTGACAATATACAGTCTTGTCATACTCCTGCTCCTATCCATATTCCTTTATAATAGGTGCTTCTTGTATCACATAAAAGTTCCTTAGTAGACAAGAAAGATGATCTCATAGTCCCATATCTTTGATGGCATGCAACATTTTATCATGATCCATGCAGCAAAGAGTTTAGTATAATCAAAGAAGAGTAGATTTTTTCTGGAACTCCTTTTCTTTCCTCTATAATCTAAATAATCTCAGTAATTTGGTGTCTACTACCCTGCCTCTCAAAAACCACACTGTCCGGTTAATTCTTGGTCTACATATTGCTGAAGGCTAACTCACATAATATTAAGCATAGCCTTGCTGGTATGTGAAATGAGTACAATTGTTTATTAATTTGAACATTTTTGGACATTACTCTTTTTAAGAAATGGGTCACCAATGTATCTTTTCTAAACTAATGGGCAATGGAGAGTTTTTCAAAGTTGCAGACATATTGAGAGCAGCAAATAAAAAGTACAACATTTTTATGAATAATTAAAAAAAAAAAACTCAGCTAGAATCTTGTCACTTCCAATAGGTTCACTGTCAGCAATGCTTCCTAAGGCTCACTTTATTCTTCTGAATATCTGGCTCTAAAGATGGCGGAGAAGGCACACGCGACTTTCTAAGCTCCTCTCATTCCCATCATAACCAACTATTTAATTCAGCCTCAAAAATAGCTCTTCATTGCTTAAATTCATGAAGATCAGAAGCCCTACAACTCAACAACCTAAGTCAATCTGGAAGATCACCAGGGAATGTTTCTCCTGAGGGGCCAGGAACAGACTAGCACAGGCAGCAAGAGACTAGCTTCCTGAGCAGACCAGGGGCAGGGGTGATCTCTGTGGCTAGAGAAATTATAGAGATGACTCTGCCATTGTTCTGCCTAACTGTTCTGCCTAGATTACAAAGCAGTAAACTGGAAGAGAAATTAAAGCCTAAAACAGAGAGTACTCTACAAAAACGTCAGAACCTAACAAGATCTGGCTGTAACTACTCAAACCCGGAAGGGACTCCGGGAGGCTGTAATGCAGCCCTGCAGCCACGTCCTGCAGTTCGGGACTTTTGCAGGGGCAGTTATAAATCTGCACGGCAGTGGGGCACAGCCTAGGCAGCCTCTAATCCACACAGTGGGGGGCTTGATGGTGGGGGGGGGGAGGGGAGGGGGGCTGAGAGGGGAGGGGACAATAGAAAGCAGACTGTGCTTTCAGGGGCAGAGACACTTCCTGTCCCCGCAAATCCATTCACTGTTCAACTGGTAATGCTTACAGCCCCAGGGCAAGATTTGGCTTGGGGTAGTGAAACTCTCATTGCTCAGCATCTAGCTCCAGGGTAGTCATTATCTCACACAGCGGGGGTTCTTTGCAGAACACTTTCCCAGCTCCACCCTGCAGGCCTGAGTTACTTATGGGTGGGGAACTCTTTCCCAGAGCACTCCAGTACCTCACTGCTTTGTGTAGCTGGCTAGAAGGACAGCTACCTGTCCATACACCTTTCAACTCTGCAGAGGAAGCTGGTAACCTCCTGGCCTTGAAAGCAAACCCTACAGGCTTTAACAAAAGCTTAAACTCATTTAACAAAATGAGTAAAAAATCAAAAGGACGATTGATAGCTTCTATACAGAAAGAGAACAACTTTTCAACCCTGAAGAGACTAAGAGCAGACAGTCTCCAGACAATTGTTGGTCCCCAATACAAAAGGCTCTCCTAGAAGAGACTATTAAAAACCTTAAAAGAGAACTAGAAGAAAAATGGGGAAAGGAAAGAGAAGCTATGCAAGAGAGTACAGAAGAGACATATAAATCATTAAAAGAAAAATTTGATAAAGTGGAAAAAGAAAACAACTTCCTGAAATGTGAATTTGAAAAGGTAAAAAACTCCCAAGAAGTGCAGGGAAACAGAATTTGTGAATTGTAAAAAGAAAGTAACTCACTAAAAAAAAAAAATTAGTGAAATGAAAAAAAAATCCATAGAGCAAAACAACTCATTTAAAAACTCAATTGGACATATACAAAAAGAAGGGGAAAAAAAGCTAATGAAGAAAATAACTCACTAAAAATCAGAACTGAACAAATAGAAGTTTCTGATTCATTGAGACAGGAAGAATCAGTCAAGCAAAACCAAAAAAATGAAAGATTGGAAAAACAATGTCAAATATTTACTTGGAAAAACAACAGACTTGGAAAATAGATCTAGGAGAGATAACTGAAGGAGCATTGGAATACTCAAAAATTATGATGAAAAAAAGAGCCTAGATACTATTTTACAAGAAATCATCAAAGAGAACTGCCCAGAAGTAATAGAACTGGAAAGTAAAATAGGTATTGAAAGAATCCATTGAAAATATTCTGAAAAAGACCCTAAAATAAAGACTCCAAGGAATATTGTGGCCAAAGTCCAGAATTTTCAGACTAAAGAAAATATTTTACAAGCAGCCAGGAAAAAACAGTTCAAATACCGAGGTGCCACAATAAGAGTCACACAAGATCTGGCTGCCTCAACATTAAAGGATCAAAGGGCCTGGAATCTGATATTCCAAAAGGCAAAACAACTTGGAATGCAGCCAAGAGTAAACTACCCAGCTAAGCTGAGCATTTTTTTCCATGGAAGAAGATGGACATTTAAGGAAGCAGAGGAATTCCATCTGTTTCTAATGAAAAAAACAGATTTAAACAAAAAATTTTATGTCCAAAACAGGACTCAAGAGAAGTAGAAAAAGGTAAAATGAACTCTTGAGAACTGTATTTCTGTTGTAGATATACATAAAAACCATATGTATAATTTAATTTTACTGATATAACATGAAAAAGGGAAGTAGAAATGGAAAGGGGATCGTGTCAGAAAAAGGGAAAAGGGGAAATAAAAAGAAGGAAACTACATGTGACAATGAGGCACAGGAAACTTATCATATCTGAGGGAACTTAGAGAGGGGGAGGAATATTGTGTGAATCCTACTCTCATCAGACTTGACTCAAAGAGGATATAATTGACATATTTGTTTTACAGAGAATCTTCACTCACCTCATTAAAAAGTGGGAGAGGAAAAGGGAAAAGGAAAAAGAGTAATAAGGGAAGGGTACAAGAAAGGGGAAGGGATTCAAAGGGAGGAGGAAGAGATCCTAAAGAGAGAGAGCTGTGTGATGCAAGTGGGACCAATAAGTTCAATACTAGGGAAGGGGAAAAAGGGTAAGTAAAAGAAAAGCATAATCTGGGGATGATAGGATGGCAGGAAATACAGAATTAGCAATTTTAACTGTAAATGTGAATGGCATGAACTCTCCCATAAAGAGGAGGCAGATAGCAGACTGGATCAAAAGTCAGAACCCTACAATATGTTGTTTACAGGAAACACATTTAAAACAGTGAGACATACAGAGTAAAGGTAAAAGGCTGGAGCAGAATCTATTATGCTTCAGGTGAAGTCAAAAAAGCAGGGGTAGCCATCCTTATCTCAGATCAAGCAAAAGCAAAAATTGATCTAATTAAAAGAGATAAGGAAGGAAACTATATCTTGCTAAAGGGTACTATAGACAATGAAGCAATATCAGTATTAAACATATATGCACCAAGTGGTATAGCATGTAACTTCCTAAAGGAGAAGTTAAGAGAGTTGTGAGAAGAAATAGACTGCAAAACTATAATAGTGGGAGATCTCAATCTTGCACTCTCAGATTTAGATAAATCAAATCACAAAACAAATAAGGAAGAAATTAAAGCTGTAAATAGAATATTAGAAAAATAAGTATCTCTAGAGAAAATGGAATGGTGACAGTAAGGAGTATACTTTCTTCATAGCAGTTCATGGAACCTGCACAAAAATTGACCATATATTAGGACATAAAGACCTCAAAATTAAATGCAGGAAGGCAGAAATAGTAAATGCTTTCTTTTCAGATCACAATGCAATACAAACTACATTCAACAAAAAGTTAGGTGTAAATAAATCAAAAAATAATTGAAAACTAAATAATCTCATCTTAAAGAATGATTGGGTGAAACAGCAAATTGTAGACACAATTAATAACTTCCCTCAAGATAATGACAACAGTGAGACATCATACCAAAATTTGTGGGATGCACCCAAAGCGGTAATAAGGGGAAACTTTATATCCTTAGAGACTTACTTGAACAAAATAAAGAAAGAGAAGTTCAATGAATTGGTCTTGCAACTTAAAAATCTAGAAAAAGACCAAATTAAAACCCCCCAATCAATTACTAAACTTGGAATTCTAAAATTAAAAGGAGAAATTAATGATATTGAAAGAAAAAAAAAACATTGAACTAATAAATAAAACTAAGAGTTGGTTTCTGAAAAAAAAAAACAATTAAATTGATAAACCTTTGGTAAATCTGATTAGAAAAAGGAGAGAGAGTTGGACTTCCAGACAAGATGGAGGCAAGGAGGCACACACCTGTGTAAGCTCCGCATTTTTTCTCAGAATCCATCTCATTACAAGCCTCTGAATTAATGCCTGACTGAAAAAAAAAAAAAAAAAACCCACAAACAGTTACCAAGAGAAGACATCCTTGAGATTCAACAGGACAGGTCTGTTTTTGCTCGAGGGCGGGATGGTTTTAGATCGGGCACAGGCTGAGGGCAGGCAGCAGCAGCAAGAGCTCGCCAGGGAGCTGACAGCCGAGCAGACCAGAGAGGGGTGGGGTGTGATCTCAGCCGTCTCTGCGGGGAAAGCTTCACTACAGGATTGGATACTTTGCCCTGGCAGCAAGTCAGTAGCCCAGCAGAGAAGCTAAAAACAACGGGAGTGAAAAATACAACCCCAAACAGCTGGAGTTCCTTGGGACTGGTCACCCCTCTCCCACAGTGTCTCAGCATGCTTTCAGAGTCTCAGAAGGAAGGCACAACACAGTCCTGCTAGTGCCTCGCTGCTGCCCCCTCAGTCTGTAGAGGAAGCTCGGTAATCCCACCCAGCCCCTCCCCCAAAAAAGCAGATTCCATTTGGGTTTCTTTTCCTTTTTTTTCTTTGCTAGTTTGTCTCTGATTCTTCTCTGACAAAATGAGCAAAAAGTTAAAAAGGACTTTAACGATTGACAGCTTTTATAAGGACAGAGAACAGACTCTAAACCCTGAGGAGACTAAAAACAGATTATCTTCAGGTGAATCCCCACAGGAGGAGATCATCTTTTCCTCAGCACAGATGAATCTCATAGAAAAAATTAAAAAGGCTCTCACAAGAGAGCTAGAAGAAAAATGGGAAAAGGAGAGGGATGCTTGGCAAGAGAGTATGGAGAAGTCATCTTACTCATTTAAAGACAGAGTGGATAAAGAAATCAAATCCTTGAAAAATAAGATTAGTGAACTGGAAACAGAAAATAGCTCATTAAAGAATAAAATTGGGAAAATGGAAAAACATTCCATAGAACAAATTGGACAATTAGAAAAAGATATTAAAAAAGTGAGTGAAGAAAACAAATTCGCGCTAAAGGATAGCATAAATAATGAAGCAATATCAATATTAAACATATATGCACCAAGTGGTGTAGCATCTAAATTCTTAAAAGAAAAATTAAGAGAGCTGCAAGAAGAAATAGATAGGAAAACTATAATAGTGGGAGATCTCAACCTTGCACTCTCAGAATTAGATAAATCAAATCACAAAATAAATAAGAAAGAAGTCAAAGAGGTAAATAGAATACTAGAAAAGTTAGATATGATAGACCTCTGGAGAAAATGAAATGGAGACAGAAAGAGTACACTTTCTTTTCAGCAGTTCATGGAACCTATACAAAAATAGACCATATATTAGGGCATTAATACCTCAAACTCAAATGCAGTAAGGCAGAAATAGTAAATGCATCCTTTTCAGACCACGATGCAATAAAAATTACACAACAAAAAGCCAGGGGAAAGTAGACCAAAAAATATTTGGAAACTAAATTATCTCATACTAAAGAATGATTGGGTGAAACAGCAAATCATAGACATAATAAATAACTTCACCCAAGAAAATAGCAATAATGAGACATCATATCAAAATGTGTGGGATGCAGCCAAAGCGGTAATAAGGGGAAATTTCATATCTCTAGAGGCTTACTAGCATAAAGTAGAGAAAGAGAAGGTCAATGAATTGGGCTTGCAACTAAAAATGCTAGAAAAGGAACAAATTAAAACCCCCCAGTCAAACACTAAACTTGAAATTCTAAAAATAAAAGGAGAGATCAATAAAATTGAAAGTAAAAAAAACTATTGAATTAATTAATAAAACTAAGAGTTGGTTCTATGAAAAAACCAACAAAACAGACAAACCCTTAGTAAATCTGATTAAAAAAAGGAAAGAGGAAAATCAAATTGTTAGTCTTAAAAATGAAAAGGGAGAACTGAAATGAAAAGAGAACCACAGAGATTCTACTAAAAAGCTTTTAGAAATAATTCATAACTATAGCAAAGTTTCAGGATATAAAATAAATCCTAATAAATTTTCAGCATTTTTATACATCCATAACCAACAAAATCCAATAGCAAGAGATACAAAGAGAAATTCCATTCAAAATAACTGCCAACAGCATAAAATATTTGGGAATCTATCTACCAAAGGAAAGTCAGGAATTATATGAGCAAAATTACAAAAACCTTTCCACACAAATAAAGTCAGACTTAAATAATTGGAAAAATATTAAGTGCTCTTGGATAGGCCAAGCGAATATAATAAAGATGACAATACTCCCTAAACTAATCTATGTATTTAGTGCTATACCAATCAGACTTCCAAGAAAATATTTTAATGATCTAGAAAAAATAACAACAAAATTCATATGGAATAATAAAAGGTTGAGAAGCTCAAGGGAATTAATGAAAAAAAAAATCAAATGAAGGTAGGTTAGCTGTACCTTATCTAAAACTATATTATAAAGCAGCAGTCACCAAAACCATTTGGTATTGACTAAGAAATAGATTAGTTGATCAGTGGAACATGTTAGGTTCACAAGACAGAATAGTCAACTATAGCAATCTAGTGTTTGACAAACCCAAAGATCCTAACTTTTGGGATAAACATTCATTATTTGACAAAAACTGTTGGGATAACTGGAAATTAATATGGTAGAAATTAGGCATGGACCCACACTTAACACCGTATACCAAGATAAGATCAAAATGGGTACATGATTTAGGCATAAAGAACGAGATTATAAATAAATTAGAGGAACATAAGATAGTTTATCTCTAAGACCTGGGGAGAAGGAAGAAATTTGTGACCAAAGACGAACTAGAGACCATTATTGATCACAAAATAGAAAATTTTGATTACATCAAATTAAAAAGCTTCTGTACAAACAAAACTAATGTAAACAAGATTAAAAGGGAAGCAATAAACTGGGAAAACATCTTCACAGTTAAAGGTTCTGATAAAGGCCTCATTTCCAAAATATATATAGAGAACAGACTCTAATTTATAAGAAACCAAGCCATTCTCCAATTGATAAATGTTCAAAGGATATGAACAGACAATTTTCAGATGATGAAATTGAAATTATTACCACTCATATGAAAGAGTTTTCCAAATCATTATTAATCAGAGAAATGCAAATTAAGAAAACTCTGAGATACCACTACACACCTGTCAGATAGGCTAAGATGACAGGAAAAAATAATGATGATTGTTGGAGGGGATGCGGAAAAACTGGGACACTGATACATTGTTGGTGGAGCTGTGAATGACTGCAACCATTCTGGAGAGCAATCTGGAATTATGCCCAAAAAGTTATCAAACTGTGCATACCCTTTGATCCAGCAGTGTTTCTACTGGGCTTATACCCCAAGGAGATACTAAAGAAGGGAAAGGGACCAGTATGTGCCAAAATGTTTGTGGCAGCCCTGTTTGTAGTGGCTAGAAACTGGAAAATGAATGGATGCCCATCAACTGGAGAATGGTTGGATAAATTGTGGTATGTGAATGTTATGGAATATTATTGTTCTGTAAGAAATGACCAGCAGGATGAATACAGAGAGGCTTGGAGAGAATTACATGAACTGATGCTAAGTGAAATGAGCAAAACCAGGAGATCATTATATACTTCAACAAAGATACTGTATTAAGATGTATTCTGATTAAAGTGGATTTCTTTGACAAAGAGACCTAATTCAGTTTCAATTGATCAATGATGGACAGAAGCAGCTACATCCAAAGAAAAAACACTGGGAAATGAATGTAAACTGTTTGCATTTTTGTTTTTCTTCCTGGGTTATTTTTACCTTCTGAATCCAATTCTCCTTGTGCAACAAGAAAACTGTTTGGATCTGCACACATACATTGTATCTAAGATATACTAGGACATATTCAATATATATAAGACTGCTTGACATCTAGGGGAGGGGGTGGAGGGTGGGAGGGAAAAATCAGAACAGAAGTGAGTACAACGGTTAATGTTGTAAAAAAAATTACCCTGGCATGAAATTTGTCATTAAAAATTCATATCCTTTGACCATTTTTCAATTGGAGAATGGCTTGATTTTTTATAAATTAGAGTTAATTCTCTATATATATTGGAAATGAGGCTTTTATCAGAACCTTTGACTGTAAAAATATTTTCCCAGTTTATTGCTTCCCTTCTAATCTTGTCTGCATTAGTTTTGTTTGTACAAAAACTTTTCAATTTGGTATAATACAAATTTTCTATTTTGTGATCAGTAATGATCTCTAGTTCTTCTTTGGTCATAAATTCCTTCCCCTTCCATAGGTCTGAGAGGTAAACTATCCTGTGTTCCTCTAATTTATTAATAATTTCAGTTTTTATGCCTAGGTCATGAACCCATTTTGACCTTATCTTGGTGTACAGTGTTAAGTGTGGATCAATGCCTAGTTTCTGCCATAGTAGTTTCCAATTTTCCCAGCAATTTTTATCAAACAGTAAGTTCTTATCCCAAAAACTGGGGTCTTTGGGTTTGTCAAAGACTAGGTTGCTATATTTGTTGACTGTTTTATCCCTTGAACCTAACCTATTCCACTGATCAACTAATCTATTCCTTAGCCAATACCAAATGGTTTTGGTAACTGCTGCTCCATAATATAGTTTTAGATCTGGTACAGCTAAGCCACCATCATTTGATTTTTTTTTCATTAATTCCCTTGAAATTCTTGACCTTTTCTTTTCCCTATGAATTTTGTTGTTATTTTTTCTAGGTCATTAAAATAGTTTTTTGGGAGTCTGTATGGTATAGCACTAAATAAATAGATTATTTTAGATAATATTGTCATCTTTATTATATTTGCTCACCCTATCCAAGAGCATTTAATATTTTTCAAATTGGTTAGATCAGACTTAATTTGTGTGAAAAGTGGTCTGTAATTTTGCTCATAAAGTTTCTGATTTTCCCTTGGCAGATAGATTCCTAAATATTTTATATTATCAGTAGTTACTTTAAATGGAATTTCTCTTTGTAACTCTGACTGTTGGATTTTGTTAGTGATATATAAGAATGCTGATTACTTATGTGGGTTTATTTTATAACCAGCAACTTTGCTAAAGTTGTGGATTATTTCTAATAACTTTTTAGTAGAATCTCTGGGGTTCTCTAAGTATACCATCATGTCGTCTGCAAAGAGTGATAATTTGGTTTCCTCATGGCCTATTCTTATTCCTTTAATGTCTTTCTCAGCTCTTATTGCCAAAGGTAGCATTTCTAATACAATATTAAACAGTAACGGTGATAGTGGGCAACCTTATTTCACTCCAGATCTTATTGGGAATTGTAACCTTATTCTTTATGCCTAGGTCATGAACCCATTTTGTCTTTATCTTGGTGTATGGTGTGAAATGTGAGTCAATGCCTAGTTTTTGCCATACTAGTTTCCAATTTTCCCAGCAATTTTTGTCAAATGATGAGTTCTTATCAGAAAAGCTGGGGTTTGCTATAAATTGCTATATAGATAGATAGATATAGGTTTGCTAGATTGCTATAATTATTCCTATACTCTCAAGTGTTTTTAATAGGAATGGATGTTGGATTTTATCAAATGCTTTTTCTGCATCTATTGAAATAATCATATGGTTTTTGTTAATTTGGTAATTAATATGGCCAATTATACTGATAGTTTTCCTAATATTGAACCAGCCCTGCAATCCTGGTATAACTCCTACTTGATCATGGTGTATTATCTTGAGGATGATTTTCTGTAGTCTTTTTGCTAATATCTTTATTTAGCATCAATATTCATTAGGGAGATTGGTTTATAATTTTCTTTCTCTGTTTTCAAACTATCTGGTTTAGGTATCAGTACCATGTCTGTGTCATAAAAGGAATTGGGTAGAACTCCTTCATTCCCTATTTTATCAAACAGTTTATGTAGCATTGGGGCTAATTGTTCTTTAAATGTTTGGTAGAATTCACATGTAAATCCATCTGGTCTTGGGAATTTTTTCTTAGGGAGTTGATTAATAGCTTGTTCTATTTCTTTTTCTGAAATGGGACTATTCAAACAATTTATTTCCTCCTCCATTAATCTGGGACGCCTATATTTTTGGAGGTAGTCATCTATTTCACTTAGGTGATAAAATTTATTGGCATAAAGTTGGGCAAAGTAACTCCTTATTATCTGTCTAATTTCCACTTCATTGGTGGAAAGTTCTCCCTTTTCATTTTTACGATTACTAATTTGATTTTTCTCTCTCTTTTTTCCAATCAGATTTATGAAAGGCTTATCTATTTTATTGGTTTTTTCATAAAACCAACTCTTAGTTTTCTTTATTAGTTCAATAGTTTTTTTTTACTTTCAATATTATTAATTTCTCCTTTTAATTGTAGAATTTCAAATTTAGTATTTGATTGGGGATTTTTAATTTGGTCTTTTTGAGCTTTTTTAGTTGCAGGCCGAATTCATTGATCTTCTCTTTCTCTATTTTATTCAAGTAAGCCTCAATGATATAAAATTTCCTCTTATTACCACTTAGGCTGCATCCCACAAATTTTGGTATGATGTCTCATTGTTGTCATTATTTTGAGTGAAATTATTAATTGTATCTATAATTTGCTGTTTCACCCTTTAAGATGAGATTATTTAGTTTCCAATTACTTTTTGGTCTATTTGCCCCTAATTTTTTGTTGAATGTAGTTTTTATTGCATTGTGATCTGAAAAGAAAGCATTTACTATTTCTGCCATTCTGCATTTAATTTTGAGGTATTTATGTCCAATTATGTGGTTACTTTTTGTACAGGTTCCATGAACTGCTGAGAAGAATGTATATTCCTTTCTGTCTCCATTCCATTTTCTCCAAAGATCTATCATACCTAATTTTTCTAATATTCTATTTACCTCTTTAATTTCTTTCTTATTTGTTTTGTGGTTTGATTTGTCTAATTCTGAGAGTGCAAGGTTGAGATCTCACACTATTACTGTTTTGCTGTTTATTTCTTCTTGCAACTCTCTTAACTTCTCTTTTAGGAAATTAGATGCTATACCACTTGGTGCATGTATGTTTAGTATTGATATTGCTTCATTGTCAATGCTACCCTTTAGCAAGATATAGTTTTCTTCCTTATCTCTTTTAATTAGAACAAATTTTGCTTTTGTTTGATCTGAGATAATGATGGTTACCCCTGCTTTTTTGACTTCATCTGAAGCATAATAGATTCTGCTCCAGCCTTTTACCTTTACTCTGTATGTATCTCCCTTTTTTAAATGTGTTTCCTGCAAACAACATATTGTAGGATTCTGACTTTTGATCCAATCTGCTATCTGCCTCCTCTTTATGGGGGAGTTCATCCCATTCACATTTACGGTTAGAATTACTAAATCTGTATTTCCTGACATCTTATTATCCCCAGATTATTCTTTTCTTTTACTTGCCCCCCTAATTCTCTTTCCCAGTTTTAAACTTATGTGCCCCAATTGTATCATGCCATTTACTTTCTTTAGGATTTCTTCCTCCCTGCTTTGAATCTCTTCCCCTTTATTGTACCCTTCTCTTATTACACTTTTCCTTTTCCCTTTTCCTCTCCCCCTTTTTAATGAGATGAGAGAAGATTTTCTGTAAAACAAGTATGTCAATTATTTTCTCTTAGAGCCAACTCTGATGAGAGTAAGATTCACACAATGTTCTTCCCCCTCTCTGAATTCGCTCAGATATGAGAAGTTTCCTCTGCCTCCTCGTGGGATGTAGTTTCCCTCTTTTTATCCCCCATTTTCCCCTTTTCTGACATTATCCCTTTTCCATATCTACTTCCCTTTTTTATGTTATATCAGTAAAATCAAATTATACATGTAGTCTTTTTGTATATCCACAACAGAAATACAGTTCGCAAGAGTTCATTTTTCCTTTTCTGCTTCTCTTGAGTTCTATGGTTGGAGATCATTTTTTGTTTAGTTCTGTTTTTTTCCTTAGAAACAAATGGAATTCTTCTCTTTCTTTAAATGTGCATCTTCTTCCCTGGAAGAAAATGCTCATCTTAGCTGGGTAGTTTATTCTTGGCTGCCTTCCGAGTTCTTTTGCCTTTCAGAATATCAGATTCCAGGCCCTTTAATCCTTTAATATGTAAGCAGCCAGATCTTAGGTGATCCTTATTGTGGCACCTTGGTATTTGAAATGTTTTTTTCTGACTGTTTGTAATATTTTTTCCTTAATCTGATAGTTCTGAAATTTGGCCACAATATTCCTTGGACTTTTTAATTTAGTGTCTTTTACAGAAAGTGCTCAATGAATTCTTTCAATGCCTATTTTACCTTCTGATTCTATTACCTCTGGACAGTTCTCTTTGATGATTTCATCATAATTGTCAGAAAGTTCAATAATACTCAGATGATCTCTCCTCGATCTATTTTCTAGGTCTGTCATTTTTCCAAGTTGATATTTCCTGTTTTTTTTTTTTTTTTACAATTTATTATTTTTTTTTTGTTTTGTTTTGCTTGACTAATTCTTGCTGTCTCAATGAATCATTGGTTTCTATTTATTCAGTTCTAATTTTTAATGAGTTATTTTCTTCATTAGCTTTTTTACTTCTTTTTGTATATGTCCAATTGAATTTTTAAATGAGTTGTTTTGCGTTATTGAATTTTTTCCCATTTCACTATTTGTTTTTAATGAATTATTTTCTTTTTCAAATTCATAAATCCTACTTTCTTTATCTTTTTCAATTCACAATTCTTATTTTCCTGAATTGTTTTTACTTTTTCCAATTCACAAATTCTATTTCCCTCTGCTTCCTGGGAATATTTTACCTTTTTCAATTCATATTTCAGCAAGTTGTTCTTTCTTGCAAATCTCCTCTTTCCTTTCCCCATTTTTCTTCTCTCTTTTGAAACTTTTAATGGTCTCTTCTAGAAGTCCATTATGTAATGGGGGACAGGTAACATTCCCCTTTGGGGTATTGTCTAGATACTGTTTGTTATTAGTCTCCTTGATGTTGCAAACCTGCTCTTTTTCTGTATAGAAGCTATGGATCATCCTTTTGATTTTTTTACTCATTTTTTAAAGATTTTAGGCTCTGCCTTCAGGAAAAGGGAGTTACCAGCTTCCTCTGCAAAGCAGGAAAAGATGTAAGCAGGGTTCAGGCAGGTAGGTATGGGAGTGCTGTGGGCAAAAGATCCCCCCTGTCCAAACGGAAGTGATTCAGCCCGGCCAGAGCTATGGAAGTGCCCAGTGGAGAACCCCGCTGTGTGAGTTAATGATTGCCCTAAGGCGAGAGACTAAGCAGTGAAAGTTTCACTATCCCAGGCCAAAGCCCACCTTGTGGCTGTGGGTATTAGCAGCTGACCAATGAATAGCCCCTCTCAAGCCAGAAGTGTTTCTGCCTGGAAGCAAATCAAAGTATGAAAGTTCTATTGCCCCAGGCCAAGCCCCCCACTGTGCAGATTAAAGGCTGCCCCAGGCTGTGCTCCTCTGCCATGCAGGTTTGCAACTGCCCCAAGGAAAAGTCTTGTACTGCCTATTGGGGCTGCAAGGTTGTGTTGTGATCTGTGCTGTGACTTCTGGTTGGTTTTGGGTGAGTAAAGCTGGATCATGTTAGGCTCTGGCATTTTTTGGAGTGGTTTTGAATTCTCTGTTAATTACTGTTTTGCAAACAGGGCAGAGAAATCAGTAATTTTTCTAACCACAGAGACCACTCCTGCCCAGTCTGCACAATATACTCGCCTCTAGTTCTCTCCCTGCTTGTGCTGATATTCTCCCCAGCCCCTCAGGACAAACCTTTTCTGATGAAATTCCAGATTATCTTTGGCTGGTGAGTTGTTGTATTTCTAGTCTTTGTGGGTTTTACCAGTCAATTGCTATTTTTGAGGCTGAATTTAATATTGGTTGTCAGGGTATCAAAGAGCCTAGAAAGTCATGTGTGCCTTTTCCACCATGTTGGCTCTGTGACCCTCACCTCCCCCCCCCCGCATAAGTTCAAAATTTTTGGACCACCTCCTCATTAATGCCTCTATGCTCTCATTAATTATTAACCAAGTAAGGTTTATTTTCATCTGTTAGTGTCACCTCCTTTTCCAAAGATATTTAAGTATTTAAGGATCTCCATAATTTTGTCATTAGTGAGACTACTAATTGTCATTCATTGATTGTCTGATAGCTTAATTAATAAACTGATTATTAAATACCCAGAAACTATTTCTAAATCTTGTCATTCATCTCATTCAAGAGTCAAATGTATAATCTCAATATTTATCATTTATGATAATTTTTTTCCACTCAGAGATTTTTGCTAATGTTCTAATTTTTAAATGTTGATTTCATGACTTTTGCTTTGTTCCAACTAGCTGATATGATCTTCAAACAAAAGTAATAGTAATACCAACTGTCAATATAATACTAGAAACAAAGGAAAGTCTCATTTGTTGTTAATTCAACTCTATAGTTATATGATTTTCATTTGTGAAGTAAAGAATTTAGAGTCATTGAGCTATTCAAAGAGAAAGTTTAAAATTTAATCAAAAACATTTAGCACCTCCCCAATTAGAAGAAAATAAACATGAAATTAAGAAAATGATCAGGGTGTCAATGGAAGGGATATTTTTGTTTTACTTCAGTTGGCACTATTGGTCAAAGTAAATAAGTGGGGAACTTTTACCTGAGTGTTATAGGTATAAAATAAAGCTTTTTTCATAGGAGAACATTCCATCATATTCTCAAAGTATATACTAAGTTTAAATTAAAGTCCTTCTTTCCATGGGAACTCTAATGAAGTATGATAAATTGTTCAATAGTTCATCAAGAAGCAGTTTATTATATAGGAACTGTATGATAACATAATGGTAATGGATTACTTTAACACAAGTTTTCTTCATGCAGAATAAAATCCCAAGTGTAAACAATAGCAATAGAGATTCTCCCACTTTAACTATTGAAAATACAGCACTTCAGTAGGTGGATATGTTATCAAATGAATATTGCCTAACAGCATTACTTATTTCTTATGAGATGGGAAATTTCAGTAGGTTGACTTTATCTGTAAATCACTTATGTTTTATTTACCCACAAATCATATGAGATGCTTCACATTGAGTTATTCTTTTTTTCACAATTCCAATTCTAGACCCTAACTCTGCATCACCAACAAGAACAACATCAAACTACAATAATTTATATAATAACAGCATAGGGATAAGCATTTTAAAATATTTTCACATTTGATCATCACAACAACCAAGTAAAGATGCCATATAATTATCTAAATTTTGCCTTTAGGGAAACTGAGGAAAGAAGAGTTAAATAGTTATATCCAGCAAACATATATTAAAACATTTAAGCTTGTCACCTCAACTTTCATATCTATTCTCATATTTCCATTAACACAGCTACCATTCTCAGTCCCTCATCACCCTTTACCTAAACTATTTCAATAACTTTTATATTGGTCTCATGGCCTCCAGTTTATGCTTTTTCTAATACAGTCACATGGCTCTCTAGCTCAGAAAGCTCTATCAGTTCTCCTATTTCCGCTGAAATAAAATTGATAGTTCTCTCTCCAGCATTTAAATATCTTCATACACTGTCTCCTATTTATCCTTTCAGACTTATTAATATATTATACTCATGTACTCCATGTTATAGCTTAACTGGCCTACTTTCCTAAGCATGATATCACATCTCCCACTTCTATGCAGGGAGACATTGTCCTCTATGCCAGAAATTCTTTCCCTACTAACTTCTGCCTCAAAGAATGCTTAGATTCCTTCAATTCATAAAGGCCACTGTCACCAAGACACCCTCTTCTCAGTTTTTATTGTGATCTCTCTAAAATTACTGTGTATTTTATTTTTTGTAACAGTTTTTACATGTTTATTTACATACATACATGTAAGTTTAATCCAAACTTCTTGAAAATAAGCAATATTTCTTTTTTTTTTTTTTTTTTTTTTTTTTTTTTTGTACCTCCAATGCCTAGATAGACTCTCTCTATATATAGTATGAACTCAAAAACGAGCAGTTGTGGAGGAATAGAATCTCTGGGGTTCTCTAAGTATACCATCATATCATCTGCAAAGAATATTGATTTGGGTTCCTCATTACCTACTCTAATTCCTTTAATCTCCTTCTGAACTATATTAATATTAATGTATATTAAAATGTATATTAATGTATATTAAAATGTATATTAATAGAGTATAATCCAATTACTATTTAGCCTCACGTGCTTGGGACCTCAATGCATCAACTCAAGCTTCAGCCCATTACACATACTCTATTAATATATATGCTTGGAGAAAGAATGGCCCCACCCACTCTTTATGCAAGTCCTGATGTGTTGTATAGGAAATGAGGATTTTGGTGGGTGGAGGAGAGGAGCAGGAAGAGAGGCAGAGAGAGATTGCTAGCTGGGTTCTGGTCTGGTGGCTTCTGGTCTTGTGGCTGCTGGTCTGGTTAGCTTCTTGACTCAGCTACACACATTGCTATCACAAATTTCCCTTTACTTCCAATTTTCCTTTACCTCCAACCCTTCTTCACCTCTGCTGAGAATAAAGATTGAAGATTTTCCCTGAACCTGAATTCCTGACTCCGGCTGACTTTAAAATAAACTGTTAACATTTTTGTTTTTCTTCCCAGGTTATTTTTACCTTCTGAATCCACCTCTTCCTGTACAACAAGAGAACTGTTAGATTCTTTACACATATATTGTATCTAGGAAATACTGTGACATATTTAACATGTATAGGACTGCTTGCCATTTGGAGGAAGGGGAAAAGTCAGAACAGAAGTGAGTGCAAGTGATAATGTAAAAAATTACCCAGGCATGGGTTCCATCAATAAAAAAATTATAATTGTATAAAAAAGACTATCTGCCTTTGAATTACCATCAAAAATAAGACCTGGAAGTCCACTATGAGAGTGGACATGCAAGATATAATTATTACTTGGATGCTTTCTCACTTGCTCTTGGAGCTCATTAAAGAGCTGATATATATTGGAAGCTACAAATTTTATTTGGGCTGCGGCAATTCTTTGTACCATACCTACTGAATAGGCCAAATCAGATATTATATTTATATCTCCTGGATAATAAATAAGAGCTAGAATGATTTCATACAAATCATTCTGCTGAGTGGACTGAAAAGGAGCTCTGACTACTCTTTTTAGAGTTGTCATGAGAGTATACAGCACAATTGTTATGTTTGGATGCATCTGTAAAGATGAGTGGTCCTTTAAGAGGAACCTTAGAAACCTTTTTTTCAAGAATCCATTGCCAATTATGTAATAGTCTGATTATCTTTAATGGAGACCCATGTGTAAAATTTGGAACTGTGGCCAATAAAATTTGCCACTCTGGCATCATTTCACAACATACATTAATTTGTGCATTGATATAAAAGATACATATCTTGTCAGGTCTTATCCCAGGCAATTGTATGATTCCCTTAATGACTTTTAATAAAATTCTAGCCATAAGCACTGGGTCAGGAGTAAGGTTTTGTTCTGGTTGTTCTGGGAGGTTCACCTAGTTTATCACACTGTATCCTTGATGAAGAACTGCTGTGGGTGCCTCTTTTGTAGCAAAAACTGATATTTCCAAGGATTTTTGAGTAACTCTTTCAACCACATTGGATAAAGCCAGTTCAACTTCTTTCAAGTCTTTTGAGCTTCTTTTGTAAGCTGGCATTGCGAGTTTAAAGCACTGTCTTACCTTAAAATGTCATATAATGATTACAATTGATAGGTAGTCAAGCCTAGCACTGGACACATCCTTTGGATGTCTCCTATCAATTTCTGAAAGTTATTTGAGATGTTTAGCTTCTCTGTTCTTAAGGAAAGTTTTTGTACTGTAAGCACCTTAGGGTATACTTCATATCCTTAAAGTTGAAAAGGAGCATATCTTTGATTTTTTTCTGATGCTATATGCACCAGCATATAGCATATGCTATATGCAATTTGTAGGTCCTTAATATTTCAATGGTCATTTTTAGGCATGCTTCTAAGATTTACTCCTCAAGTGCATATCTCAATACATCATTCATATAATATAATATAATAACATTACTTTTGAAATGTTTTCTTACTTTAGTAAGAGCAGTAGCAACATACATTTGACCCATAGTAGGGCTATTTTTCATTCCCTGTAGCAAAACTGTCCATTTATATCTTTTATAAGGCTCAGCTAAGTTAACACTGGGCACTGAAAAGGCAAATCTTTTCATATCCTCCTTATCTAGAGGTATAGAATAGAAACAATCCTTAATGTCTATAACCCAAAGAGGCCATTCTCTAGTCAATTGTATAGGACATGGAAGTCTAGGCTGCAGAGTTCCCATAGTTTCCATCTATTCATTTACTTTTCTTAAATCAATTAACACCCTCTATTTTCCAGATATCTTTCTTACAGCAAATACAAGGGAATTCCAAGAATTAGAGAAGGTTTTAAGTTTCCTTGGTCAAGTTGCTATATCTAATAAGTTCTGACTTTTATTGCTACCTAAGGGCCACTGTTCTATCCACACTGGTGTATCAATTTTCCATTGAATAGGAACAGATGCGTGTATTGGTAGGCCTTCAACAGCAGCTTTTCCTAAAAAAAACCAAAATACTCATTTGTAATCCTGTTATAAAATGTCTCTTCCCCACAAATTGATGGGAGTTTTTCAAATATAAAAGGAGTAAAAAGTCCTGTTTCACCTTCAAATGGCCATCTCAAAGGGGTAGAACTTTAGCTGCTACTGATCCTCCTACACCAGACATATAGGTGTCTGCCTTAATCTTTAGCCAGTGCTGGGCCAGTTGGTACATCTAATGACTGTATAATCTGCATCTGTGTCTACCAATCCTTCTAATGGTATGCCATTTATATAACTAGTGAGCATAGGTCAGTCAGCTGTAACTGAAACATCAGCGTATGGATGAATACTGTTTTGTAAGTACTCTCAAAAGGTGAAATGGTTAAGCCAACTGTGCCTGGAGGCAAGGGATCCATAGGCTGGAGAGGAACATATTTCACCTCTCCAGGGGTTATCTCAGTAGTCCCAGCTTCATACAAGTCTATTCTCCCCAGTTGTAATCCCTTTCTCCCATCAGGTTGCTTCCTGCCTGATTGATTATGTAACCTCTTTCTTCAATCAGATTGCTTCTTTGCTGATTGATCATGTCTGACTACTGAACTAAAGATTTTCTGAGTCTAGCATTGGCTGCCATAATACCCCAAGTATTTTTCATTTTGGGCCCTGGGGCTGGGCTTCCCATCTCGTTTCCCTGAATCATTCTGCATTCTGATGGTCAATGGAAGTCACTGTTACATTTTGGACATGGGGTTTTGGTTTTTGTTCTCCCACCCTTTTCTCTCCCTCTGTCTCTATGCCAACATTGAGCTTTCAGATACGCTATTTTAATACGTTGAAAGCATTAACGAGTCTTTCTGGAAGTCCCTTGACAAAAGGGACCCTGTCTTCCTATGTTCGGATCTTGGGAAGTCTGCATCATTGCCTGGGTATAAAAGGTATTTGTGCCCATTGTAGCACAGTGTCTTATGATATCCTCTAAAGGAGCATCCTTATGTACTCCTAGTATAATTCTTCTACAAATCTCATTAGCATTTTCTTTAGCAAATTGTATTATCATAATTTCTGTTGCTGCATTTTCACCAATAGTTCATATGATAGCTGTCTGCATATGTCCCCCCAAATCAGCAAAGGGTTCATTTGGCCTTTGTGTTATTTTCATGAAGGCTTTTCCTCTGTCCCATTCACCTGGGATAAAGCTCCATGCTTTGATAGGAGCAGAAGCAATTTGCTCATGTGCTGCTATGGGGTAATTAATCTGTGCTGAAGTGTCTGCATAAGAACCTACACATGTTAGTTGGTCACAGGTGATTGGTGTATTAATTCCAGTTTGCCTATTTCATTGGGCTTGTATCCTACAGAGTTCACTATATTCAGAAAGCCACAACTTTTGGCCAGGTTCTAAACATGTTGTTGCTATAGATTTCCAGTCATTAGGGGTTAAGACTTCATAAGACAAATTCTGCAACAATAACATCTTAACATAAAATGATGTAACTCCATAAAGAGTGCAATCCTTTTTCAGATCTTTGATAATTTCTAGATTAAAAGCAGTGTATATTCTCCTTTTTTGACCTGAAGAGTTAAGCTGTTCAATCACAGGATACATTTCTGTTCTCAAATCAGCTGTATTCTGCCGTTCCTCTTTGGCTTTACATAATAGCTTTTGCAATAAAGTCATAGGAAGGGGTGATTGCTGGTGGGAAGGTGCTGGTGATATCATTGCCCTTCCTACTCCTCCTCCTACCTCTACCCGGGAATGTGAAGTTGATGGGGGAGGGTCAAGAGCCTGCTCAGATGTAGGCAAAGTTGAAGCTGGGCTGTGAGAGTGAGAATTACCATGCCCTTCAAGTTTACTTAAGTCCTCATGTCCTCCAATGATTTTTCCATTAATCTCTCCCTTCTCTTCCTCTTTTTCCTCACACTTCCTCATCTGGCTGTTCTTAAAACTTTTCTTTTTTCTAGAATTTGCAAGATTCTTTAATGCCAATTTATTATCTTGTATATATAGAATGTTTCCTTAGAAATTGAATCAGGACCTTTATCATTGTAATATTCACATAGTTGATCTCCTAGTAGTTTTCCATTATCTGCCTCTATTTCTTCTTCCTTGAAGAAGCAAGGGGATGTGCATTCTGTTATATCCAAGCATCCACCAATCTGCTCCCAAGTTACAAGCAAACCTTGACTCTTAATTAGTCTGAGTATGCTTTCTATAGGGCTCCCTCAGCATGGTGGTGATGGTGGTGGTGGTGGTGGTGGGGGAGAATCTTTTCCTAATATCTGCCCCACTTCAGCTAGAAAAGGACAGTTACTAGTTTAGTTCTTAATGAAGTAAGTTCCCTCTTTGTCTATTAAAATACTTACTCTATTTCCTGGTCATAGAGACTTCTCCTAATTTGTAAAATTAGGGTCCTTGGTCCACATGCTGGGTGCCAAATGTAAAGTACAGGCTAGCTTTCTGGAGGGCTTAAGGATCAGTAAGAGTCAGCATGAATTAAAGTTCTGGTCTTTAGGGGGAGAAGTGAAGGATATAGGCAAGCTGCCATGAGACTTGCCAAAGATTTCTCCTGGAATCTGGAGTCCAAAATTTCCAGCCTCTCTCTTCCTTGTCCCTCTGCCAAGTGACTCTGGCCTTTGTCCCTCCATCCTCCAATCCTTGCCTATGATTATTTTAGCACCAAACATTCAGCAAGCACCAACAGTGAAAAGAGCCATTTATCCAAACATATGCTAATAGAGTCATTGTCTCATATCAAATAGGTAATTAGCCTTAAATGCTAGATTGTGTGATTCAAGCATACCTTTTTGAAGTTTCAGCCCTCTACACTTCTCTAGAAAAAGAAAAATACTTTCTTATGCCTACCAAATAAAGAATTAACTGCTAATCCTGACATTTAACAATTTAAACAAAATTACAATTTACTTTTTCAATTCATCCATCTTTCTTAATCTGTGATCTAGCACCCCACGATTTGGGTTTTTAAAAGAAAAATTATTTGTTTAGGAGTTCTCATAAAGTGATCTTTGTTTCATGTTTTTCACTGAGGGCTTCCTATCAAAATTTCATAATAGATAGACCTAAATACTGTTTACTAGTTTTATGGTGTTGGGCAAGTCATTTTAATCTCTCTTAGCCTCAGTTTGATTATATACATACATATATATATATATATATATATATATATATATAATATCTATTTTAAACCAAATGAAATAATATTTCTAAAGCATTCTGAAAGCATCAAATCACAAATCAAAATGTTAGTTACTATTTTTGTGACTATCCTTTGCTTCTCCTTCCTATTTGTGGCCATGTGATTATTCTATCTTTCTTACAGAATAAAGAATACAGTAATTCTATCACTCCTCCTGAAAGCTGTGTCTTAGAGATGTTATTAATCCTGTGCTGTTGCTTGTTTCTGACATTTTTTATTCACTACCCTCCTCAGAGAACACATTTTTTTCTTTAAAAACAGAAAATTAAGTTACTATCTCTATTCAGTGGCTGAATTTCCTGGTCAGAGTTGATGAGTTTCTGTCTATTCTCAGATCTCTTTGGATATCATCATTATCTCCTTGCAGATCTCTCTATTACCTTTTATAAGTATAAATCTAGCTGAGGCTGGAATTGCCTAATCCATTCAAATCATACCATCACTCATTCACTCAGTCATTTCCATTGTCATGTGAATCAGTCACCAATTGTCAAGGACTATAGTATTTCTCACCCTCCTCAAAGTAGCCAAAAGGAGTGTCTACATATTTCAATAAGCAAAATCCCCAAAATATGCCTGGGTATTTTATTTCATTAAGTTATTCAGGTCCTTCTGGTCATATTCTTGAACTCTTATACTATTCAATCTCAAATCCCGTAAATTTTTAGCCAGTTCTATTAATATGTATCCTGCTTTTTTTTTTCTTGGTCATCCTTCCAAATATGTGCCTTTGTTCATAATGGCTCTCATCACTGTAATTATTCACCTTGGCAGACTCCATCCACTGAAATACCTTCTTTAAGGAACTAATTTAGTATCAGCTTGTCCATGAAATCTTCCCTAAAACCCCCTTCTGTAAAAATGATGTTTCCCTTATCATAGTTCTTATAATCCTTTTTATAGAACACTGTATTTATCTCACTCTTTTTTCTATTATAATTGTTTGTATGTTTGTCTTTCTTCTCTAATAGGTTTTAAATTCTTCAGTGATAAGGACTACAATGTAATTGATCTTTTTTTTTTCCTTCCCAGTATAGAGCACAATACCTTGCGAAAATGATAGGACAATCTAGCAGAAGCATTCTGTAGTCATAGCTTTTGAGATTCAGAGTTATCTTTATCCATGATGAACCATTAAATAAAGACTATAATATATGGAAATAGATAAGAAAAAAAACTAATTGTGATAGCAACAAAAATAAAATTGTTGATATATTTTTATTATGGAGATAAATAAGAAAAATTACTATTGTACATATTCATTGTGATTTAATATCTAAAGAGACAATTTCTTGTTTATTTTAGTTTTGTTTGACAGTTGTAGGTTTAGTTTGATATCCAAATATGAAAAAAAACCAATTTAATTATTGTAGACTATTTGAAAAACTATATACTTTGTAAGAATGTCAACTGACCTCCCTAATCCTAGACAAAATTGAACTTCATTAATTTTTCCTTTTGTAAATTCTATTTATTAAATGCATCTATGAAATGGAATGTGTGAAAATGTGTATATTAAACTATAAAATATGAGTATTAATGAAAATTTCTGATTAGGCAACTTTTTTTTATAAATGGAATAAAAAATTAATTATTCCAGAATTAACTAATTAGAATCACATTTCAGTAAAACCAGAGAACTAACCCAACTCTAAAGTGAATGATCGTAATATGTTTATCTTTTGTAAAGTTTTTATTTTTATTATTTTGGACCTTCTAATAATTGATGTACCTATATGGTACACCATACCACATATAAATTAAGGACAATATGTCTTTTCTTCACATATATGACTTAGTGCCATGTATTTTGGACATTTTGGGTAATAACATTACCCATTCTCATTACAAACTGGCAATATTACCGCATGACCTATTGCTTCAAAGTTAAGCATACACAAGTGAATAAAATATGACATCTGCAGAACATATGACTAACATAATGATTAAAATAGAATAGCTGCAAATTATGTTGTTACATTTTTATATCCAAAAGTTTGGCAAAATAATATAATCCTACTATAAACAAATTAAACAGTTATTACAACCACTTGGTATGATAATTTTGTGTATTTCAATACACACTAATATAATTAGTCATATAAGAATATGAATTATATGCTGCATTATTTAATATCTCAATAAAAAAAAACTTTCCCCAAATAGCTTAAATGAAAGCAGGATTCATCTGTTCTACCAGATATGTGAAAGTTAATTGGCTATAGTAAAATTTAATTAGGACCATAGTATGAAAAATATGAAATGAGGTAGAAGATAAAAAAGAATGAAGGCAAATTACATAGAGAAAAGAGAAACAAATACATACTTTTACATGATGTTTATACTAAACTGTCTTCCTCCATATATTGGTATGTCATGTTTAACACAGTTTTTTTTTTTTTTTTTTTTATTGTTGTTAATGTTGATATTGTTATTACTGTCCTTTCTATCTTAGCTTGATGTTTTAATTCTAAATTGCACTTTTTTGCATTAAAGCATTTGCCCAGATTAAAAATTATTGCCCATAAATTTCTGTTGAACCCCGTCTCTGACCTTTGATATGATTTAAGGAGTATAGGAGGATGAATATATTAAGAAGAAAGGAAAAGAGGAAGAAAAGCAAGAGGAAGGGTAATGATGAATTCAAAGGAAAAATTTAAAAAGATTTTCAAAGAGAAAAAAATTTTCAAGAAAAATGGGTTCATTGACTAATTTTAACTTTAGCTTGGTTTACTCATTTCCTCTCTAAGAAAGATTTCTTCAAGGATGCCTTTAATTGATGTGACTATATTTAATTTAATGAATATTTATTAACCTGCAGCAATGTTTAGGGGACTACACTAGGGATACAATACATTCTATACTTTATGATTCATCTCTGCTCTGAACTTTGTATAACTATAATGATCCTTGGCTTCAAAGTGATTCCATAACAGAAAAAAAGAGCTAATTAAATACATAGAGAAAAGAGAAATACATACTTTTACATGATGTTTATACTAATTTTTCATTTGGCATATACAACAGGGAATACATGCAGGTGTCTGGTACTGCTCTGCAACCCTCTACCACCATGACTCAGTAAGTCTAGGTCAAAATGCATTATGTAAAACATGTTTCAAGATAATGATTCAGAGTGTTACCCATCAAAAGAATGCCAGGTTTCACAAAATGAAGCTTTCATTAAAATTCTTTTAATTCTAAAGTTTAGTGAATTAAAGCTGAAGGGATATATGAGAGGAAAATGTGAGTAATATGAAGAATATCTTGGAAAAGGAAAAAGAACATGCAATAAATAAGCGTGAAAGAGGAACAAGAAGCAAAGTGTAATAAAGTAACAAGACAAGGAAAAGTAGATTCTCGAAGACTTTCCAACAGGAGCTCCTATCAGATAGGGAGTTCTTATCCCAGAAGCTGGAGACTTCAGGTTTATTGAAACCTCGTAATTAGTATAGTCATTTGATTAGTATTTGATTAGTATAGTCATTGACTATTGTGTCTTGTGAACTTAACCTATTCCAGTTATTGATTACTCTGTTTCTTAGTCAGTACCAAAAGGTTTTGATAATTACCACTTTATAATTTAGATTTAACTCTGATACAGCTAATCACCTTTTTTGAATATATTTCATTAATCCCCTTACTATTTTTGACCTTTTGTTCTTCCAGATGAATTTTTTTTAAAGTAATGTTTTTCTGGGACATTGATGCATTGTTGGTGGAGTTGTGAACGAATCCAACCATTCTGGAGAGTAGTTTGGAACTATGCTCAAAAAGTTATCAAACTGTGCATAGCCTTTGATCCAGCAGTGTTACTACTGGGCTTATATCCCAAAGAGATTATAAAGAAGGGAAAGGGACCTGTATGTGCACGAATGTTTGTGGCAGCCCTTTTTGTAGCGGCTAGAAACTGGAAACTGAATGGATGTCCATCAGTTGGAGAATGGCTGAATAAACTGTGGTAAATGAATATTATGAAATATTACTGTTCTGTAAGAAATGACCAACAAGATGATTTCAGAAAGGCCTGGAGAGACTTACACGAACTGATGCTGAGTGAAATGAGCAAGACCAGGAGATCATTATATACTTCAACAACAATACTATATGATGACCAGTTCTGATGGACCTGGCCATCCTCAGCAATGAGATCAACCAAATCATTTCCAATGGAGCAGTAATGAACTGAACTAGCTATACCCAGAAAAAGAACTCTGGGAGATGACTAAACCATTACATTGAATTCCCAATCCCTATATTTATGCCCACATGCATTTTTTATTTCCTTCACAAGCTAATTGTACAATATTTCAGAGTCTGATTCTTTTTGTACAGTAAAATAACGTTTTGGTCATGTATACTTATTGTGTATCTAATTTATATTTTAATGTATTTAACATCTACCCGTCATCCTGCCATCTGGGGGAGGGGGTGGGGGATAAGAGGTGAAAAATTGGAACAAGAGGTTTGGCAATTGTTAATGCTGTAAAGTTACCCATGCATATATCCTGTAGATAAAAGGCTATTAAATAAAAAAAAGTAACATTTTGATTAAGTTAGTTGGCATGGCCTTTAATAAGTAAATTAATTTGGGTAGAATTATAATTTTTACTATGTTAGCTTGGCCTACTCATGAGCAATTAATATTCTATTAATTGTACAGTTATACATTTATTTGCATGAAAAGTATTTTGCATTTGTGTTCATATAGTTCCAGATTCTGTCTTGGCAGTTAGACTCCTGAATATTTTATATTGTCCACAATTATTTTACATGAAGTTTATCTTTCTATTACTTGCCGCTGGACTTTGTTGATACCATATTGAAATGCTGATGGTTTATGTGAATTTATTTCATATCCTGCAACTTTGCTAAATTTGTTAATTGTTTCTAGTAGTTTTTTTAATTGATTTTCTATGATTCTCTAAATATACCATTATATCACTTGCAAAGTGATAGTTTTGTTTTCTTATTACTGACTCTAATTTTTTTCAATTATTTTTCTTCTTTTTTGCTTAAGCTAACATTTCTAATACAATTTCTAACAGTCGTGGTGATAAACTTGCTTTATCCCTAATCTTATTGGAAAAGCTTTTAACTTTTCCCTATTACATCTAATACTTACTGATGGTTTTAAATAGATGTTATTTATCATGTTTAGGAACAGTTCATTTATTCCTTTGATGTCTTGTGATTTTATTAACAATAGATGTTGCGATTTTTTAAATTCTTTTTCTACATTGAGATAATCGTATAATTTCTGTCATTTTGGCTATTAATGGCATCAATTATGTTGTTAGTTTTCCTGATATTTTATGAGCCCTGCATTCCTAGTATAAAGCCTGCTTGGTCATTCTGTATTATCCTGTTAACAAGTTGTCATTATTTCTTTTGTAATATTTTATTAAGATGTCTTCACCAACATTTACTAGGGAAATTGATCTTTCTCTGTCTTGGTTGTTCCTGGTTTGGGTATCAGCACCATATCTGTGACATAAAGGGCATCTCCAAAAATGCACTCCGAAATTTGTTCAGAAGCTTCATCTGGCATGTTTTCTGAGGGAATCAATATCCTGACTTCTTTCCTCCATTTTGGCTCTGCCCCCAAGGAAACAGTTCTTCAGATACTAATTGATGTTTTAATTTCAATCCAAGTAGATAAAAACCTATAGATGCTATCATACAAAACCATATGATTTATAGTAGAGAATAGCAGATATAACATTATTTTCTTGTTGAGTTGAATCTTTATCTTCTTAAAAAATCTCACCAATGCTGGGATTCTCTCAGGATCTGTTAAGATATAGTTATACTAGTGCCAAACTATTTTAAAATTTCATATTTACTGTTTATATCATATTTTTATTGATTGTCTATGAGGAATCACTTGTTGGCACTAGTCTTTCCTGAACATTCTGGGATAAGGGCTGTTGAGCCTTTTATATGGCTGCTTTTCACCTTTGATGTTCACCTGATCCAATTAACTCTTACCTGTGTTTCCAAGAAGTGTAGCATGCAGTGGCCACACACTATTAAGCCATTTTGGCAGATGGGCTAAATCATGTTGAGGGTAACCAAAGGATCTTAAACCCTATAGTGAGTGTTAGAGAGGTAGGGGAGGTAGAAAATCCCAAGAATTCCCCTGGTTGAATGGGTGGATGAGAACCATTTCTTCCAATGGCCATGAATTCAGATGAAGCAGTTGTTATGAGCACTTAGAGCATGGGTAGTCATTGAAGACACCAAAGTCATCCCCTGCATCTTGAGACATCAGCAGTTGACTTGATTCTGTCCTGCTACTGGACAGTGGTGATTCTAGAGGAAAAAGTGAGTCTGATGAATTCATGCAACTCTGCCTCACTTAAAATTAAATTTACAAATGATTCAAAAGATACACAAAAACAAACACACACATAGACTTGTTGGCATCAGTGGAAATAATGTTAGTTGCTTCTGTCTTTATTTCTATTTTGCTGTTTCCAATCTATTATAATCTTTGAACCAAATAGCCTTGCTACTTGAATATGTTGAGGTAATTAAGCTCTAGAAAGCTCACTATCCTTTGAATAAAGTCTCTGAGCTTTGGAGAATAGATTTATTTTTACCTCTGCTTTATGAAATGGTTTTACTCTTTGGTTTATCACAATTTTCAGATGGGGAAAATATCATAGCATTTTCCCATGTAATAAATTTGTAATCCTTCATGCTCACACATAAAAGGCACTTATTAAACTAATAAAGTATACTCTCCCTCCAACACAGAGTTATTACCAACTATAATTTTAAATCAATTATTTTCTCTTTTCTCTTGTCCTTCTCCTCCTCCTTCTCCTTCTTCCTTCTCCTTCTCCTCTCTTCTCCTTCTCCTTATCTTTGTTCTTGTCTTTCCTCTTCTTCTTACATTTCTTCTTCTTCTTTTCTCACACAGCAATGATGTTTAAAAATGAAGAATTTTCCTCTTGACACTCCTTATTTCAAATTATGTGATACCCATAAAAACAACTTTTTTTCCAGAACTCAGATGCCACTATTATTTACAGTCAGTTTTAAGTAAGGAGTACCATTATGTGTCAGTAATATTTTATTCATCCAAGATCATAACAGTATCATCTTAAATAGTGCATAGTTAGTAGATGAATTTGGAAGGGATAACGCTGAGATATCTTGAATTAAATTAAATCAAATATAATCTCAGATGTGGCAGCCTAGAAATAATAGAAAAATAATCTTTTAGTCTTTGTAATTGCACATAAAGTAGTACATTTTCCCCATGAATTTCTGCTTGTTCTGACATTCTCATCAAAATGGACATAACTATAATGTCACTAATATCCCAAATAAAGGAATTCTAAGAAATGTTCAGCTAGTCTTCCATCTCCTGAATATACACTGCTTATATTTTCACAGTATTTCTTCATATGTAAGTTAAGTATGTTAAAGCACTTTGAAAGAAAAGATGTGTCATTATTATTGATTTTAACATTATCTTATATTTAACTTTTTTCCCAAGAAAACTGTGAAGTCATTATCATTCTACTATTATATTTAATGTCTGATGGAATATTTCTGATATAAATAAAAATGACTACTTTGTGTACATATCATAAATACATATATATTTACATCAATATAACATATATAGACATATTTACATACATAACATACATATATATTTTTATATATGACATATATACATATATAATTCCAAAACTAAGCAAGTTGATGGGTTTGTTTATACTTCATATATATAGTTTCTCTCCTAAAATTCCAGATATTAGGTCATATTTTGTGATATATATAGTTGGTGTTAATTTTGTCAGAATCAGAAACAGCATCATCATCATTTGATGTTATATTATTCTCATATTTTTGTGATCAGATTCTTGGAACAAGTCA
Organism: Sarcophilus harrisii; assembly: GCF_902635505.1. NCBI lineage: Eukaryota > Metazoa > Chordata > Mammalia > Dasyuromorphia > Dasyuridae > Sarcophilus > Sarcophilus harrisii. The sequence continues at coordinate 128,390,155 of NC_045428.1, read as the reverse complement.
TTATTCATTTATTATTAGTTTATATTCAGTGATCTCTATATAATTAAATAAACATTGAAAATAAGTATCTTCTTCTGACTCTTCTGACATTCACCAAATCAGATAGGTTCAGAATTCATGTGGTTATAAAATTGTGAGTACCAAGGAGTTAGACTGAAAGAGGCAGAGGTTAATCAATCCAAAGGACAATTTGTCATCTTTTAGGGAAAATAATCTTTGTTAAATTGGAGAGAATATTGGTTCTATTTACCTTTAACCACAGTTCTAATCTTTAGGAAGGTTTTCTTTTTTTATTTGTTCGATTTTTATACAAAGCCTATATTTCCCTCTTTGCAATTTCTACCCATTGTTGTTACTAAAGTAAGACCCTCTGAAGATAAGCAAAACAAATCTAATCTCTTGTATATGACACAGATTTAAGTAATTGAAGTCAGCCATCATATCTGCTCTGTTTCTCTATTATCTGAACACTATACCTCTGATACAGTTAAACTAGGGTTTGAGAGCAATAGAATAGTCACCTCTCTTGTCCTGCCTACTAAAGTAGTGAAACTTAAGTGAACTTTCTCACTGTATTAACGATTAAAAATTGTCCAAAATTTCCATCCTCTTTTTTAGTGTAAAGAAAATAAAGTACCACATGTAGGGTTCTGATTTTTATTATAAGCTTTTCATATATTTTATGATTTGGGCTTATCAACTATTACTCACAAGAAGTACTAAATAAATGTGATTTATTGTGGCATCATTGATGTTTCAACCTCTCAGTGATCAAAAATATCACTAAACTTAAATAATTTGCAATGGTTCAAATCACTCAATTGTTAATAAAGTAATTTTGAATTTGATGATATGAATGACATGTAGAAATTTATGACTGGTGAAACTGAGGGCACTTCTACAATGTTCTTCCTAAATATTCCCCTCCTCTTTCTTGCTTCTGCGTGTTTTTTTTATTTGTCTTTAGCAGTATATAGGTATGACTTAAAAAAACAACATGTAATGAGAAAAGTACTTGTCTAAGATTCAGAAGACCCATATTCGTGTTTTTAGCAATAATACATTTTAACATTGTAATTCTACAAAACATGCAATATCTTAGAACTTTAACTGCCATTATACTTTTACACATTAAAAATCATTAAAATTAGAAAAAGGCCCTCAGGAGTTTTGTGAAGACAGTGGTTTAAAAAAAAACTTGATGTTTTATATAAATTATTGTTATTTCCATTGATGTCATCAGAGATAAAACTAAAGAGTATCAGAAAGGCTACCAGATCCAACTTCCTTATGTATTATAGACAGTGATAATGATCCCAGAATAAAATACATAACTCATCTAAAATTACAAAGTAGTGGTATTTGAACATAGGTCCTCTTACTTCAAAGCCAGAACTTTTTTCTATTATTTTATATAATACTGATCATGGTGAGGATGAAAGCCAAACCAGATGAGGTTTTTTTTTCAAATCAAGATTAGTGTATTTGTGGGCAGAATGTCTTTTTTATTTTTAATTTAACTTAATTTAATTTTTATTTTTTATTTTAATTTTTAATCGAATTTAATTTTTTTATTTTAATTTGATAAAACCAAAGAGAAAGAGAATAAGCATTTATTAAGCTCTACTAAGCATTAGGTATTATGCTAAGAACTTTACAAATATTACACCATTTGATCCTAACACTCCAGGAAGTATATGATATTATTATTTCCATTTTAAAGTTGAGGAAATTAGGGCAGATAGGAATTAAGTCGTTTCACAGAGGTCACACAGCTAGTGATTGTCTAAGGCTGGATATGTATTCAGATCTCTGTCTTGGATCAGAGTGGTCTATCTACCACCCAGACATTTTTCACAAGAGAGATTTGTTATCCTTAAAGCATAGCAAAGCTGTTTTGGGACTTGACTGACTCCTGCTTCTTTTAACAAAATTTCTTTGTCACTGAAGGGCATAAAGATTCCGACTACATCAAATTGGATCTTCTCTGACTTAGGGGATTTCTGAAGACCACAGCAGTTATTTTACCCTGCTTTGCCAACCTGACAAATTTCCAAACATAGACAAAGGGAATGGGCCTACATCCAAATAATATAAACTCTTGTATATTCTTCTAAAGTTTCTAAAGGAAAAAAATAAGCTTGCTAAATTGGATTTATGTAGATACTTTCACAGGTACTACACACTATACACAGCCTCCCAGCTTGCCACAAGGATAATTAGATCCAGCTATCCTTGATGGAGCCCCATGAAATGGCTAAGAGACATATTTGAACAGTAAGTTAGGATAATTGTGACTTGGGGAAAATAATTCTTAGTTTAAAGAGGCCCCCTGGGAATAGAGGGAAAAGTTACAAAATTCACTGTACTGCTAGGAATGAAGAAGGCAATGAGCACTTTCAGAGTGGAGCTTTGAGAATAGCTTTTGATACATGAAATTGTTTATAAAATAATTGATGATCAAGCCATGGAGGAATCAGCCCATAATGACCAGGCTGAGTGAAACATTTGACAATTTCCAAGAGTTGACCAGAAATAGTAGACGTTAGATTTCTAGTTTCAAATTACCCAAAGTAGTGATTCTCTCTAGTATTTTGAAAAGTTGTCACTCGTCTGTTACTAGATACTGGTTGCTGGTGAATAGTTGACGCAGTATTGTATATTCAACCTTTTTTGAGAGTTGCCTATTTTGTAGTAGGGGATGCAAGATGAACCCTTTACCGATGTGAGCAGAATGCAGGAGGGTTTTTGTTGTTGTTGTTGTTGTTGTTTTAAATCTGGTGCTCTATCCATTGTGCTACCTAGCTGCCCTGATACTTCTTTTGCTAAATGGTAATATTATATTGAAATCACATTAATAGCAATATGTCCCAACAGTGAAACAGTGAAAAAAAATCACATTGGTTTGAATCTTTTGTACGTTAGTGTCAGTCACAAATAAGTAGTAGCTATGATAGTTAATGCATCTTCAGTTTCACTTTAGATTCTGGGACAGATTGTATGCAAGGAGGTTATGATCTCTTCACCATTTCTCTTAGCCACTACATTAAACAAGAACATGAAGTACTGTTGACTATGACAAAAGTGTTATTATATGTGCTGTGGCCCAAATGTTCCTGGTGTTGCTCTGGCTTATTGTCATTCCATTGAACTAGGAGATCCAAGGTTTATAAAAATAACTCATATCATTTATGATGTAGATTAAACCATTTACATGTTTTTTTTTTATTTAATAGCCTTTTATTTACAGGATATATACATAGGTAACTTTACAGCATTAACAATTGCCAAACCTCTTGTTCCAATTTTTCACCTCTTACCCCCCACCCCCTCCCCTAAATGTCAGGATGACCAGTAGATGTTAAAATATATTAAAATATAACTTAGATACACAATAAGTATACATGACCAAAACATTATTTTGCTGTACAAAAAGAATCAGACTCTGAATTATTGTACAATTAGCTTGTGAAGGAAATCAAAAATGCAGGTGTGCATAAATATAGGGATTGGGAATTCAATGTAATGGTTTTTAGTCATCTCCCAGAGTTCTTTTTCTGGGTATAGCTAGTTCAGTTCATTACTGCTCCATTAGAAATGATTTGGTTGATCTCGTTGCTGAGGATGGCCTGATCCATCAGAACTGGTCATCATCTAGTATTGTTGTTGAAGTATATAATGATCTCCTGGTCCTGCTCATTTCACTCAGCATCAGTTCGTGTAAGTCTCTCCAGGCCTTTCTGAAATCATCCTGTTGGTCATTTCTTACAGAACAGTAATATTCCATAATTTTCATATACCACAATTTATTCAGCCATTCTCCAACTGATGGACATCCATTCAGTTTCCAGTTTCTAGCCACTACAAAAAGGGCTGCCACAAACATTCGTGCACATACAGGTCCCTTTCCCTTCTTTATAATCTCTTTGGGATATAATCCCAGTAGTAACACTGCTGGATCAAAGGGTATGCACAGTTTGATAACTTTTTGAGCATAGTTCCAAACTACTCTCCAAAATGGTTGGATTCGTTCACAACTCCACCAACAATGCATCAATGTCCCAGTTTTCCCGCATCCCCTCCAACAATCATCATTATTTTTTCCTGTCATCTTAGCCAATCTGACAGGTGTGTAGTGGTATCTTAGAGTTGTCTTAATTTGCATTTCTCTGATTAATAATGACTTGGAGCATCTTTTCATATGACTAGAAATAGTTTCAATTTCTTCATCTGAGAATTGTCTGTTCATATCCTTTGACCATTTTTCAATTGGAGAATGGCTTGATTTTTTATAAATTAGAGTTAATTCTCTATATATTTTGGAAATGAGGCCTTTATCAGAACCTTTGACTGTAAAAATATTTTCCCAGTTTATTGCTTCCCTTCTAATCTTGTCTGCATTAGTTTTGTTTGTACAAAAACTTTTCAGTTTGGTATAATCGAAATTTTCTATTTTGTGATCAGTAATGATCTCTAGTTCTGCTTTGGTCATAAAGACCTTCCCCTTCCACAGGTCTGAGAGGTAAACTATCCTATGTTCCTCTAATTTATTAATAATTTCATTCTTTATGCCTAGGTCATGAACCCATTTTGACCTTATCTTGGTGTACGGCGTTAAGTATGGATCAATGCCTAGTTTCTGCCATATTAGTTTCCAATTTTCCCAGCAATTTTTATCAAACAGTAAGTTCTTATCCCAAAAGCTGGGATCTTTGGGTTTGTCAAAGACTAGGTTGCTATATTTGTTGACTGTTTTATCCCTTGAACCTAATCTATTCCACTGATCAACTAATCTATTCCTTAGCCAATACCAAATAGTTTTGGTAACTGCTGCTCTATAATATAATTTTAGATCTGGTACAGCTAAGCCACCATCATTTGATTTTTTTTTCATTAATTCCCTTGAAATTCTTGACCTTTTGTTTTTCCATATGAACTTTGTTGTTATTTTTTCTAGGTCATTAAAATAGTTTTTTGGGAGTCTGATTGGTATAGCGCTAAATAAATAGATTAGTTTAGGTAATATTGTCATCTTTATTATATTTGCTCGCCCTATCCAAGAGCATTTAATATTTTTCCAATTGGTTAGATCAGACTTAATTTGTGTGAAAAGTGGTCTGTAATTTTGCTCATAAAGTTTCTGATTTTCCCTTGGCAGATAGATTCCTAAATATTTTATATTATCAGTAGTTACTTTAAATGGAATTTCTCTTTGTAACTCTGACTGTTGGATTTTGTTAGTGATATATAAGAATGCTGATGACTTATGTGGGTTTATTTTATAACCAGCAACTTTGCTAAAGTTGTGGATTATTTCTAATAACTTTTTAGCAGAATCTCTGGGGTTCTCTAAGTATACCATCATGTCATCGGCAAAGAGTGATAATTTGGCTTCCTCATTGCCTATTCTTATTCCTTTAATCTCTTTCTCAGCTCTTATTGCTATAGCTAGCGTTTCTAATACAATATTAAATAGTAACGGTGATAGTGGGCAACCTTGTTTCACTCCAGATCTTATTGGGAATGGTTGCAGTTTGTCTCCATTACATATGATGCTTACTGATGGTTTTAAATAGATGCTGCTGATTATTTTAAGGAAAAGTCCATTTATTCCTATACTCTCAAGTGTTTTTAATAGGAATGGATGTTGGATTTTATCAAATGCTTTTTCTGCATCTATTGAGATGATCATATGGTTTTTGTTAATTTGGTTATTAACATGGCCAATTATATTGATAGTTTTCCTAATATTGAACCAGCCCTGCATTCCTGGTATAAATCCTACTTGATCATAGTGTATTATCTTGGAGATGATTTTCTGTAGTCTTTTTGCTAATATCTTATTTAAGATTTTAGCATCAATATTCATTAGGGAGATTGGTCTATAATTTTCTTTCTCTGTTTTCAGCCTACCTGGTTTAGGTATCAGTACCATGTCTGTGTCATAGAAGGAATTTGGTAGGACTCCTTCATTCCCTATTTTATCAAATAATTTATATAGCATTGGGGCCAATTGTTCTTTAAATGTTTGGTAAAATTCACATGTAAATCCATCTGGTCCTGGGGATTTTTTCTTAGGGAGTTGTTTAATTGCCTGTTCTATTTCTTTTTCTGAAATGGGACTATTCAAGCAATTTACTTCCTCCTCTGTTAGTCTGGGAAGTCTATATTTTTGGAGGTAGTCATCCATTTCACTTAGGTTATCAAATTTATTGGCATAAAGTTGAGCAAAATAACTCCTTATTATTTCTCTAATTTCCTCTTCATTGGTGGAAAGTTCTCCCTTTTCATTTTTAAGACTACTAATTTCATTTTCCTCCCTCCTTTTTCTAATCAGATTTACCAAAGGCTTATCTATTTTATTGGCTTTTTCATAGAACCAACTCTTAGTTTTATTAATTAGTTCAATAGTTTTTTTACTTTCAATATTTTTAATTTCTCCTTTTAATTTTAGAATTTCCAATTTAGTATTTGATTGGGGGTTTTTAATTTGGTCTTTTTTTAGTTTTTTTAGTTGCAAGCCCAATTCATTAATCTTTTCTTTCTCTGTTTTATTCAAGTAAGCCTCTAAGGATATAAAATTCCCTCTTATTACCGCTTTGGCTGCATCCCACAAATTTTGGTATGATGTCTCATCATTGTCATTATCTTGAGTGAAATTATTAATTGTATCTATAATTTGCTGCTTCACCCAATCATTCTTTAAGATGAGATTGTTTAGTTTCCAATTACTTTTTGGTCTATTTCCCCCTAACTTTTTGTTGAATGTAGTTTTTATTGCATCATGATCTGAAAAGAAAGCATTTACTATTTCTGCTTTCTTGCATTTAATTTTGAGGTCTTTATGTCCTAATATATGGTCAATTTTTGAATAGGTTCCATGAACTGCTGAGAAGAAAGTATATTCCCTTCTATCTCCATTCAATTTTCTCCAAAGATCCAACATACCTAATTTTTCTAATATTCTATTTACTTCTTTAATTTCTTTCTTATTTGTTTTGTGGTTTGATTTGTCTAATTCTGAGAGTGCAAGGTTGAGATCTCCTACTATTACAGTTTTGTTGTCTATTTCTTCTTGCAACTCTCTTAACTTCTCCTTTAGGAAGTTGAGTGCCATACCACTTGGTGCATATATGTTTAATATTGATATTGCTTCGTTGTTTATGCTACCCTTTAGCAGGATGTAGTTTCCTTCCTTATCTCTTTTAATTAGATCAATTTTTACTTTTGCTTGATCTGAGATAAGGATGGCTACCCCTGCTTTTTTGACTTCACCTGAAGCATAATAGATTTTGCTCCAGCCTTTTACCTTTACTCTATATGTATCCCCCTGCTTTAAATGTGTTTCTTGTAAACAACATATTGTAGGGTTCTGACTTTTGATCCAGTCTGCTATCTGCCTCCTCTTTATGGGGGAGTTCATCCCATTCACATTTACGGTTAGAATTACTAAATCTGTATTTCCTGCCATCCTAATAACCCCAGATTGTGCTTTACTTATTCTTGCCTCCCCCAACCCTCTTTCCCCCTTTTAAACTTATGTACCCCTCTTGTATCACGATACTTATCCTCTTTATAATCCCTCCCTCCCCCCCTTTGAGTCTTTCCCCCTTCCTTCCCTTATTACTCTTTTTCTTTTCCCTTTTCCTCTCCCCCGTTTTTAATGAGGCGAGAGAGAATTTTCTCTAAAACAAATGTCAATTATTTTTTCTTTGAGCCAACTCTGATGAGAGTAAGATTCACACAATGTTCCTCCCCCTCTCTAAATTCCCTCAGATATGATAAGTTTCCTTAGCCTCTTTGTGGGATGTGGTTTCCCTCTTTTTATCCCTCCTTCCCACCTTATTCTGCCATCATCCCTTTTCCATATCTACTTCCCTTTTTTATGTTATATCAGTACAATCAAATTATACATGTATTCTTTTTGTATATCCACAACAGAAATACAATTCTCAAGAGTTATTTTTACCTTTTCTGCATCTCTTGAGTTCTATTCTTGGAGATCAAATTTTTTGTTTAGTTCTGGTTTTTTCTTCAGAAACAAATGGAATTCATTTGTTTCATTAAATGTCCATCTTCTTCCCTGGAAGAAAATGCTCAGCTTAGCTGGGTAGTTTATTCTTGGCTGCATCCCAAGTTCTTGTGCCTTTCGGAATATCATATTCCAGGCCCTTCTTTCCTTTAATGTAGAGGCAGCCAGATCTTGGGTGATCCTTATTGTGGCACCTCGGTATTTAAATGGTTTTTTTTTGGCTGCTTGTAAAATTTTTTCCTTAATCTGATAGTTCTGAAATTTTGCCACAATATTCCTTGGGGTTTTTATTTTAGGGTTTCTTTCAGAAGGTGTTCGATGAATTCTTTCAATGCCTATTTTACCTTCTGATTCTATTACATCTGGGCAGTTCTCTTTGATGATTTCTTGTAAAATAGTATCTAGGCTCTTTTTTTCATCATAGTTTTCAGAAAGTCCAATAATCCTCAGATTATCTCTCCTAGATCTATTTTCCAAGTCTGTCGTTTTTGCAAGTAGATAATTCGTGGTTTTTTCCAGTTTGTCATTTTTTTGTTTTTGCTTGACTGATTCTTGCTGTCTCAATGAATCATTAGTTTCAATTTGTTCAGTTCTAATTTTTAAAGAATTATTTTCTTCAATAGCTTTTTTTTACTTCTTTCTGTATATGTCCAATTGAGTTTTTGAATGTATTGTTTTGGTCTGTGGAATTTTTTCCATTTCACTAATTTTTTTTTTTAGTGAATTATTTTCTTTTTCCAATTCACAGATCCTACTTTCTTGCGTGTTCTTTGTCTTTTCCAATTCACGGATCCTACTTTCTTGCGAGTTCTTTGTCTTTTCCAATTCACAAAATCTACTTTCTAGTGAATTCTTTATTTTTTCCAATTCACAATTCTTACTTTCCTGAGATTTTTTTACTTTTTCCAATTCGTATTTCAGGAAGTTGTTGCTCTCTTGTAAGGCTTCTCTTTCCTTTCCCCATTTATCTTCTAACTCTCTTTTGAGACTTTTAATGGTCTCTTCTATGAGAGCATTATGTAAAGGAGGACAGTCTGATGCATTTTTGCTGTTTGAGGTCTCTTCAGGTTTGCTGACCTGCTTTTTTTCTGCATAGAAGCTGTCGATTGTTCTTTTCATCTTTTTATTCATGTTTGAAAGCCTTTAGGGTAGGTCTCCTAGGCAAGGGGGTTACCAGCTTCCTCTGCAGAGCAGGGAAAGATGTAAACCGATTTCTGGCTCTGAGGTATGGGAGTGCTCTGGGTGAGAGTTTTCCCTTCCCCCAACAGGAAGTGGATTCAGCACTGGCCGAGCTATTAAACTGCTTAATAGGGCTGAGTGGATTATCGATTGCCTTCTGCTAGAGACTAAGTGGTGAAAGTGTCACCGCCCCAGGCCGGAGCCTCTTTTGGGACTGTGAGTATTAGCAGCTGACTGCAGAATGCAGACTGCCACAAACTCTGCCTAGCATCTCTGCCTGATGCAAATCGGCCCTGGAAAAGCTCTATGGCCCCAAGCCGAGCTCCCCACTGCTCAGATTGGAGGCTAACCCCGGCTGCGTCCTCCTGCCATGCAGGATCACAACTACTCCAGGAGAAGCCCCTACTGCAGGGTTGGGGCTCGAGGCATTGTGCTGAGATCTGTGCCTTCACCCTCAGTTTGAGACTCTCCTCGGAACCTAATTTCTCTCCCGATCTGCGCCGAATCTCTCCCTGGCCCCGGAACCAACTCTTTTTGGTGAGACTGCAGATTTTCTTCAGGCCGGTGAGTTGTTCTACTCTTATCTTTACGAATTGTAGCAGTCAAGACTATTTTTGAGGCTCGATATAATATTGATAAAGAGGGTAAGAGAAGAGCTTAGAAAGTCGCGTGTGACTTCTCCGCCATCTTGGCTCCGCCCCCATTTACATGTAAAACTGGGAATTAGAAGTAGGAAGAAAAAGTCAAACTACCTGGCTGAGTTAGCCCTTAATTCATGCAAACTACAGCCATTATATAGGCATACTTATATGATGATTATTAGAGTGGGCAAAAGAATGAAAGCTTTCTACAAAGTTTTTGTTTTTTTAATCATAACTATTTTAGTGGTGCATATAACTCTTATTATATGCTTCATGATTTTAACATTAGGGTACGAAAACTGTATGACTCTTTTCTTCCCCAGAATTGGTACATCGGTCCCAGTGCTACTAGTCTTAAATAGTCCTTAAGTTATTTTAAATGTTTTGTTGATACCTATGTTTTCTACATCCTAGTCGATTTCAAATTTATCTCCCAGGTGAGCTTTCTCTTGTAACAAAGGAAAGCAGTTAAGAAAAGCAACGAAAAAAGAAAACTTCATCTGACAGTATATGCAAAACAATGCCTTTGTATCCCTCATCATTTTATCAAGAGAAGGGAAACTGGTTTCACCATCTGCTCCCTCAAACCACTTTGCAATTATGATTAATATGAATTCAGCTGTTGTTCAGTAATACTTTTGTTTACATAGTGGCAACTATATTCTGAGGGATTAATTTTGGCATCAGTAATACAAAGTTTCCCTTGTTTCTTTCATTTCACTTTATGATAAACTAGTATTCCATTCTTTACATAGAGCACAATTTATTGAACCACTTTTCACAGTGAGAACACAGTTCATTTCAAATATGTTGATATTATCTCAAGTTTGGGTTTTTATAATTATATACTTATATATTATAATTATATACTTATAGCTACATAACTATAAAGATACATTGTCATGTTTAACTAAATCAATTTAGCGTTGATCAATGGACTTAAGTATAAATTTGTATCTACTTACATATGTGTGTGTTTAAAACCAAATATTATTAGTAGTACTTTATAATCAAGAATTAGAAATGAAGTATTTTGCCACCCCAAGGAGAGGTAAAACCAATTGGGCTATGTGTGTGTGTGTGTATGTATAAAGATATAACTACATGTATATATATATTTCTGTAGATTTATAGTTTTATAAATGTATCTATATAGAGATGAACTATAACTATATATAATTGCAACAAGAAAATACATGTCTGTCTGAAAAAGAAAGAAGGAAAGAAGAAAGAAAAAAGGAAGGAAGAAAGAAGAAGAAACATTTGGAAGGAGGGAGGGAGGGAGAGAGGAAGGAAGGAAAAGAAAGAAAGAAAGCAAAGAAAGAGAAGGAAGGAAAGAAAGAAAGGAGGAAGGAAAAAAGAAGAAAGCAGAAAGAGGTTGAATGAGAGTAAAAGAGATATGTAAGAAAGGAGGGAATTATTATTATCTGCTGGTATATGCTTAGGTCCTGAGATTGGCTTTTCAAAATGTGTGAATAATGTATTTACTTTTTCTTGCATAAGACCAAATTGTTTTTCTAGAAGAGTTGGGGCAATTCACAGCTCCTCCAATAGTGTATCATTATGCCTCTCTTGCGACAAGCTCTGCTACATTAACTATTTGTTATTATTTGATTGGTCATTTTTGCCAAGCACAGGGTGTGAAATGAACTCAGAGTTGTTTTAATTTGTATGTGTCTTATTTTTCATAATTTAAAAAATTTAACATTGTTCACAGTTTATATTTTTTCTTATAAAAATATGCATTTTGTCAGTTCCAATTGATGTGTAGTGAGCAGAACCAGCTACATCCAGAGAAAGAACACTTGGAAATGGGTATGGACCACAACATATCATTTCTACTCTTGGTGTTATTGTTTGCTTGCATTTTTGTTTTTTCTTCTCAGGTTATTTTTAACTTCTTTGTAAATCCTATGTTTCTGGTGCAACAAGATAACTGTATGAATATGTATAAATATATTATAACATATACTTTAATATACTTAACATGTATGGGACTACCTGCCATGAAGGAGAGGGGGTGGAGGGAAGGAGGGGAAAAGTTTAAACAGAAGTTTTTGCAAGGGTCAATGTTGAAAAATTGCCCATGCATATGATTTGTATATAAAAAGCTATAATAAAAAATTGCAAAAAAGAGAAAAATATTCATTTTGGGGCAGCTGTGTGGCACAGTGGATAAAACATTGGCCTTGAAATCAGGAGGACTTGAGTTCAAATCTGGATGCACATATTTAACACTTTCTAGCTGTGTGACCCTAGGCAAGTCACTTGACATTAATTGCTTCACCAAAAATAAGTAAAAGTATGTATTTCTTTTGACAACTTATCTATTGGAGTACAGGTCTTAATCTTATATTGTTGAGCCATTTCCCTATAAAATGGGATTGATTTTTTTTTAACTTCTTAAGAATATTTGCTGATCCTCACATAATTATGAGTGGGAGAAGAGGTTTGTTTGCAGGAAGGCAAAAACATATAGAGGAACGAGTTTTACAAAGTAATCTTGATTGGTCTTCCATTGTATAAAATATGCTAATAAATGATATGGTACAGGAACTTCTTAGCTTATAAAAATTACCTGTTCATTTATGTACTTTGTAACTGTTACACTGATGTATCTACTCATCATAAACATGAATATACTAAGGAAATTAAACACATATCATGATGTAAATATTTGATTTTTATTATAATTACATTGGGAGTGGCATTTATTTTTACATTGATTTTATTTTTCCTTTTTTTTTTTTTTTGTATGGCCAAATTTCTTTCAAAATATAGGATTGTAATGTTCTTCTTTTTCAGTTTCTCAGGGGGTCTCTGGGAGCAGCCTTCCTTTCAGTTCAGTAATCACCACAAGTACACCAAGTGTTAAAATCCAAATCCTTTATTATCTCCTTGCCTGGAGCCAGGCCAGCTTTCTTGAGGTCCTCCTGAATGTATCTTGTTTTCTATGGGGGAGGCAGGAGGACCACTACCACCACCACCACCACGGTCTCTATCTTTTGTAGTTCTGTCTCTCCCTGAGTTTGTCCAAGCTTATATGCTCTCTTATCATAGGTGTGAATCTTGTGGAACTATATTAAGTACTAAATACATGTACTGAGCTAGAGAACTTTTAAGCACCATGCTAAACAACCATTGTCTTTATCAATTCCACTGAGTTAACACCTTGTAAGAATCCTTTGTTTCAAGTTCTGGCCCATAACATAGGACTACTTAAAATTGCATAATTTTCCCCAATTCTTATTAGGGATATACTTTACTTTTTTATATATTTTTTTCCACAATCACAATGAGATAATTTTAGACTGTATCTTCTCCCCTCTCCTTCCCCCCCCTTATAAACCAGAGTTCGGAGATGATTCTGGGAAGATGGTGGAGTAGATAACAATATTCCAAGCTTTTCACATTTCCCTTGTGAATGAAACAAAATTATACAACAAACAAACAAACAATCACAAATGAAACAAACAAAATCAGGGTAAATGTAAAGTAGCGTGTGTGTGTATATGGGGCGGGGGGGGGGGGAATTGGGGCAGAATACTGCTACCTTTAGAACAATAGGAGAAGATCTTAAGAAAGACCCTAGCATGGGGATTTGACAGGTGTAAAGTGTACATCTCTAGACTAGCGTTTCTGAAATTGCCAGTAGAGAACCCTGTGGCTAGATGAGTTCAAAAGTAGGTTTAGCCCTAACTACAGTAATTTTCACCTCCAGGACAGTGTGGGGAGTTTGGGTCTAAATACCAGAAGTTGGGAAAACCTCTGCTGATGAAGAACTTCAGGCTCAGCTAGGCTGCTAAAATGTGGCTAAAGACAGGAAGAAACCAGCACACACTTGGTGAGTTGAAAAGTAATGGGACAGAGAAGCAGCTGGCTACAGGCACTTACAAGAAGTAGAATTCATGGTTTTGGATTTCAGACAACAGGGGAAAACTGAAGGAAGACTTGAATCCAGAATTTCTCATCCCAGGATTAGGGGTGATTATACCAACAATTTATTTAAAATAAATAAATAAATAGATGAACAGGGAAACGAGAAAGTACTGAATTATAGTAAATTCCTTTGGGAATAGGGAATACTAAGAATCATCTTCAGAAGAGGATGCTGGAATAAAAACAACAACAACAAACTTTTCTTACCTCCCAAAATAATGTTAAATAATTACCTGTCAGAAAATAATTTATAGAAAAGTCAAAAAAAGACTAAAATTTAAATAAAAGAAATGGGGGAGGAATAGATAGATACATAGATGAACAAATAGTTAAATACATAGAGAACATTACAAAAAATTATGAAACAAAAGCCAATCAACTAGAATAGAAGGTAGAAAATGACTCCTTGAAATCTAAAATTTAGCAATGGGAAGTCCATAAAGTTATGAGACCAAGAAATAATAAAGCAAAATATGAAGAAAACAAAAATTAGAAGAGAATGTGAAACATCTCAAGTGAAACCAAAAATAATTCTCCAGAAGAGATTAAGAAGAAAACAACATAAGAATAATTAGACTACTTTAAAGTTATGATCAAAAAAAGAAACTTAAAATAATAGTTTAAGAAATAATGAAAGAACATCATCCTAAAATGTAGAGTAAGAAGGGAAGTAGAAATAGAAAAAAGTCCACCAGTCATTACCTGAAAGAGATCTACAAGGAAAACATAAAGGAATATTTTTGCTAAACTTTGAAAATCCCAGATGAAAGAAAATTTTACAAGCAAAAGAAAAAAAAAAGAAATAAGGAAAAAGCAATAAAAATATAATATGTTGAAGTTGCAATTAGAATTTCACAGGATCTATCGAAGACTTCCATAGGTGACTACATAAAGGTTCTAGAACAGTACATATCAACAATAAAAAGAACTGGATTTGAGGCCAAAAATATTTTATCAAGATAAAAATAAGTATAATACTGAATGAAAAAATGGACATTTAATGAACTGTCTGATTTTCAGGATTTGGTTGCAAACAAATCCAAACTCAATAGAAAATTTGACAAAAAGATCCAACATAAAAGATTAATTTCCAGGGATTCAATAAGAATATATCATGTATCATTTATATATGGAAATTTAAAACATATGTCTTAAGCTGTCTTTGGTAATTATGTGGTTCAAATGAAAAATTGCGTTAGAGTTCAGTATGATGTGATTCTGAAAAGCAAAATCATGTAGGAAAAAGTTTTTAAAAAGTCATTATTCTATACAAACGAGCTATAAGAACAAGTATGTCATAGAGGAATTAAATAGGGGAGGTGGGCTGGTAGTTTTTAAATCCTATTCATAATAAGAATGAATTGAAAAGGGAACAATATATACTTAGAAAAGGATAGATCCTCTAAAATCTATAAAGAAATAATAGGGAATAGGACAAAATGGGATATAGAAGGTATGTAGGTTAATGGGAAAGGGATAAAAGGGGAATGGAAAGGGTGTGGGAAGAAGATAGAGAGCAGCTTTGATGTAGGTTAGGTAATACGAACCAGGCAAGCTAGTGTGGAGAAATAAAGTAGAAGAGTTATCAAGGATAGGAAAAAAAGAGATAAGGAATATGTGTGTGCATATATGTATGTGTTTGTATGTACATATGTGTATATTTATTCAGTTACATATATGCATATTTACATGTATGTAAACAAATATGCTTAACTAAAGCCTGCTTACTTGGGGAAGGGAGAAAAAAGAAATGTGGGGAAATAATAAAGTAAAAAGGCACAGCAGAGATGTTAAAAAATAACCTACAAAGAAAATATGAACAGATCTTAATACAATGTTTTTACTATTATGTATACTTTCTTGAATTACTATTATGTATGTTCTGTTGTGCACATGACATTTTCTCTTTATTTTTTCTTTTTTCTATTTTAAGTTTTAAATTTAAAATATATATATGTGTGTATACATACATACATATATATATATATATATATATATATATATATATAAACAGAGTGTGGTAGGTGATCTATCTATTGAAAATAAACTGGTAACAGAAAACCAAACGTAAAATAAAATGTTGTGACAAAGCAAAGTTTTAGCCTTAATATAAATGATTTGCCTCTCTAGATTTCAGCCCATGACAAGAAGCAAGCCCTCTGAGCAATGGTTTATACAATAAGAAGGATTAGGAATATATATCTTCCTCTTTTATTATAGAAGAAATCTAGGAAAGTATTATTTAAATAATTCTACAAATAATGACAAATCACAAAAGCAATTTTCTCTGTAATGAGTATGGTAACCGTCAAAATATTAGGTTACATAGAAAATAATATACTTTGTATGTAAAATAGAGAAGCTATATAAACATATAAATAATCATTGCCAATTTTTAAGTTATTAAAGACAACTCGAAATGTTCTCTTAAACAAAAGTACATAATAGTGATTAGCTATCCACCATCTTTTAAGAGTGAAATATAATGTAATTCATAATTACAGGGAACTGAAGTACTTTTGTACTCCTTGTTGCAAATTAACTTCTTTGGAGAATAATAAAACTGCTTTTGAATTTTTCTCCTGACTTTGATTAGTGATATATCTTTGACATCAAGTG
This sequence comes from Sarcophilus harrisii, assembly GCF_902635505.1. NCBI lineage: Eukaryota > Metazoa > Chordata > Mammalia > Dasyuromorphia > Dasyuridae > Sarcophilus > Sarcophilus harrisii. The sequence goes on along the minus strand of NC_045428.1, from coordinate 128,373,745 downwards.
AACATTTTTAAATAATAAGCTGATGTGTTTTTTCTCCATATTTAAATAATAATCAAAGTTTTGTTCACTGGATATAAGTTAGTGAACCTTATATTATAGCTCTGCTTCAAAGAAGAATATATGTATAAATCAAGTCCTGTATTATACATCATATTACTCATTTTAGAAATGTTAGGTCACTGGATCAAGTGATAGAAAATTATTCTTTTTCTTTTAAATGCTAGAGTACATTTTTAAAAAAGGGGGGAATTTTATTTTTACTACCTCAATGATTTTTGTTTATTGGATTTGGTAACTTGTTTTATGGCTTCAAATGACTTAGAAGTTTTCTTATTAGAAATAAAATCTATAAATATTTAATGTTTAGATAATGACTTTTTTTTTCAATTTTGCATATTATCACATAATTCTTTTCAATTAAATTTTTCACTTTTTTTCTAAATAAAATCCAGAATTGCATATATTGAGGTGTCCTGGTGAGGGCAGCAAAACCTTCATTTTTAATAAGACAAGCCTTCAACTATGGGCACTGCAGATGTCTAAAAAGATCTAGACAAAAACTAGCTTCCTAGCTTAAAATTGTTCATTCATATCATAACAGTTGTATTGTGTTTATATGGACAGTCAATGACTTAACTTTTCTAATCATAACTAACCATAAGTTTGTATTAATTTTTTCCGAAAAAAACTTCAGGAAATTTTTACTTAGAATTTAGGAGCAATTGGTTAAATTTTGTTGTCAATTTTCAAATAAACAAAAACAAAGTATCATAATGAAGAAGTAATGCATAATACTACTGTGAAAAATAAAGAAACTACTGAAATATCATATGTTTAAGAGATGGAAAGGCTATGTGGTACTAATGCCAATATTTAAATATTAAAGATTATGTTTAAGCAAATTTTAAATGTATTGCTAGAATATATTTGAATATACAAAGATTTACCAGGATATTCAAAGGATTTTTTGGACCCCAAAAATGTACAAGAATAGATGTGCCCTAAGGTTTTTTCAAGGCATAAGAAGATTTGTACTATATCATTTAAGAAATTTAAATGTGTGAAAATTAGTAACATACTAATTTGCTGTAGTGATTCTAATTCTTACTATCTATGTCAATTTAGTAAAGAGATCTAAAGCCAATTATAGGTTTGAATCATGGTTCTTATAATTAGTATCTTTTAAACATAGATAAATTGTATTATCTATTTAGTTTCTGTATCTATAAAATAAAGGGATCTCTGAGATCTCTGCTGGATCTAAATCTGTGTTCCTGAGAATATAAATGTGATACTTCAAAAAGAGTAGGAAAACCCACCAGCATTGGCAAACAAAATTTATCAAAGTGGATGATAGATAAACAGAAAATATTTTCCTATTGAAATGAAACAAATAACTTTTGATGGAAGTCAGGAATCAGGAAAGGCTTCTAAACATGAATTACATTCCCTGATGATGGCAAGACAAAGAAGAGAAATGTTGTGTGAGTTCATATAACCAAGAGATCAGTTTGAGAACGAAAGGAATTTTTCATTTATCATAAAGTGGTAGAGTATAAGGGAAAAAAAAGAAGAAAATGGGTGCTTATACTTTAAAAAGGGTGGAGGAACAATAAATATTTTCAGTTTCTCCTTAGGTTGACTCCAAAGATTCTGACTTAACAAAAGCACTTGCTAAGAATCAAACATTTGTAACAGTATTAACACTATTGGTCCAAATGATGATCCTTTTGCACTCTAGATAATACAATGTTTAGAAACTTAGAAACCTCATGTAGTCTTCTACACAATTGAATACATTTCCACAAGTAAAGTAATAAAATATATCCCAAGTGACAAGAAAAGACTACTTGCCACAGACTGGAGAATGAGAAGCCACGAGTCAGAGCTGGCTGGAGGCTGAAGAAAGCAGAGGCAGAAGCCAAGGACAAAGCTTCAAGATCTCTTGGGGACAGGCAGAGAGATATGCCTCAACTAACCAGGCAAATTTGTAAAGAGAAATAAACGTTTGCATTTTACCAGCTGGCTGCGATTTTGGATTAATTATTGATTGCTACTGAGACTAAGGCTGCCTTCCAAGGAAAACCCATCACATTTTGGCGCCCGAACAGGGACTTGAAAACCATCACACCCTTCCCCCATTTCTTTATTAGAAATCCTTATAGGTTTTTTTTCCCCCTGTCTCTGTCTCTTGTCTTCTTTAAGATAGTTCTAAACAGTGAACTATATTTTGGTACTTATCACCTTACTTAGCACCATTTTGGTACTTATCTCCTATGTAGAGAATGTAATTGGTATTCATAAAAAAAGACATTCCATTGTGTCTAAAAGAAAATGAAAAAAAAGATCTGGTTAATTCAAATAATAAAGGTATTGACCTCAAGAGATATGAATATACCTGTGGGTTTAATCCCATAATGAATCAACCTTGAAAAGTTTAGAATTAAATGAATATAGTTGAAATTTTATGTAGTGTAACATTTGATTTTTTTTCTTTTGAATGGGCCAAAGTAGTGATAAATTATGATTTAGATTTAAAGAAAGAAAAAGAAAATATCTTTAGGACTTTGATTTATTTTTGAAGTTAAGTGCTCTGCTATAAAAATGAAATTTTAAACTTTCAACTGTAACCAAAATCACTAACATGTATTGAGCACCTGGTATGGTTGTTGGTAATAAACATATCCACAGTTCATCATGCATAGTGTCTTAAGCTGCTTAAAAATTAATTAAAAGTCTTAAAAATTAGATTATATTTTTTTACATGAGTATTAATTGCATAAAAGATTGAAGGGTATTAAGTTTTATACCATAGAACCAAAGTTATATGTTAACAGGAGGCAATATGAGCAGTGAAATTTATTAGAAATGGTGAAGACAATGTCAAAGAGACATTTAAAACTATACAGTTCAAATTGGCTATCTTGGGTGCATCTATGTTGGCAAGTATGGGAATCCTTATGTTCTCTAATTATTTTCAATAAAAATGTTTCTTTTAACATAGAAAGTCATAATAGTAATGACTTTTGAAAAAATATTTAAATAAAATTACTTCATTGGGTATAAAAAGACTTAAATAAATAAATTTCTATCAGTTTAATTCCTGTGTAAAACATGTTCTATAATAGCATTTACTTTATTGCATTTTATTTTTTATAATAGTCTTTTATTTTTAAAATGCATGCAGTTTTCAACATTCACCCTTGTAAAACCTTGTGTTCCAAAATTTTCTCCCTACTTTCCCCCAATCCCTTCCCCTAGAGCAAGTAATCCAAGTATATATTAAACATGCACAATTTTTCGATACATATTTCCACAGTTTATCATGCTGCTGAAGAAAAATCAGATCAAAAAGAAAAAAATGAGAAAGAAAAAAGCAAGCAAATAATAAGAAAAAGGTAAAAATATTGTATTGTGACCCACATTCACTTCCCACAGTAATTTTTCTGGATACAAATGGCTGGCTCCATCACAAATCTATTGTAATTGGCCTGAATCAACTGATTTTTGAAGTCAAGTCCATTACAACTGGTCATCACATATTGCTGTTTTTGTGTACAATGTTCTCTTGATTCTACTCACTCTACTTGGCATTAATTCATGCAAGTCTCTCCAGGGATTTCTGAAATCATTTTGCTGATCATTTCTTATAGAATAAAAAATTCCATAATATTCATATGCCATAACTTATTCAGCTATTCCCCAACTGATGGGCATCCACTTGTTTCCAGTTCCTTTTCCCTACAATAAGAGCTTTTTATGATCTCTTTGGGATATAGACACAGTGGAGACACTGATGGATTAAAGGATATGTACATTTTGATAGCCCTTTGGGCATAGTTCAGAATTGCTCTCCAGAATGGTTGGATCAGTTACCAACTCCACTAACATTGTACTCATGTCCCAGTTTTCTCACATCCCCTCAAAAATATATCATTATCTTTTCTTTTACAGCACATATTTTAAATAAAATGATACTGATATATTTTGTCATAAAATCATGTTATTTAATATGTCTTAACCTTTTCCATTTCCATTTATAATTAAGAATGTAAAAATATAAGAAATGGCGAGGAGAAGAGACAGAACACAAGAAAAACTAAATAATCCATCAAAATTATGACAGTGCAAGCAAGGTTCAACACCTAACCATATCCAACCTCCCCCAGAAGCCAGGAAAATGCATTTGTGTGTCTCTTCGGTGAGGACAATTTTTATCATATGGTTTTAACAGAATTCTGTTTTGATATATTTATTGTTATTATTTTCCTTTATATCATTGCAGTCCTTAAATATATTGATTTCATGATAAGTTTGTTTAGCATTGCTTAACATTTATCATGCCATGTTTTTTTTTTCTTTCTTCATTGTATTCATAGTGAGGCAAAATTCCATAATATTCAACTACAATTAGTTTATCATTCTTCAATCTATAGGCAACAACATTATTTCCAACAGGTTTTTTCTCTTATTAAAAATTATTGCTATAACCATTTTATTGTGTATGAAATTTTTAGCATTGTATTTATTGGTATGTAAGCACAGTACTTTTAAAGAGCTTATGTTTTTCTTATAAACTCATAGAACCTTGTCATGAAAGCATTAAATTGACAATCTTATTATCGATGAATAGAATTAAGAGGAAGTTATGTTTCAGGGATTGGAATACATTTTATTTTCAGAAATCAACTCAATAGATATTTATTAAATATTTATTTGAGTGAAGGCACTGTATGCTACAGAATTCAAATCATTATGAGAAATACATGTGTGTGTGTTCTATAAGAAATTTCACAAGACAGTATATGATTGATTGTCAAATCTGTAGTACAGCATTGCAAAAGTACAGAGAAGGAAGAGATCAATACAGATTTTGATGGTCAAAGGACAACTTTATAAAAACATCATAATTTGACTTTTATCTTGACGAGGGGCAAAATTACAATAGAAATAAAGTTAAAATTGAATTTCAACTACATTAGATTCCATAAACAAAAGTAAAAAGATGATGCAGCAATAGTATTGGGGTAATCAAGAATTAACTAAGATAAATTTACTAAACTAGTTTGTTTGGAATCTAAGATATGGGAATAGTAGGAGATTATATGACTAGATGTTTAGGGATGGGGTTACTTTGTGAGGCCTTGAGTGTCAAACTAATAAGTTTAATTTCTACTATAGTTAACAGGAAACCCATCCATGATTTTTGTTCAGGGGGCTGCTGATCAATGAAACATTTTGTGAAGAATAGTTTCCTGGATATATCCCATACAGTAAAAGGTAAGAATAAGAATGGCTAAAAGTAGAAATTCTTTTTTTTTTTTTTTTTAATTTAATAGCCTTTTATTTACAGGATATATACATGGGTAACTTTACAGGATTAACAATTGCCAAACCTCTTGTTCCAATTTTTCACCTCTTACCCCCCTCACCCCCTCCCCTAGATGGCAGGATGACCAGTAGATGTTAAATATATTAAAATATAATAAAAGTAGAAATTCTATAAGATAAGTCATTTTGGTCGAAGTATGAGCTAAAAAAAAGCATGTAAAATATTTTATTTTTGTCATTTTTAATGTAGTTCCAACATATTTTACTGAATATCTCATTGCTTTGAATTACAACAGGATGTGATTCTTCTTTCTAAAATGTTTTAGAAATAAATTTATTAAAACAAAGGTTAGACGGCAAGAAAAATGATGATAAACATACAGTAGATACAAAAATAAAACCTATGGTGAAAATGTATTGCGCAGAATTCATTTTCTGAGCTTTACCAGATAGTAAGGAAGGGGTCTATATTTAGTATTATTAGGGTCTAAATGCTCTTCCAAGTTATTTGATTAAGCTATACTTATTTTTACTCACATTTCTTTTTGCTTTTGTAAATCCAACCACAAAATAATTTAAATGAGATTTCATATTTATAATTCAGTGTTCAGCACTTGAATATTATAATGTATATATGCACATATGTGTGTGTGTAGATAGATATTCTCATTCTTCCTTTCTTTCTTATTTTTTTGACCATTCTTCCATTGCTTTATTGAACTGAGAACAATGTTCCTAAGCATAGATAATGAAACAAAATTATATCAAATCAAAGTGTCATAAAATTAGATGCAAAAGAGGATGTAAATAATAATATTTCATTGCTAGTACTCATTAATTAAGTGACCTTATGAAAGTCACTTCACTTGTTTGTATATCAGTTTACATCATTGTAAATGAGGAAAATAGAACTAATATTACCTATCTCAGAGAGCTGTATAGGAATTGATGTGGGTGATTTCTCTCTCAAATTTCTCAGATATTTCATAACATTTTTGCAACAATTTCAGAAATAAAAATATTGCATATTTACTAAATTCTTATTACATGGAAAATTTAATTATGTTCATGTAATAAATATAAAATTATAAAACAGGATTAAATTATAAAATAGGATTGCTTTTTTAATATAGACAAAATAGGTTCTTTCTATAATACAAAACATCTTATGTATGTTACATTCAATTTAAGGTACAAAAATTAATTTTACTTAATTTATAGTAGATGTATTAATGCAGTTATGCATCAACTTGTTCTACTGGCTCAAATACTCTCTGAATCATTTGTATTTTTAAAAAATCTAAGTCCAATGTTAGGTGTGAATTATGGTAATGATGTGATTCTGCCTTCAAAATTTTAAAGAAAAAAGCTTTCTTGAGTGTATAGGCATATTTATTTTGAAATTTTATTGGAATTATTTCAATATTTTGAGTCAACATTTAAATATAAATGTTAAAATTGCAGAACTTTCATCTATATTAAATAAACCAAACTTCTCTTAGAATGTTGTTTTAACTCAGTGATAGATTTTATTTAATTTTAAAACTACATAATTGTAAAAATAATCAAATTATATGTTCTCAGGATTTGTTTGAAAGAAAAGGTTGCTTATAAGATCAAATGCATTTTGTTAGTTGTAGAAATAATATCAAACATTTATATAATGTTTTATAATTTGAAAAGCTTTCTTCCTTATGGTAGCCAATTAACATAATTACTGCAAATATTCGTATTCTTATTTCATAAATAAATCTCAGAGAATGTAAATAAGGTGTCCAAGATCACATAACCAGATAAACTCAAGTTTGCTGATGCTAAGCTCCATTTTTTGTCTTCTGTGCACATTATCTCACTATCCTCAAATGCTTCCATCATTTGACACTGTGACTTAAAATTCAAAATTTTTATGAAATAATTTTGTATGAATCATGTAAAAAGCTATGATAAAACAATATAAAATGACTTATTCATCCTCATTTTGCTTTACATGATGCTACCAAAAATAAAACTTTCATTTATTGAGTAAGAACCTGAATATAGACATAAAAACTCATAAATATATTTTTCCTGAGAGTTCTTTGATTGTATTCACTATGATTTGATTAATGATCATTATAAAACATATCACTTGTCTATGCTTGATGCAAATAAAAAAAATCTATAAGTACAAATTTTCAGATAGGAATGAATAAAAATAATCTTGGAAAGTAAAACAAAAATCAATATAATTCAATTAAATTCAATTAATCTGAAAGAAACAAATGTCCTGTTTGTTCTTCAAAATACTTGATTTAATGCAAATATAGATTTCAGCCAGGTAAATTGTAAAGTAGGTAAATGGTTTATTTCTTTGCATTTTTAATAGCAAAAATAAAAATAGCTTTTTATTTATATAGTGCTAATTGTTATGATATTATTCTAATAATGTAACATATTTTTATTTGAATGTAAATTATTTTCTATACAATTTGGAAAGTTTTATAAAGTAAGAGCACATCACTCATAAATTAGTTAGAAAAGTATTCAACGTAATAAACATATTGCAAGAAGGATATAATACACATACAGAAAACATTTGATTTATTTTCACCCATCTTGAGTAACTAATCCTTTAATTTAAATAACTTATCTTTTAATATTTTCCCTAATTTGTTCCCCCATTCCTCAGGTAGAAATGGAAGTGACCTTGAATTCTCAACTTTATGATTACTATAGTAATCACCATAATCATAAAAAAAAGACTCATTTTAGTTGCTTTAAAATATATATGTGTGCGTATGTATAAATATATATATACACATATTTTAAAGCAATATATTTTATTTATAATTTATCATTTAAAGCAATATATATGTATAACATTTACAACTGCTTTCACTTTTTTGCCTTTTTCATTTGTATATAATTCAGTTACATACAAGCAACATTTTGATAAAGAACAAAATAACAGCTTATGTAGCAGCTGAAAATGAGAGAGAAATACAAGAAGATGGAACTAAAACAAAAACCCTTTCATAAGTCACCTATACAAATAAAATAAAAGGAATGTCCATTTCATAGTTAAAAATATCTCTCTGATGATAAGAAGAATAGGTTTGTAATGCAGACTCCAGTTGTTTTTTTGTTTGTTTGTTTGTTTGTAGAAAGAAAATCTAGAAGGCTGACTTTTAAAGTGTGATCTTAGGCAATAGGGAAATAATAGTTAATGTAATGATTGGTATTACTAAGAGAATTATATAAAAATATTGTCAGACATTTGGTTTCAACCTGAGTCAAAGTCTGTCAATCCTCAAACACATAAAGAAACTAAACAATTAGAATTACAACTTTCTTACCTGTTTTACAAGGTGGTTCAATCCAAAGAGGATTAATAACATCACCAGAGATGTCAACTTTGATATGAATTGCATAAGTCATCAGCTTCACACCCTTTACTTGAGTCCAGAAGAGCAAACATCAACACCACTTACAAAGATCCATTAGTCAGTGGATGTACTTTACATTTTTGATACTTGATGGAGAAGTGTCTGTTTTAGTCTCCTTTATGGCAGCTTGCAGTAGACGTCCTCCTAACTCACTAATACGTTTGAGGTTTTTTAGCTATCCTAACTTTAGTTCAGCCCATCAGCTGAGACAGATTCCTGAGCTATGGATGCTGAACATACTACAGCTTCCTGCAACCACAGGTGACACTGGAATGAAGGTAGAGATGAGTAGCCTTAAAAAGTGCTCAACAAATGCTCAAATAACATGTTTTCTTTTCCTCCTTGAATACCTGATACATCCTATCTCTCCTAAAGGTTGCCAGAATCTTCAAGCTCACCATAACATTTTCCCCATAAAAAGCCAAGGAAATTTCACAAAAGTGACCAGATTTGATCATGTAAGTTTAACCTTGCTCTTCTACCTGCCCTCAATTCAGGAACTCATCTGTAGCTCTATGCCAATATCTTCATATGTTATATACTATCATTGAAATTTACAAAGGAAAAATACTCTAAAATATAATTATTACCTATGTAAAGTATTTTTCCTACTCAAAGCCCAATCACTTTAAGTATGATGTTAGATACTGATGTGCTTCCCTGCATGAGGCTCCATCCTTTAGGGAGTCTGAGAATGATTACTGGTTGGGTCATAGAGTTTGAATGATGAGAAGAGGTGGTCTCATTGGGTGGAATATGTGTGGTCCAAAACCTATTTTTAGTGGAGTTATAATCCCAGAAGAAAGTAGATTATTAATCACTGCTGAAGGACACAGGAAGGAAGCTGTAAAAAAAAATGGCAGAGGATTCTTCAACCCCTGAAAGAAGTACTCCAAATAGACATGGACAGATACCAGCTTAATTCCAGTCTATTTCATTTTTCCCCTTTTCTGTTCCATTGGATGCCTGGATCTTCTCCATTTTATATTGATTGTCCTAATTTAATATTTTATTTTTTCCCTAGTTACTAGCAAAACATTATATTTCTTTTAAAAACTTTGAGTTCCAGATTCTTTCCCTTTTATTCTTCCCAGACTCCACTGAGAAAACATATGTAAAGTTATACAAAACATTTCCATCTAAGTCATATTGTGGGGAAAAAAAACATATCTCCCCCCTATAAAATACCTCAAGAAAAATAAAGTTTACAAAAGTACATTTCAATCTGTATTAAGACACTGAGTTCTTTCTCTAGATATGGACAGCATTTTTCATCATAAATCTTATAGAGTAGTCTTGCTGAGAATAGCAAAGTCATTCACAGTTAATCCTCCCACAACATTGTTATTACTTTGTATGCAGTACATTTCACTTTGCATGAGTTCATGGAGGATTTTCCAGGTTTTCCTGAAAGCATCCTTTTCATCACTTCTTATAAAAGAATAGCATTCTTGTAAACAATAGTATTACACTGCATTGCATAACTTATTCATCCATTTCCCAACTGATGGGCAATGCTTCAATTTCCAATTCTTTGCCCTAAGAAAAGAGCTGCTACAAATATTTTTATAAATATAGATCCTTTTCTTTTTTTAAAATCTTTTTTTGGGATACATACCTAGTATTGGTATTTTTAGGTATTCATAATTTTATAAGCTTTGGAAATATGTTTTGATCAATTGGAGAACAGCTTTTTTTTTTCTTTTTTCTTTTTCTTTTTTCTTTTCTTTTCTTTTCTTTTCTTTTCTTTTCTTTTCTTTTCTTTTCTTTTTTTTTTACCAATTTGACTTAGTCTCTATTTATTTGAGAAATGAGGTATTTGAGAAATGAGAAATGTGCTTCAAATTTCTTTTCACAAATACTGTTGTATTATCTACTTATTTTTTTTTAGTTTCTCTTTTTCAAGTCACCTTGCCCCTACTTAAAAATGTTTTGCTACTGACCACACCTTCCCCCAATTTGCTTTCTCTTCTATCACCATTGCCCCTTCATGTATGCCCTTTCCCCTACTAATTTCCTACAGAGTAGAATAGATTTCAGTACTTATATTAAGTATGTGTGTTATTTCCTTTTTGAGCCAGTTCTTTTTTTATTATAGCTTTTTATTTACAAGTTATATACATGGGTAATTTTACAGCACTGACAATTGCCAAACCTTTTGTTCCAATTTTTTTCCCTTGAGCCAGTTTTGATGAGAGGAAGGTTGCCTTACTCCTCCTCCCCTCCTCTTCTTTCCCTCCAATCTAAAAGCTTTTTCTTGCTTCTTTTATGGTAGGTAATTTATGCCATTACACCAATCCTTTTCTCTTTCTCCCAGTACATTTCTCTTTCATACCTTAATTTTAATTTTTTAGATACCATTCCTTCATATTCAACTCATACATGTGTCCTCTGTAGATACACACACACACACACACACATACACACACACACACACACACACACACGCACTACACACACATTGCTTCTAACTGCTCTAATAAGAATGTTCTTATCAATTACAAGTGTGATTCTCCCATGTAGGAATGTAAAAAAGATGAACATTATTAAGTCCCTTATGATTTCCTGTTCCTGATTACCTCCTTATGATTCTCTTGAGTCCTGTATTTGAAAGTCAATTTTCCATTCAATTCTGGACTTTTCATCTTGAGTGCTTGAAAGTCTTCTATTTTGATGAATTTCTACCTTTTTCCTTGAATGATTATAGTCAGTTTTGCTGGGTAGGCAATTCTTGGTTGTAATCCCAGTTCCATTGTTCTCTAAAATATCATAACTCTTCCTGTCTTTTAATGTAGAAACTGCCAAATCTTGTGTCATTCTGACTATGACTCTACTATATCTGAATTGCTTTTTTCTGGATGCTTGCAATATTTCCTCCTTGACCTGGGAATTCTGGAATTTAGTTGTAATATTCCTGTTTTCATTTTGGGATATCTTTCAGGAAGTAATCGGTGGATTCTTGTGATTTCTATTTTATCTTCTGGTTCTAAAATATCAGCACAATTTTCCTTGATAATTTCTTTATCATCTATTTTTTTTATATTATCACAATAAAACCAAATTATACCTGCACCCTTTAAGCATATACATAACAGAGATAGAGTTCTCAAAAATTAAACACATCATCTTCTCATATAGTAATGTAAGCTTTTTAACTTTTAAAAGAAAGTTATTCTTTTTTTTTATACATTTTATACTTCTCTTGAGTCATGTATTTGAAGATAAAATTTTCTGTTCAGTTCTGGTCTTTTCATCAGAAATAAATGAAACTCACCTTTTTCATTATATGTCCATCTTTTCCCTGAAAAATAATACTTAATTTTGCCGGACAGTTGATTCTAGGTTGCCAGCCAAGTTTCTTTGCTTTTTGGAATATCAGATTCCAGGCCCTTTGATCGTTTAAATTGGAAGCTCCTAGGTCCTGGGTAATCCTGATTGTGGTTTTCAATATTTGAATTGTTTCTTTATGGCTGTTTGCAATTTTTTCTCCTTGATTTGATAATTCTGAAATTTAGCTACAATATTCCTTGGAATTTTCATTCTGGTGCCTCTTTCAGGAGGCGGTTAGTGAATTCATTCAATGGCTATTTTATCCTCTGGCTCTAGGACACCAGGCAATTTTCTTTGATGATTTCCTGAAAGATGATGTTTAGTCTCTTTTTTTCATCATGGTTTTCAGGAAATCCAATAAGTCTTACATTGTCTCTCCTAAATCTGTTTTCCAGATTAGTTGCTTTTCCAATAAGGAATTTTACATTTTTTTCTTTCTTTTTTTTTTTTTTTTTTTTTTTGGTTTTGTATGACAGAGTTTTGGTGTCTCATTGAGTCATTCACTTCCATTTCTTCATTTCTAATTTATCTCCTTTTACATATGGCCAATAGAATTTTTAAATGAGTTGTTTTTTTTTATTGTTTTTTTTTTCTATTTCACAAATTCTGTTTTTCAATGAGTTGGTTTCTTTTTCAAATCTATTTTGTAAGCAGTTATATGCTTTTTCCTCATTTCATTAAATTTATTTTCTAAGGAGTTTTTTCAGATAATTTTTGCGTTTTCTTTTTCACACTCTCCTGCACCATTCTCATTTCATTTCCCCATTTTTCTCCTAATTCTTCTTAAGATCCTTTTTGAATTCTTCTAAAAGAGCCTTGTGATATGGGGACTAATTCATATCACCCAATGGGGCTTCATCTAGAGATGATTTGTCTTTAGTGTCCTCAGAGTTTGAGGTCTGTTGTTCTCTTTTTCCATAAAAGCTATCAATGTTCAGAGATCTTTTTGCTACTTTGCTCATTGTTAAAGGTTGAGGTCTGCTCTTAGTTCAATGAGGAGATTGTCCCAAGCTTCCTCTATAGAATACAGCACCTTTTTGCAATCCTGGGGCATCCCTGCTGACTTCCTTCCTGTACTGCATGGCCATTGCCATGTCCTTCCTTATTTTGGGTTTCAGTGGCTCACTATTTGCCTTTTGTATTTGTGTTATGTCTCACATCTAATTTCTTGATCCACTGGCTTCAACCTAAGCTACTAGTTCATCTAGAATAAACAGAGAACAATTTCATTTTTAGTAAGATATGGTAACATGTCACTAGTAGCTATAACCTTCCCAAGAACATCAACTAGCCAAGTTCCATCAGATTGAAAAATCTTCCACTCACAATTCTGGGTGCAATATTCTTTGTTCACACCAGAATTAGGCATGTTTTTCTTAAAGAGTAGTCCTGCATCACAGACTTGACTAAATTAGCCACATTTTAGATCCAAAAAGCAGGTCTGACAAACTTTTTTTTTTTATTATCATTATCTTTATTTTTAATTATTTATGTCTTCATTTGTTTAGATTACTGCAGGTTTGGCACATTTCAGTCATCTTATAAATCATGCCAACACTAGAGTACTGAGGAACACTGTGAACAACCTGACATAAATTTTAAATTATTTTTATGCTTTTCTTTGGTAATTCAGATTAAAGATGTTTTTTAACAAAAAAAAATTTTTCCTCACTTACACATAAAAAATAATTTATGTTTATACATGCACTTTTTTACATAATCCTTATTAATCATGTTGGGAGAAAAAAATCAAAACATCTATATATCTACCATTATCTTGACCCCTACCTTCTATCCTATTCTTTAATCCGCAATAATTCAAATATCTAGTTTAAGTCTAGTCTCAAGCTCTATCAAGCTCTTTTGTGTCATGAGAAATTTAGTAGTCTCAAGTTTGGTGCACAGTGCTTGACCCATAATAGATATTTAAATGCTAGTTAATCGATCTGCCAAAGAATGAAAAAAAAAAAAAAAACACAGACCAATGCCAGTACTGAGTCTGTATCCCAAAGAAATTATAAAAATGGAAAGAACTTACATGTGCAAAAATATTTGAGCAACTTTTTTTGCAGTGGCAAAGAATTGGAAAATTATTAGATTCCCATCAATTGGGAAATGGCTGAATAAATTACAGTCTATGAAAATAATGGAATATTATTGGTCTACAAAAATGATGAATAGGCTGATGTTACAAGGACTTTGAAAGATTTTCATGAACTGATGCTGAGGGAAAGAAGCAGAACCAGGAAAATATTGTACACAACAACAGTGAGATTTTGCAATGACCAATTATAACACTTGGTTCTTCTCAGCAATTCAGTGATCCAAGGCAATTTCAATAAAATTTGGATGGAAAATGTCATCCACATACAGAGAGAGAATCATTGAGACTGAATATAAATAAACACATGTTTGATGGACAGTCAAAGGGCCATTGATATAGTCAACATCAACTCTATTATTACCAAACAATCATGGAATCAAATACAGACTCTGAGATACAGTGTGTGTACATTGACTGAACACCAGTCTAGGTAAATACAGATAGTTTCATCATCATATATTTGTCTGTGTGATAACATTATACTGATTGATTGATTCTGCCACATTAATCTGTTAAATTGTCCTGACCATATCGTGTTTAAAATCTATGGTGATAAAAAGTTAAAAATCATAACAATAAAATCATATATTCTTGAAATGTTGAGTCAAAAAATGTTCTATCTTTAATTCATTGACCTTCTCTGAGGTCTAGAAATTGTGATGGATTGATTGTGTACATCCTTACCTATCTTAGATAGCTTCCCCCCAGGGGTCAACATTATACATTCTAAGGTGATTGAAAGACAGCTAACATCTGGGATGGGAAATTGCACTTATTTTGAGGCCTGAGATCATTAGCATTGGATTTTAATCAACTGAGATACATGGTTTTTGGAAGAAGGAATTTTTTTAGTTGTTTATCTCATACTCAATTCTTAGGGAAAAACAAAACAAACAAACAAGCAAAAACCTTCAGGAAAGTCATATAATACTCTTTCTAATGCTACCATATTCAACAGAAATCAAATGAAAAATTAAAGCAATTAATAATTATTGCTTATTCTTAAAATAATGATTTTTATTTATAAGCAAATTAGATATATTTGGGTCATAAGGTCATATATTTAAAATTAAAGAAACTCAGATGAAAGACATTGACTCAACTATCTCATTTTACACTCACATGAGATAAAGCAGAGACATTGTCACTTCCTTACAATCATTCTACTAGAACAAAGCATCTTAAACTGGGGGCCATGACCCCACATGGGATTGCTTAACTGAACGTAGATGTCACAAAAATTGACAACAATAAAAAAATTCTGAATCCACTAACCAAAATTCAAAATTAAATATATAATGAATCTGAAAATTTCTTAGCAGCACTTGCCTTTCTTACATCATGAAACTTAACTGCAGCTTTGATGCTGAACACACAACATGCATATTTTGCACTGCATATGCATCAATGATTCCAGAAATAACTTGACTCTGATTCTAGGTGTGGTCTGGTAAAAATCTCTTAAGCAAAAATGGAACACAAGTGGAAGAAGTTTAAGAAGCAGTATGCTAGGATAGTATGAATACCAGCAGAGTCAGTATTCAAACTAAAGTTCCTTGACTCCAAAAATAACACTTTTCCTAGTTCACACAGATTTAAATTATAAGTTAATTTATTTCAAAGTTGAAATGAGGTAATAAGATGAAAAGTTAGTAAGTTTTGACACAGAGTCAATGATGTGTTAGCATCGATATTGCCAACAATGTTAGGACAAGGGGAAGTATAGAACTGGGAAAGGAAAGTAAAGAATGAGGAGATGTTAACTAAATGTGTGATCAAATGTTACACATAATTTGATTCACCTAAACCATCTCAACCTAATTCACATTTCATTTTGGAAAAGCAACACTTCCCTTTCATTATCATCATCAAGCATAAAACTGTATGAAACTAGAAACTTTATCTATAGTTCACTATATAATAGGCAAATACAATAAAATAAATAAAATAAAAATGCATAATTTAAAAATATACATTACATTATTTATGTAAGTCTAATTTATTTGGTCCCCATAGTTTAAGGATCACACATGTCATGTGTTACATTTTAGTTAACTCAGGTTTCTAGGGTGATGATAACAAGACTTTTTGCAAATGGTTCAAATCTCAAATGGTATTTCTTTTTTTAAAATTTTATTTAAAAATGTTGACAGTTGCATTCAAAATAATTTTTTAACATTTGTTTTTAATTTTTTTTTTAATTCTAGGTTCTCTTCTTTATCCCCAGTCACAATTAAGAACTCACATGTGAAGTAATGCAAAACATTTCCATAAGTAATGATCTTTAATTCTTCTTTGGTCAAAAATTCCTTCCTCTTCCACAGGTCTGAGAGGTAAACTATCCTGTGTTCCTCTAATTTATTTATAATTTCATTCTTTATGCCTAGGTCATGAACCCATTTTGAGCTTATCTTGGTGTATGGTGTTAAGTGTGGGTCGATGCCTAGTTTCTGCCTAGCTTCCAATTTTCCCAGCAATTTTTGTTAAACAGTAAGTTCTTATCCCAAAAGCTGGGATCTCTGGGTTTGTCAAACACTAGATTGCTATAGTTATTGATTGTTTTGTCCTTCGAACCTAACCTTTTCCACTGATCAACTAATCTATTCCTTAGCCAATACCAAATAGTTTTGGTAACTGCTGCTTTATAATATAATTTTAGTTCTGGTACAGCTAGGCCACCTTCATTTGATTTTTTTTCATTAATTTCCTTGAAATTCTTGACCTTTTGTTTTTCCATATGAACTTTGTTGTTATTTTTTCTAGGTCATTAAAATAGTTTTTTGGGAGTTTGACTGGTATAGTGCTAAACAGATAGATTAGTTTAGGTAGTATTGTCATCTTTATTATATTTGCTCACCCTATCCAAGAGCATTTAATATTTTTCCAGTTGGTTAGATGAGACAATCTGTGTGAAAAGTGTTTTGTAGTTTTGCTCATAAAGTTTGTGATTTTCCCTTGGCAGATAGCTTCCTAAATATTTTATACTGTCTTCTCTTTGTAACCCTGACTGTTGGATTTTGTTAGTGATATATAAGAATGCTGATGATTTATGTGGGTTTATTTTGTATTCTGCAATGTTGCTAAAGTTGTGGATTATTTCTAATAACTTTTTAATAGAATCTCTGGGGTTTTCTAAGTATACCATCATATCATCTGCAAAGAGTGATAATTTGGTTTCCTCATTGCCTACTCTAATTCCTTTAATCTCTTTCTCAACTCTTATTGCCAAAGCTAGCATTTCTAATACAATACTGAATAGGATTTTTTATCATAAGTCCTTCAGAGTAGTCATGGATGATTATACTACTGATAACTTTACTGATAACAGTAAAGTCATTTATAGCTGGTCATCCTAGAAAATTGCTATTATTTATATACAGTACATTTCGCTTTGCTTCAATTCATGGAGTACTTTCCAGGATTTTTTTTTCCCCTGAGAGTATCCAGCTCATCATTTCCAATAGAAGAATGGTATTACATCATAAACACACACCATAGTTTATTGAGCCATTCCATAATTGATTGGCATCCCCTCAATTTTCAATTTTTTGTCCTGAGAAGAGAGGTGCTATTACCATTTTTTATACACATAGGTCATTTTCCTTTTTTTCTAATCTCTTTTGGAACTCATGCCTATTAGTGGTTTTATTAAGTCAAAAGATATGTGTGAATTTATAGCTCTTTGAGCACAGATCATATCTTTTGATCATTTATCATTTGGGGCATGGCTCTTTTTTTATATAAATTTCTCTAAGTTCTCTCTATGTTTGAGAAATGAGGCCCTAAAGGAAACCTTTTGTATCTGAGGAAAAGAAGGGAGGGGGATGAACATAGTGTATATCTTATTCTCGTCAGAATTGGCTTAAAGAGAAAAATTTTAGATATATTCGATTTACAGAGAAAATTCTCCCACCTCATTGAAAAGTGAAAGAGGAAAAAGGAAAAGGGAAGGAGTAACTAAATAGAAGGGAATACAGAAATTGTGAGGAAAAGGGATAAGAAAAGGTGGGGGCAGGGATCCTAAAGAGAGAGGGCTACATGAGGCAAGTGGTGCTCACAAGTTTAATACTGGGGAGAGGGGGAAAGGGGAAGGAAAGGAACAAAGCATAAGCTGGGGTTAACAAGATGGCAGGAAATACAGAATTAGTGATTTTGGCCATAAATGTGAATGGGGTAAACTCCCTCATAAAGCAGAGGTGGATAGCAGACTAGATTAAAGAAAAGAATCCTACAGTATGTTGTTTACAGGAAGTTCACTTGAAGCAGGGCAATGCATACAGAGCAAAGGAAAAAGGCTGGAGCAGAATCTACTATGCTTCAGATGAAATCAAAAAAGAAGGGGTAGTCATCCTGATCTCAGATCAAGCAAAAGCAAAAATTGATCTAATTAAAAGAGATAAGGAAGGACACTATGTCTTGCTAAAGGGTAGCATACATAATGAAGCAATATCAATGTTAAACATATATTCATCAAGTGGCATAGCATCTAATTCTTAAAGAACTTAAGAGATCTGCAAGAAGAAATAGATAGCAAAAACTAATAGTGAGAGATCTCAGCCTTGCACTCGCAGAATTAAATAAATCAAACCATGAAATAAATAACAAAGAAGTTAAAATCCAAACACAAAATAAATAAGAAAGAAGTTAAAGAGGTAAATAGAATACTAGAATAAATAGGAAAGGAAAGGTTGGAACAGAAGTGATTGCAAGGAACAATGTTGAAAAATACCCATGCATATGTCCTGTCAATAAAAAGCTATAGTTAAAAAAAAAAAGAAAAATAAAGAGAAATGAGGCACTGTAAGGGTCTGAAACTCTTAAAATGTGTGCTTGAATCAGACAACTGAGCACTTAAGGCTAATTACCTCTTTGCTATAAAACAACAACTGAGCATATGCTTGGAAAAATGACCCTTCTCACCCTTGGTGCTGACTCAATGTTTCATGTTAAAATAATGATTAGAGGGTGGGGTGACAGAGGCCAGAGACTCACTTGGCTGCAGGACAAGGAAGAGAAAAGTGGTGATTCTGGACTCCAGAATCAAGAAGAGATCTTTGGCAAAAGTCCTGGCAGTTTGCCTGCTTCTTTAATTTTCCCCCTAAAGACCAAGGACTTGTACTTATCCTGACTCTGGCTGATCCTGAGATATCCAGGGAGCTAGTTTGAACTTAACAAGGCCGTATCAGAGAAATAATTATTATTGCTAATGGTATCTTTTCTAATTTATTCTTTTTGTCTTTTCACCCTGTCATTCCTCAAAAGCTTTTTATTACTGATCATCCCTCCCCCAATATGCCCTCTCTTTTATTATCTTCCTCCCCTTTCCATAACCCATTCTGTTCCTATTTTCCTCCAGGGTTAGATAGATTTCTATATTCCTGTGTTATTTTTTCTTTGATCCAATTCTGATAAGAATAAGATTCACTTATTCACTCTCTCTGTCCTTGCTTCACCGTAATTGTAAAAGTTTTTTCTCCCCTCTTTTTTATGGCAGATAATTTACACCATTCCACTTCTCTTTTTCCCTCTCTCCCAGCAAGTTCCTTTCTCATCATTTAATTTCATGATTTTTAAAAAGAAACTATACTTTCATATTCAATTCATACCTGGTCTGTGCCCTCTATATATACTCTTTCTAACTGCCATAATAATGAGAAAGTTTTAATGAGTTACAAGTATTACCACCTCTTGCATGAATTTATATAGATAAACCTTATTAAATACTTTTAATATCACTTTCCTGGTTACTTCCTTATGCTTCTCCAAAGTCTTATACTTGAAAATCTAATTTTCTATTCAGCTCTGGGATTTTCATGGTGAATACTTGAAAATTCCTTATTTCATTGAATGACTACATTTTCTTCTGAAGGATTATACTCAGTTTGGCTGGCTAGGTGATTCTTGTAAAGCTAGCTCCACTGCTCTCCAGAATAACATGTTCCAAGCCCTCCTGTCCATTCATGTAGAATTTGCTAAATCTTTTTTTTTGAATCCTGACTGTGGCTCTGCTATACTTGATTTTTTTCTTTCTGGATGCTCACAATATCTCCTCCTTGACCTGGGAGTTCTGGAATTTGGCTATAATTTATGTTCCTTGGTGAGTTCTTGTGCTTTCTTTCCCAATTGACCAATTTTGCTTTTTAAAGCATTCTTCTGGTTTTTTTTTTGTATGTTCTTTTGCAACCTTCTCATTTATTTTTCTAATTTTTCCTCTATCTCTTTTACTTGATTTTTAAAATCTCTTTTGAGCTCTTCCATGGTCTGAACACAATTCTTATTTTTCTTGGATGCTTTGGATATAGGATCATTGACTTTATCATCCTCTAAGTATGTGTTTCAATCTTCTTTATTACCATAACATCTTTCAGTGGTTAGAAACTTTTTTTTTGGTTTTCTGCTCACATTTTAAACCTATTACTAAGGTTTTAACTCTTTGTTAAATTAGTGCTCTGTTTCCAGAGTGGAAGGTGTGCTTTCCAAAACTTCAGGGATTTTACATAGCTGTTTTCAAAGATTCTTTTAGGAATTTCACCACAAGCATTTTTCCACCCTGGAGTTCTTAGGAATATCCCTGCCTACTATAGTTTTTAGATCTAGTGTAGTAAAGCAATAGCATATTATTTTCCTTATGTTGGGGCCATTGGAGTTGGGGATGTGGCTGTGCTGGCCTGGACTATGCTAGATGTGCACACTGAACTCCTACCCTGTTGCCACAGACCCTTTTTGTTGACATTTCAAGTCTTCCTTTGTGTCCCTGATTGGTTCAGAAGCCTCCAGCACTGTTGCTACTTCAGAGGTCCCACTTCACTGCCATTAGTCCCCTAATAGATGGATTAGCTTTTACAAAGAAATATTTACTTTCAAAGTATAATCACAAATATAGAAACATTCCCCTGAGTGACTTTCTATATTTATGAGAAATCAAATATGACCTATGACACAGAACAGAAATAAGTACTTCAGGTCCATTTATGAGAATCAGAGTAAATGAGAGAAAGACCAATAAAGAAGTCCTTACTCTTACTTTGATTTAATTAATGGTGCCTGTGTTTTTGCCTATGACTTTTATCTTTTAGACACAACAGAAAGAAGCTTAGAGGAAAAAAAAAGTCACTAACTAGAAAAACATGTGTCCTAGCTGGTCCAGTTTTAAAGAAGTAACCTATTTTAGCCAATAAAAGGAGGTTATCTCCACCCATTTAGTAGCAGATACAGCATACCTCCAAGGAGATATATGCATACACAGATAAGCCCCATTACACTTGCATATAAAGACTGACTACATTAACATAGTATTATATCTATGAGAATAACCCAGAAATCATATTGACCCTATATACCAGCACACCAATTTCTACCCTTCTTTTAAGTACTTCATTATCTGAAATCCTTAAACTATTAGAATCTTGAAATTTAACAATTAACCTTGTAATACTATTGAGTGTGAACTTGGGGCAGCTAGATGGCACAGTGGATAGATCAACAATGCTGAAGTCAGGAGGACCCGAATTATAATTCTAGCCTCAGACACTTAACACTTCCTAGCTGTGTGACCCCTGACAAATCACTTAACCTCAATTGCCTCAGGGGAAAATAAAGAAGAATGTGAACTTTCCTAACTAGATTATATGTTTTTGAACCTATTGAAAAAATACATCTATTTATAGACCATTCATTATGTTTTCAACACTGAAGTATATGATAAACAAATATCTAATGGTCTTAACTTGACTTCAATTCAGATTGGTTCAATTGGTTCAACTTTAATTATCTTCCCATTATCAGAATTTATATTTTTTCCTCTGAAAGACATCTACTTCTAAGATGTTAGACTAATGTACTAATTTTTACCTAAATGAAAGAGGAAAAAATACAATTCCTAGATAAAATACTGTGAAAGTAAAACTAATTTCATATCTTTAATTATATTTAAGCATATACAATTAAATTTATCAAAAATGTTCCTTTTATATTTGAGGTTTGACAAAAAACTGTTTCATCAAAATTCTGGTTTTTGTGTTCCAGGAAGAAATACTTGTGAACCATTCTTCCATTTAAATATAACTTCCTTCTTTCTTCTGGTTTTGCTTTTACAAATAACATCAAGACTGACACAACAGCATATTTACTGGCTGGAAACTGGACCAAGATCTTACATTTAGAAAGTCAATAGATGAATTAAGTATATGTTTGAATAAAAAGTGATTCTGTCCTTTTTCTAGCCCTTGCTACTATCACTTCAGAAACAGAGTAGGGTAGATAGCTTTAAGGAAATATATTTCCATTTTTTTTATTATTTCATAAAAAAAGTCATCACCAAGTGGCCAGTCTACTGTTGATGAGACTTTATATACTTAGATTTTTTTCCTAGGAAAAGACTTCGTATTATTAAACCATACTCCAGACTGTGTGTATGTATGTATGTGTGTTTGAATGTGACCCTGAGCCTTATGTCACTAAGAAATTTATGTAAATAAATAAAGTTTTCATTAGATTTTAAAATTATTTTAAAAAGACACTTTTAGAATACTAAAATATTCTAATTACAGATCCTTATCTCTTCATTAAATTCCATAAATCCATGGATAACTGATTTTGCATGTTTCACCAATCTGTAATAGAAGTATTTTGAGGGCATATAAATATATGTGTGTATATGTGTATACATATATAATATAAATTAAATTCACATTTTTTCAGTCATATAATCTCAATTCTTTAAGTCTTCTTAGATCCCACAATTAGTTAAAGTTTACTATTACTTAGACAGTATTGATGTCTTAAAATGGACTTTACAATTCTATAAAGTTTGAGATCATTGAAAGTACATTTCCCTAAACATAAAGAATATAATCTTTTCTCCAATTCAATCATTGGATTAGATGATTGTCCAAATATAGTTCTTTTCCAGAATATATGTCTTAAAAACAAGTCACAGCTGAGGGGGCAACCCTTTTTTTATTTAGTATGGTACAGTAATTATTATTTTTGAAATATGTATTTGATATTGTAGTTATAGTTATAGTATTTCAGTCTACAGTCACTTATATTGAATGTTCCCAATGCTTATAATACATATAAGCAACAATTGACAGTTTGTACTTTTCCATTCCTATGACCCATTCTGACCTATATTAAGTAATTTAAAGACTGCAACTCCCTAATTGAATGGGACTCCTGGCTGATTGCATCCAGAAGGTCCAAAACAAGGTCTCCCATTGCCAATTTGAGTGCTTAAGTAATTTCTGTGGTCAGTAAGGAAATACTTCCCCCACTGAGACTGGTATGGGTAAGTGACTTGGAGAATTTCTCTACTACATCAGGCTCTGATTAAAAATACCCCTTCTAGTGTAATCATTTACTCTCAACCACACCCATTTTTAAAACAGAAAACTTCCATGCTCAGATCACATTCTGTATATGTACTCTCATAGACTTCTTTCCTATTCTACAGGTCCCCTATTAGCTAGCTGAATTTCTTTGCATCTGTCAAGAATTAACCTATCTGTATTGTTATGTAGGTGTGTTTATGTTTTTTTACCTGCTTGCTGCATAATATCATAATAAATGTCATGTTTATACCAGTTTTGCTTGCATCAATCCCCTGTGAATCATTGAACCCAGGTTCTTTCTCCAACCCAAGAAATAAGGTCAAATATAGCAACATATAAGGTCAACTTTAATATTACTATAGATTTCTTAAAGAAGACATTGTAAGATTTCAAGCTTTTGATTTAGTTAATTTTTAAAGCTATAAACGGAAACATTTTTAGGTTCTTTCTATCAATAAGTATTTTTCTTTTTTTTGCATTTTCTTTGGGAAATATTCTATAACAATGATAATAGTGACATCAATATATATCTTCATAAATGACACACTAAACTATGTTACTGATACTACAAATTAAATATATAAACAAGATAGCATGTATAATGTTTAGAATATAATTTCCCGACACAAAATAGCACTTAGTAAATGCTTGATGATTAGGTAGTATAAGGAAAAAAAGATTCATTTCTAAAAACTAGTCATTTAAATTACAAACTATTGATATATTCATTATAATTAATCTTTATCTACTTAAGATTATAATGCAGCTTAATTTTCTGCCATTCAATCCCTTTATACTTATTATGTGCCCTCAGTTACCTTATGTACTGAGAGATAATGAAGTAATTTTTTAAAAATTATTTTTTCATTATTCGTATACCTCACTCATTCAGACTGATTTTCCTTTATTTGTCCAAATTGTTAAGAAGGAGGAAGAGAAGAAAGAACAAAAACAAGAAAAACAAGAACAAAAGCAAGGAGGAGGAGGAGGAGGACAACAAATATACATATATAATAACATATATATATATGTATGTGTGTATATATATATATGTATATATATACATATATATATCTTCTGAAAAAACTGGCCTCTCCCTTTAGATATTTGTGTTTTTTAATTAATAAATGTGAACTGATTTCATCTAAATTTTAAATATTGATCACAGAATATTTTTCTCTGTAAGAATATAAAATTCAATTAGAAGAATTTTAAGTAGCCTCCTGGATAGCCCATTTCTCACAGATCATACAAAGGTAGTTTTGTTTGGAAGGAAGTTTACTGGGTGGAAATGCCAGCTTAAATAATAATAATAATAAATATTTTTATTTTTATTTATCTATCGCTTTATTTATATATTTTGTAATCATCTAGTATGTGATATATCTTGGAACTTCTTTGTTAGAATAATACTTAGAGCATTGAAATAGAAATGGCTGAATTATTGCAAATTTTTTTTCCAAACATATGAGTGCAGTTGATTTATATCCCTCTCTTTTGTATTATGATTGTTATTATAAGGAGAAGGTAACAATATTTCAATGTACTGTTTATTTTGTGAAATGCAGTAGCTAGAAGAGTTCTGAACTCTAAATATGTTAGAATTAAGATTTAGTTCCTTTACTTCCTTAGTTAATAACCTTGCAATATGGAAGATAAAATACACAGAGAAATACACAGATCAACATAGTAAACTCATGAGAATTAAAAAAGGATAATACTTTGATATAAATGTTTTTATATACATATATATGCATATGTGCATATATGTGCAAATACATTTTTCTAAAGCATTTAGTCATTACATTCCACAATTCAAGAGAAAGTGAATGTTCCCTAAATATAAAGGTTGAATATTTATGTATTATACACTATATCTAAAAGTATTTTGAAATTTAGAATGATAATTAATAAATAAAATATGTCCAGTAGCCATCTGCCCCAGTGGGTTCATATGGACAGGGTCTAATTTTAGGGGATGATCACAAGGGCTTATTTTCTGTTTTAGTTCACTGCTGCCACATGGAGTTAACTCTAGGGTGTCTCCAAATAAAACTTAGATATACCTTATTAATAATTTTCCTCCAAAGTAGGTACAGAATGAATACCCATTTCTCATAGAAACACTCTAGTTTATAAATACACATCAGATAGAATTGTCTTTATTACACATAAAATAGAGATAATGCAAAACACTCATGGGAATACACAAATATATGCAAAAAATACACAAAGTACCGAAATAACCTACTTTCTCCACTTCTTAAAACCCTTCATATTTTAGGAAAAAGAAATGCATCTTGTCATTAGGCCTGTACTGCTCAAATCTCTCATAATGTTAGTGATGGTTGGCAAGGTTTTATTACCTTGCTTTCCTAAATCTTGAGTCCTCTTCATAGTTTCTCACACTAGAGGAGTTAGATGAGTGATCTCCTTTCTCCAAAAAGCAAAATGTTCAGAAAATATTCTTCCTCCAGAATACTGGTTCCCAAATTCAAAAACTTGGGAATTTTAAGATGATTTCACTACAAGAATACTCACAAAGGCAAGAAATCTCATTTATCTAGAAAGCAGACTAGAATTTGGGGTCATTTTCCTAACTGATTAAAAATATTCCCTTTACATGATAGTGGGGTTCAAAAATACTGTATATTAGCTCCCATCTTGGGTTTAATGGATATAACTACTTATTTTATAAGAAATTTATCACTGCCCTCGCTACTATATTACTTGACAGAGCTATGATACTTCACAAATACTAGTTGCCGTGCTTTGTACCACTAATACCTCTGAAGATTTTTTTTTTCATGTTAATGGAAAAACTTTCCAAAAGGCTAAGAATTTTCTATCACTCTCTTTATGGTTGGGACAGAGGGACAGTTCCTGTGAAAAGAGTAAATCTTTGTGAAATTCATCCAATCATTTTTTTTTTTTTTTTTTGGAGATAGCCAAAATCAATGGAAAGCATCATGCCCCCTTACTGAAAATACATTAAAAGGTATCGATATATATATGCTTCTGTAATTTATGGTAGGTGATGTTTCTTTGCTCTAGTTGAAGCCTCTTTCTCTGTAAAATAATACGATTGATGAAGGGCTCCTCTTAATAACTTCTCTCTTATCATTATCATCCCTTTTTGCCAACTTGATTTTCCATTGTTAAAGATTTATAAATATCTCTTGAGTTTTGATTATGATTTACCACAACTTACAAATTGTGATCATTTTGTGATATATTTGGAATCTTTGTCACCAAAGTGTTGAAGTGAGAGTTCATCTCTAAGTAAATATTATCTATTTCTGTTATCTGGAATGTCCTCTGTCTATGGCCCCAGAGATCAGAGAGTTTGAGAAACTAAGCAACTCAAGGATTTCATGATTAAGCTCAAATAGATAAAATAGAATCCACTTAAGTTATTCATAGTTATATATGCTTCTTTAAAGACATGCTGAAATGTTTAGGTATCACATAGAAATATCTACTTTATTGTTATTATAATTATAATTATTGTTATCAATCTTTTTGTATTTACTTTTTGAAAAAAAATCCATGAATGCATTATATTGAGAGATCTAGTGGATTAAATATTTTATATGTATCAGAAAATAATTACTTAAATATTAATAGTCAGTTTTAATTAGCCCATTATGAAATATGTTTTATTAAAATCATATTTTACCATTATTTTTGTGAACTTTAATTTAATCATCCCTATGGCTTTATTACTTGATTATCTGTTTTTTCTTTTCTTGTCAGTGCATTATTGCTTTTCTAAGAGTTCAAGGATGTTACCTATCAGTATGTGGGGAAAACTGATACATTCTGAACTAATTATGAAAATATATCCTCAGGTGAACATTGGTCAGCGACTGGAGTTCTAGGAATTTGCAAAGGATTGACATTTTGATAAGATATAAATAGGAGTACAGGAATAAAAAAAATTCAATTCAACCATATCATTTAATAAAATATGAAAATTTATAGATTTCTGATTCCAATAATATTTCAATTTTCTCATTTCTCCTTTAAGAATCAGATTTTAAAATATGATTCTTAGTTGAATCTTATGAAATTAGAATAATATTGCCCATTTAAGATTGAAATATTGATAATATTGTTTCATGCAATATAAATGTTAGTTATTCTCTATATAATGTCTTAAAAGGAGCTTTACAACTTAAACAAATTCTCTCATTATTCAAAACAAAAGTAAAGGCCTTTTATTTTAGGGAGTCCATGTTCTCTGAGATTTTCCACATTGAAGACTGATAGAAGGGGATAAAATGTTCCCTTATATATATCCTGATTTCTAAGTCTTCCAAACTCAGAAAGGAAGAGAGAAAAAAACCTCCTGATTGTTGAACCTTCATTTCTTTCACTCATACTTGATTTAAAATAGTACCTTCATTTTCTGTTTGTTTGTTATATACATCATATCTTCTTGTCAAATGAAACATTAGCTTCTATTTAAATGATACATCCCTTACTTCTCACTAGTTTTCCTTTTTAAGATGTCTTTTTATCCAACCTCTTTACCATTTAGTCTTTTCAAATGCATATTTTCCAAAATATGTGATCTTTTAAGCAAAGAAAACATCCTGCTAATATAATTCAAAATTTGTACATTACCTTTCTTCCCTTTAAAATATACATTGAACATCACAGAATGAGGTTGGGGAAGAGGGGAACCTTTGGAAATTCCAAACATCAAGAAGAAATGACATAATTTGGATTGTGAGACTGCAGATTCCTTAAGGTTTTAACTGATGTCAGTAAATCATATTTGTAGTATGAACTCTCAAGTCCTTTCTGTCCACCCTTCACTGAATGTGGCATTATATAGGCTCAGTTAGATAAAATTGATAATTCTTTGAACTGGATAATCAGAGTTCAGTTCTGGATGTATGCACCCAAATAAGTGAACCAAGTGAGCCTATTTTTCAGTTGTCTTAGTTCAGTGTTTTTTGAATGCATTTGTAACTTGGATTTTGCCTGCACCACACAAGATGAAACTGCTTATTTGATTGCCAGCATTTGGAAAAGCTTCAGAATGATGAAGAAACTTTTTTTTCAAGTCATGAGTAATCTTAAAATGCCTCGCCTTTCTCTTCTTTCCCTGCCCCCAAAGCCATCTATTTGATCTGAAATTAAATGCAGAAAAATGCATTGCATTTTCAATCACAGTCATTTAAAAAACATTAGGAGAACACGAGTAGAAAAAAATAGCTTATATAGCCAAACCATTGAAACCCCCTACAAAGTAGGAGCAATTAGTAGCCTGAATAAGTTATTATACAGCCAAATCCTCCTTCCCCCTTCCTAAGATTACATATGCATACATACATGTTTGTGTATATTTGTAATCTGTAATTCAATGCAATGATGATTTAAAATTCCACAGAAAATGCTTCGAAAAACAAACAAACAAAAAAAAAGTAGAAGGAAACATTGCACTACTGCAGGAAAGAAAAAAAATGTATTTAAAACAACGATGAAAATGGCGTGCAGCATAATTACCTGAAATTGCTATTCGCTTGACACCCTGACACTAATTTTATTCAAGCCATTGGGAAATAAAAATTATAAAAGCACTTCTTTCCAAACGTCAGCCCTTGGGTGGGTGGTGGGTGTTTAGGGGATAGGTAGGGTGGAGGCTGGAAGGAAAGGGTAAACTTTCCAGTATCCAAAAAAGAATTAAACAATCTATTTAGGATAAGCGTCTATATAGATCGACAATCTTTAATGCCCACATTTTTAACGCTTGCCCTGTACGTAGATTGATTTTTTTTTCTCTAGCATTCCCTCAGCAGATGGATTTTTGCTACTGCAGATCAGCAGAGGGTGTCAGATCTTTCAGAGTGCACCAGGCTGGAACGAGCAGAGCTTCTTAGTAACTCTCTGTTTCCCCTCCCCACTCTCGCTTTTTCCCATCTTCTCTCCCCAACCCCCTCTTCTGAGTAATTCAGAAAGAGCAGAAGAAAGAGAAGCGAAACAAAGGAAAGAAAGAAGCGTTAGTTAAGGAGAAAAGAGTGGAACCTCCAAAAAGAACAGAACACAAGAAGAGGGGGAATGATGGACAACCACAAAACGCAGAGATTGCGGAAATTTTGCAGCGCCATTGGCTCGGCAGCTATTCCTTAGGCTGGGGCGTGATTTCAGCACCAAGGGGAACTGGACAGCACCCAGAGGGGACTCCTAGGCTGAGAGCAACAGCAGCAGGAGCCGCTGCAGCAGCAACTACAGCATCAGCATCAGCATCAGCAGCCGGAAACCCTGCTTTGTAACAGAAAAGGCAAGGTCAGTTCGAAGCATAGCCATGCACAGGCACTTCGCCTGTACTACGCTGCACTCACCCTGCTTGTGTGTCTAACATGCACTTGCTTCTAATTCCTAGCATTGTTACTATTCAGATTAGTGAAGACAACTAGCAGAGATTCGACAGTTACGGGTTTATTTATTTATTTTTTTAAAATTTCTTTTGGTGGTTTAAAGGGGGAGGGAGGGGGATTTTTCTACTTTTAAAATTTTTATTTTTGCGTGCCTTGCACTACGTGCCTGGATAGTTTGTGGATTTATTTATTGACTGGCGTCTGGACTGTTGCAGTGTGGGGGGGGAGGAGAGAGGAAAAAATCCACCCCCCCCAAAAAAAAAACAAAAACAAAAAACGAAAGCTCTTTTTTTTCCTTCTTCTTCCTTGGGTTCGGACATTGAAGTGGTAAATGAACTTGAACTGTGTCTGTGACAAACAGGATGGTTGTTGTTACTTTGTGATGAGATCGGGGATGAATTGCTCAGTTTAAAAATGCTGCTTTGGATTCTGTTGCTGGAGACGTCTCTTTGTTTTGCCGCTGGAAACATTACAGGGGACGTTTGCAAAGAGAAGATTTGTTCCTGCAACGAGATAGAAGGGGATCTGCACGTAGACTGTGAGAAAAAGGGTTTTACAAGTCTGCAGCATTTCACTGCCCCTACTTCCCAGTTTTACCATTTATTTCTGCATGGAAATTCCCTCACGCGACTTTTTCCTAATGAGTTCGCTAACTTTTATAATGCGGTTAGTTTGCACATGGAAAACAACGGCTTGCATGAAATTGTTCCCGGGGCTTTTCTGGGGCTGCAGCTGGTGAAGAGACTCCACATCAACAACAACAAGATTAAATCTTTTCGAGAACAGACTTTCCTGGGATTGGACGATCTGGAATACCTCCAGGCTGATTTTAATTTATTACGAGATATTGACCCGGGAGCATTTCGGGATTTAAACAAGCTTGAGGTACTCATTTTAAATGACAACCTCATCAGCACCTTACCTGCCAATGTGTTCCAATATGTTCCCATCACCCACCTCGACCTTCGGGGAAATAGACTTAAAACATTGCCTTATGAGGAGGTCTTGGAGCAGATCCCAGGCATTGCTGAAATCCTTTTAGAGGATAACCCCTGGGACTGCACTTGTGATCTGTTGTCTCTGAAGGAATGGCTAGAAAACATACCCAAAAACGCACTTATTGGACGTGTGGTCTGCGAAGCCCCCACAAGACTGCAGGGGAAAGATCTTAATGAGACCTCAGAACAAGATTTGTGCCCTTTGAAAAACCGAGTGGATTCTAGTCTTGCAGCCCCCCCTGCCCAGGAAGAGACCTGTGCTCCTGGCCCCATTCCAACTCCCTTTAAGATTAACGGCCAAGAAGATCCTGCCACTCCAGGGGCTGCTCCAAATGGAGGTACAAAGATTCCAGTCAACTGGCAAATCAAAATCAGACCTACTGCGGCGGTATCAGCGATCAATGACAAAAACAAACCTCCGGACAGAAGTATGACCTGTCCGGAGATATGCAGTTGTGACCAGATCCCAGATTCGGGTCTAAAGGTGAATTGTAATGATCGAAACGTGAGCAGTCTGGCAGATTTGAAGCCCAAGCCTTCCAATGTACAAGAGCTGTTTTTGAGAGATAACAAGATTCACACCATTAGGAAAGCTCACTTTCTGGATTATCGGAACCTTAATTTGTTGGATCTAGGAAACAATAATATTGCAACGGTGGAGAACAACACCTTCAAGAACCTTTTGGACCTAAGATGGCTGTATATGGATAGCAACTACCTGGATACCCTGTCCCGAGAGAAATTCGCTGGGCTGCTGAATCTTGAGTACCTGAATGTGGAGTTTAACGAGATCCAGCTGATCCTCCCGGGTACCTTCAATGCTATGCCCAAACTGAGGATACTCATTCTCAACAACAACTTGCTGAGATCCTTGCCTGTCGACGTGTTTGCTGGAGTCTCTCTTTCTAAGCTAAGTCTCCACAATAACTATTTCCTGTACCTCCCAGTAGCGGGGGTATTGGATCAGTTAACCTCCATCATACAGATAGATCTGCATGGCAACCCCTGGGAGTGCTCTTGCACAATTGTGCCTTTCAAACAATGGGCAGAGCGCCTGGGTCCCGAGGTGATCATGAGTGATCTGAAGTGCGAGTCTCCGGAAGACTTCTTTAAAGCAGATTTTATGTTCCTCTCCAATGACGTGATGTGCCCCCAGCTGTATGCAAAGATCTCGCCTACGTTAACTTCACACAGTAAAAACAGCACTGGGTTGGCGGAAACAGGGACTCATTCCAATTCCTACCTAGAGACCAGCAGGGTCTCCATTTCGGTGCTGGTCCCGGGACTCCTGCTGGTGTTTGTCACCTCTGCCTTCACAGTGGTTGGCATGCTAGTGTTTATCCTGAGGAACCGAAAGCGGTCAAAGAGAAGGGATGCCAACTCATCTGCATCTGAAATCAATTCCTTACAGACTGTCTGTGATTCTTCTTACTGGCACAACGGACCTTACAATGCAGATGGAGCCCATAGAGTTTATGACTGTGGCTCTCACTCCCTATCAGACTAAAAACCCAGGGCAACGGGTGGGGGAGGGGAGGCGGGGAGCATTTCCACAAGTTTCGCAGCTATTGCAACCCTGAGATTGAAGAAATCTTGACTCTTGTGCTTTGTCTGCTCGCCCACGCCAAAGCGTGATTGGCATCAATCAATCAATCAATAAACCACCCTAAGAGGAGAGAGTTCTGGCCCCTCAGCTCTCTTCTGGAAAAGCCAAACAGTGCAAAGACTGTGGCATAACAAGGGGAACCGAAGCCAGCTCGCTAGCTCTAAAACCCCTTTTGAGAGGCAGCCAAGCTGGGGCAGCGCTTCTTACATCTGACTATGCCCTTAGTGAGCTTTGGAGACTAAAAAGAGGGCAGAAGACAGACTTGGCCAAACTCTTATAGGGCGAGCGATTGTTATTGTCCTATATATATATGTATAAATATACCTACGTCTATATATATAGATAGATATCTATTTTTCCCCTGTGGATTAGCCCCGTGAGGAGGGGGACATGATGGCCTCCCTGCTGACACTTCAGGGACGGGAAGTTGCACGAAGGCATGAATGTAATGTAAATAAATGACTCGGATTCCGAACAAAAAGTGCTGCATGGCTCGCATGGATACAACGCACCCCAGGGACGCTCCCCCTCCCACTCAACCGGAGACAGCGTCTAATTCACACCATCCACCCTCTTACCTGATAAGTCCCATCGTATCAAACTTTCTATAAACAAAATACAGTATAATCTAAAAGTGCCATTTCGCCATTTTTTTTTTGTGATGATAGGCAGTACAGAAAGGTACATTTACTGTGAAAAATAATGTAAAGATTTTATTTAAGACATTTGCATGGATAGTCATCAGTTCATTTTGAGTTAAAAAAAATTTACTTTCTTTGGAGAGGTTTTCCGGGGTTACTTTGATATTTTTGTTTTGTTTTGTTTTGTTTTGCTATTTTTCTATAAGTATCCAATAATGCCTTCCAT
The DNA here is from genome assembly GCF_902635505.1 of Sarcophilus harrisii. Lineage (NCBI taxonomy): Eukaryota > Metazoa > Chordata > Mammalia > Dasyuromorphia > Dasyuridae > Sarcophilus > Sarcophilus harrisii. Next base: position 128,340,363 of record NC_045428.1, on the reverse strand, counting down.
CTGAATGTAAAATTAGTACCTTTGATTTCTATTATGGTATCAGTGTAAACATTCAAAAAATTAATTCCAAGGCAGTTAAGCATGACCAATTAATGTCACTCTAGTGCTTAGGCTGCAATCTTAATGGTAGCAATTCTGTGCTGGTGTAAATCTTACTATTAAGGAGAAAAAACAGAATCGAGGAAGCACGTGAAACTTACTAATTCTATCCGAGGATTTTATAATGGCATATTTTTTCAGTATTAAAGTGAAAATGTTTTCAACTCTGGGTCCTTATATTTTTCTAGCTTCATTTTTGCAAGTGGCTGCTACGGTATGTGTTGGCAGGGATGGGGGATGGAAAGGAAGGGGGCGGATCCCTTCTCTTGCAACATTAAGGCAGGTTCTCTAATCTTCCTTCTTAACTACCTACCCTTGGTGTCTTTGTTGCTGGCCTATGACTTCTCCTTAAAGTTTAAATCATCTAGTTCCCCTTCTTTCACCCTATTCCCAACCCCGCACCTTGCCTCTCCCCTTCCCCCTACCCCCCTCAATGCGGCAGTGAATCCCTTTATTAATGCTGGAACTCCCTCGCTGCTGCTTCTGCTAGTGCTGCACACACTGCAGATATATTAGGGATGTTAGTGGAAATTTGATTTAATTGACTCTGCCTAGATCGGTCTCATTAAACAGAGTGGAGATTTCATTGGTCAGCACTCCTTGCTGAAACACAGCAGCCCTAATGACTGGCAGTTGAGATGCTACTGGCGATTTGACTTTAACAGCTGCTGGAAATGGTAAAACTAATTAGTGAAGGGAATCCCTTCCCCCTCATAACTGCATCTAGAAAATTGGTAAAGAAAACACACATCTTAACTCTGATCATCCACGTTAAAGAGGTTTTCTCTTAGATCATTTGGCTTTCTGGTAGTGGCCCCTTAATTAACAGGAAAAGCATTGAAGTGCTCAAAGCAATGTAGCTACACCGTTCTTGGCAAAGTCTTTTTGTACATCAGGGACTAACAAAAACTTCAAATACAAAATGGGTCTGCATTACAGTACATGCCTTTGAGAAGTGCAATAAGAAATCGAAGATCACAGACATGGAGGAGAAATAAGTGACAGAAATCTAAATCGAATAGAAAAGGACCTCTGAAATCTTAAGGATAGAAGATTCTTCTAAAACTCATTTTCTAAAGGAGTGTCATTTCACAGAAATGTGATGTTCTGCAAGTTATCTAGTTTATATAGTACTTTTATAATAAAAATTCTATTATTAAATGCAATTATTCCCCAAACTATTTCTCATTTTCTGCTTTGATTTTGGTTATAAATTGTTTATTTTGGTAGCACATTCAATGTGAGTGGGATTATTATCTACTAGCAACAAAGGTCATGGATTTTTCTTTTGGGGATCATTAGGCCTTTTAGGTGAATATCCAACAGGCTTCCTTAGATTAGTATTAGATCTTTTTTATTTTTTGCAATATTTTAAAATCAAGAAAAATGAAAACAAAATAACAAACAGGACACTAGCAAAATGTAACATTACTTCAATAACAGGTATTATTAAGTGAAAAACATTTGTTCCTAAAAAACTAATAGCCTAGATTTTTACTTAGGTTTTCAATTTGTAAAATGTTTTAAAAAGGATATGAATTTTCATCTTCTTTATTCATGGTATAGCATGAATTTATTCTAGTCTATGTGTGGTCCAATATACTTTAAGAACTCAGTTGAGGAAATATTAGATTATTAATATGTTTTATTAATTTCTGCATTTGTATTTAATAAACCACTAAAATTCCTATCATTTACAAAATGATGGATAGAGAGTAGCTACATAATTTTAATAATATAAAAGGGTCTAGAAAGGGTGTATTCATTTTACAGATCATACATATGCTGCTCATCATGACAGATATAGTACATCTTAAAAGATGTTACTCTTTATGTTTATTCCTTCAGAGACTGTAAAATAATGGTCATTTAAAACTTGGGTTGTCTTTGCCAGGATTGTGTCTAAGAAGAATAGTGTATTTAATTTAGGACAACAAAGATTTATGAATTGCAGCAATTTATGCGTTCAAAGACACTGAAACAAAATTAATTAGATATTGATTCTGATAAGATTAGCATTGCCAGTGTTATAATAAATAAAACAACATATAAAAAACACATGCAGAGAAGCAGAATGAATAATTGCTCAAATATATCCAATGACTGACGATATAGAACATTTATTATTTAGACAGCCAAATGTTTTATTCATTTTGATAAAGTATCTCTGTCATAATAATATATATTCTATTTGCAGGATATATAATGCATGCAGTCTCCCTACTTTTGTTTAGATGTGCTTAGTCTCTTGTGGGATTTTTGTTTGTTTGTTTTATTCTTAGGTTTTTTTTTTTTTTTTTACACTTTAAAGATCCTGTATAACTGTAGTGTCACATGCAGTGTGTAAAGTATGTTGCTTCCAGTCGAATCACTCTTCAATTCATCAAAGCAAAAGTGATTTCACTTGTGCAGAATGTAAAAGGGAAGAAGACGGAGATATCTTGTTTAGTTCAGTTGCTTTAAAGGAATAGCTGTACTGTTGTTGTAGCTAAGAATATCTTAGAATTTAAGTAGTTGCCATAGAAATTTATCCTTTAACTATTTTATATGTTTATGAAGCAGGTAGCTAGAAAAGTTGATTAAACAGTAACATTTTCTCCCTTAAAAGAAAAGATAGCAAGCTATGTATTCGGTGTATGTCTAGATAGGATTGTTGTATTTTACAATATAAATTTAAAGTCATATCGGTGATTCCAAGATAGTGTGTTTGGTTTTGGGTCATGCAATGTTGTTAACAAATGTTTTCCTATTTGGGTAGAGGTCTCAGCAAATTTGTTGGGAGTGAGGAAAAGTCAAAAGGACAAAGGAAGTATCTATAAGGCATTGATGGTTTCCATATCAGGTTCCCTGCTAGCTCTTTCAGAAAAAGCCATTCATTTTGTTTGTATGCTTGTGTTATGACAATATAATAGGAATGTTTAAATGTGCTAATGGTTTAATTATGTTATTAATTTGAATTTTAGGCCATTTTTCATTCAAAAGTGAATGTGATTCAAATTACTATAAACTGTTGTTTATTTTAAGGATTATTAGCTGTTATCAATAAGTAGTGAGTTGCCTCAAAGTGGTATGTGAGCCACATAAAAGTGGGTAAACATTGACAAATTTGGGATAATTGCCTGAGATTATATTGCAGTTATAAAAATAACACAAATATGGATTACTTATGCAACTAACACATAGCATAGTGGGTTACTCCTTAGTACAGAATTAATCCTTAGTGTTCAACATCTTGAGGAAATGCCATCACATTGTTCCATAGTTTCCATAGTTCCATAGTTCCATAGTTCCAAAAACCCTAAAGAATGATTCCTTATTGAGGTTCATGTTACTTAGGCTTGAGTGCAGTGCTGGCCCATTATAGTGATCTATCAATAGTTTCATTAGTTTCAAATATCTTTCAATATTTTAGACAATAAAAATATGGCCATAAGTACTTTAGGTTTCAAACTGAAATGGACATAAAGGAATTATATAGAGTAAGGCAAAATGAAGCCCATTGGTCTCAATTATTTATTTTACTTTTTCAAAATGTATTTTGAATTTAATTACCTATAATTGAATTTATTTCGTACATTACTTCATTTTTCTTAGTCACAGCAAATCTTAGTGCAATTAGATTATAAAATATTTTATTTAAAAAATTCTCCAAAATGGAGGCATTTTATATCTGGATATGACAATAAACTAAAACTTAGAATATATGAATATAACCTAGAATATATCTAGGTTATAATTTATTCATTAAATCAAATATTTTTGAGTGACTATTATGTATAAAGTATTATGATTCTGGGAAATGAGGATGAACTAAGATTTTTGTCTCCGTTTTTAATAAGTTTACATTACAGCAGAGGAAATATTGTATATATGCACATAACAAGCTAGAATAAGATATGTCAAAAAAAGGTATCCTGAAAACATCTTTATTATGATTGATTTTTTTCCCCTGCTGCACAATTTTTAAAAAGGTACAGTAAATTTGAGCTCAATTATGGGCCAAATAAACAGAAACTTTTAGGATAGTTCACAACAGATAATGTATTTTTCCATTTGTTTTATTTTACTTTTTATCACAGTGTGACTTCATTTTTATCTAGAATGGTATGTTTTCATTGATACCAAACTAAAATGGAAATTAAGTCCATGGCTTTCTTAACTTATGAGGTTATGAATTCCAGGATAGTTGATTGGCTATGCTGAAACAGTCCTTTAAATAGACAATTAATTCAATGACAAAATCAATGAAACTAATTATTTGGCCTTGAGTACATATATCAATGGGGAGTTGAAAGAATTTTTCATTTTTTTTTTAACTTTCAGCCAGTTATGATACCATAGTAAATATCCAATACTAATTTTGAATATGAGTAATTTACGCATGCCATAATTGTTTGCTGTATAAATATTAACTTGCATTTATATTTATATTAACACAATACTCAAACTGTCTGAAAAGAAAGGTAGAACAATGGTAAACATGATTTTGTACTATTAATTTACATCTAAAAGAGGTAATAATAGGTACAAACATTAATTTTTTGCTATTTCTTTATAAAATTTATGTTATTTTTGGTTACATTTATATTAGCAAGTATTCTATAATCTACATTTCTTATTTTACAAAATATAATCTTTAATATTTTGTTTACTTGATATATTATTATTTATAAGTTAGTTGTCTTCTGAATATTATAGGAATATTCAGGAGTAGTACAGCTACTTCTAAACATCTGGAGTTGAAGAATCTTAAATGAATGAGATTCAATTTCTGATTCTCTGACTCATGCTCTCTTCCTTTTCTTTTTTTTCTTGGTGGAAAGGATCCTATTGCATCATATTGATAAGAAAAAAACACAATTTATAGTAAAAAAAAAAAAAAACTATAGCAAATGATAAAAACAGAATCCTTAATATCATCAAAGATAAAAAAAAAAATTGATTTTGAGTAATCTGGGAAAGAAATAGAAAAGCTGCCCTGTAATTATTCATTACATCTAGCATTTGTTATTATAAAGTTTGACATATAATAATTTTTCACACTTTTAAAAGTGTTTGATTTGATCTTTTACTGATATTTCTACTCTAAGAACAATGCAAGAACATTGTTATGATAGAAATAACATTGGCTTGGAATCTCTTTTATTTGCTTAGTTTTATAAGTTTAAAATCACTTCAGTTCTCTAAGTCCATTTCTAGGTTTATAAAATGGTTGCTAAAAAAAAAACAAAACAAACAAACAAAAATACAAAACTTGTATCAATTACCTTACAGGAAATAAAATGAGATAATTTACAAGTAACTGTGAAATATAACAAAATAGATTTATTGGGATAACATTTTGATTAATAACTTACAATATATGTTTTAATAGAACACATTTACTTTAGAAAATTAGTTTTATCATTAAGTAGGTATATGGGTTAGTGATAAGGATGATACATTGTTATAGGATCCATCATGTTTTAATCTGGTTTAGTTTGTTGACTATGTTTTTGAGTCATTTTATTATCCAATTTTTATATGCCATATTGGATAACATTTAAGGCTAATCTGATTCAGTTATTGATATAAGTAACTAGACTAAATAGGCCATTGTTGTAGTTGTTGGAATCAAATTCTAAAATGCTGATATAAACAGCAGATTAATGCATATAACTCCTTATCATCAGTTGAAGTTAAGGAAAAAGAGTTTTAACTATTCCAAATCATTTGTTTTCTAATTCAGACAAAGACTTACCGGTGTCTAAAAACAAAATTTTCATGATGTGATGATATATATTCCATTGACTTTATTCCAGGTTCCTTTAATAACACTTATAGATTTGATTTAACTGATTTAATTGAATTAATCCTTTAACTTATCAATATAATGTTAGTCAAGTCCTTTCACTTCTCTGGGGCTCAGTTTCCTTATCTTTCCAGTTAAAGGTTAGAATAAATAATCAGTAAACCTAGTTCTAGCTCTAAATCACATAATTCAATCCACATAATCAATGTTATATGACATTGATACAGATTGATCCTCAATTAAACTAACAGTTTTCTGATTGAATCAAAATACTGCTTAGCTTCAGAATTTTCTTATATGATAATGTTCACCCAAATTTTCATTCAATAAAAAAATCTACATTTTTTTCATCAGTAAATTTTTGATTCCTGAAATTTTTATTTTTCTCCAGAATAATAGTCAGAAATCTAATGATCAAATTTCCTGTCACAGATAATATTTAGTATGATTGAGATTAAAACATAACAAGCATGATATTTGGGAAGAATATTGTGTCTTATGGCTAGGTATTATTGGGAACAATATTAGAAGTCAAGTAACATCTGGAAAAAGCAACCATCCACAAGAAATTGATTATGTGTAATGGTATGCTACTATCATAACACAAAATTTATAAATTTAAATTAGCAAAAACTCATAACAATGAGTTTTTGAGCATTATTTACATGTGAGTATCAGTAAAAGCTAGCCAGAAAACTATGCTCCCATTTCTTACAACAATTTTGTATTAGATATTATGAATCCAATATTTAGGCAAGGTTAGGTAATATGATACTTACCAAATCTTCCTTCCTTTAAATACATTTTTACATATAAGAATTAAATAGACAAATAAAATTTGAATTGCACAATTACAGGATATAAGTTTTTCAATTCAGGATACACAAAACTGATGTTATATGAAAATCTGTATGTATAATAACTTTTACATATTGATTGGCTACTATTTTGGAGGTTTAAACAAATATGAGAAGACCCATAGGAGCCATTATTAGTAGCTTACTACTACTAGTAGTAGACATGACTCTGTCTAAGGAGTCAGTAATATGCTGTCACAAAGAATGATGATATATGCACTGAAGGTTATCATCATATCATAAGCTCGGCTTCTAGATTCAAACAGTTTAAATGACTTAACGTTTAAACAATAGAATTCAGTATAATATATAGTTAACGTTGTATACAACATCAAATAACCAGTATGCCTACATTCTTTTATTTTCAATCCATTGTTTGGGTTCAGTGTTGAAACAACCTAAATATGAAAAGTATAGTTTAAAGAAAAGCCACAGGAAAGAGAATTAAGATAAACATTCTGCTAGTACAAGGAATGATTTAAACAAGAAACAGACAATTTAATCTGAAAGATCTGTGGGTGTGAATGGAAGGGTGTATATTTTCCTTTTTTAGACATTCTAACACACACACATATATGACAGAAATGTGTATGTATATGTTAAATATATTTCTATAAAATACATGTAGAAACAATATTATATATGTTACATATACATATATTTATATCATAACATCTGTATATATATCCTATAAGGTCTATATTCATAGAGATTTATTTATCTATTTCTGCATATACACTTGTATGTGTATATAATATCTACCTATATGTATAATAACCCATATATTAATATATATGACATATAATTATCATTTTTTGAATCTAAAAAGAGAAAAATAAAGTATCAAGCATTCAAATTATATTACCTATTTCTGATGGTGAATTTTATGTTCTATGAATATGAATTTTTGACATTTAATGTTGATTGACTTTTGGGAATTGCTGATAATTAAAAACTCATTTGTAATGTTCTCACATTTTTTCAATACAATGAAAAATATATTATACACATTTGTAGTAGTATTTTATTGAAGACTAAGTGTCATAAACTTTACTTCTACTACTTTTCCTGGAAGTTATTTTAAAATAAGTAAAGAATGTGATCTGTTCCACAAATACTTCCTTACTATAATATAAATTATTCAGGTTAATTCCTAAATTTTAGAATTTCAATATCCATTTAGGGAGAAAATCTAACATAAATCCTATCTCAAGCTACTGTATTTTTCCATCAGTCCTAAATACTTGGAATAGACAGAATAACCAGGAAATTTTCTTTTACTATTATACTTTTCAGATTTAAGGAAAGAAAGAAATTTCTCATGGTGGGTATGGAAGAAAATGAACCACAATCAATGAGATTAAATATGGAAAAATCATGGCATTTTGTAGACTGGAAATTATCAGTGAAATAGAAATAACTGACAAATAGCTTTAGAGAAGGAAAAACAAAGGACAAAACATAATGTGATTTTATTTCTTAGGGAATTAGCTAAAAATAAATACTTTTTTTCTCATTTTTTCCTCATAAATAATGTGTTAATCTTGTCATATTTTGTGCAACTCAACATCACATTTATCAAACCTGTCTAAGTAAGGGCATGATAAAAACAGTCATATACAATGTGTGTGTTTTTTAAGAATATTTCCAACTATACATTCAAGATACCATCACTTTCTCTAATCTAAGAATAATTGAACTTAATCTTTTTTTAATAGCTTTTCATTTACAAGTTATATGTATGGGAAATTTTATAGCATTGACAATTGCCAAACTTTTTGTTCCAATTTTTTCCCTCCTTTCCCCCCACCCCCTCCCCTAGATGGCAGAATGACAAGTAGATGTTAAATATATTAAGAACTTAATTTTTTAAGCAAATTTGATTGATTTTTATTTTATTTTAAAATTGTAACTAATATGCTGTTTTAGAAACTATACAGAGATAGTCTTCTGATGTCACAGGATCCTGGATGGCTTGGTATTGATGAATGCTTGTGATACCATGTCAGTATAATCAATTTATCAGAAGAAAATTGTAAGCTAGAGCTAGACTTCTTCAGCTAAAAAAAAAATCTGAAAACATTATTTTTATTGGAGTTGTCTGTAAAATTATGGAGTTAATATTATGTCAATAAGATCCCAAAAATATACCTATTGCTCTTGAAAAATTCCAGGTATACTATATGAGAAGACTACACTCTAGGATAGTGAAAGCATTGCCTAAAGTGATTTTTGAGCACCCATCAATGGACTTTAAACTCTATGGTACTTGAAGAAGATAGCATAGGATTTGAAGAAGGCAGATATTCTGATTTACAAAAAAAAAAAAATAGGATGGGGACAAATAAGCAAGTGAACTTGAATCTGATTAATGGCAAAATTCTAGAATGTGTTAATGAAGAGATGGTTGGTGAAAACTTAGGAAAGAAAGTAGTAGTAACAAAGAACCAGTATTGCTTCATGAAGAGCAAATCAAGATGACTTAATCTTTTTTTTCATTTTTTGACAGGATAGCCAGAATCACAGATTAAGGAAATGTCTTTTATATAGTTTGCCTAGATTTCAGCAGCTTCATAGTTGTTCATGCTATCTGTTTGAATTACCTGGAGATATAGTAGCCAAAATAGCCAGTTCAATTTTGTGCTTCATTGTTACATGGTGTAAAGAACTAAGAAGTTGATAGTCCCATTGTCATTTGCCCTGTTACATCACAAAGCATGATTTTTAATTCTTGGCACCATATTTTAAGAACAACTTTGATAAAAGCAGGGAGCATTTAGAGGAGAGTGATCAACAAACCTATGCTGGAGCCTGCATCTACTAGTTAATGTGAACCAATTGTCAGTTTTGATATTTGTACAGCAGAAATTATCAATTGCAAATCAGGACTTGATTATTCTTTTTTGTTAATTGTCAAAGTTTAAGAAAGTGATAAAAATGTTAATATAGCCAATGAAACATTAAAGTATGCTAGACATACATTTTCCCTAAGAGAATCAATTATTAAACATCTACCAGTATGTCTCAGTTGACCAAAATCTTTAATATCCTTGAGATTATATTGTTTGAACAATTTGAATATATTGATTAATAAAGAATCAAGTTAGGAAGAGATATCTCTTTGTGTCATTTGAAAACTGTTCAAATCTTTCAATCATTTATTAATTGGGGAATAGCTCTTATTTTTATAAATTTCACTCTGTTGTCTATATATTTGAGTAATGAGGTCTCTGTCAGAGAAACTTGCTTTAATTTTTTGTACAGTTAAGATTGCTAATTTTATTTCTCTCTATCCTATTTCCCTACCTATTTATTTGAGTCTTTCTTTCCATTCACCATCCCTCTTTGAAAGTATTTTGCTTCTTACAACCTTCTCTCTAAATCTGTCCTCCCTTCTATGTCTCTATGAATCTTTTCTTATCTCCTTTCCCTCCTACTCTTCTGCAGCGTAAGACACATTTCTATTCCCGATTGAATTTTTATGCTATTCTCTCTTTGAGCCAGTTCTGATAAAAGTAAGATTCACTTCCCATTATCTTTCCCATCTTTTTCTCCACTTTAAAAGCTTTTATTTCCTCTTTCATGGCAGATAATTTATCCCATTCTACATTTCCTTTCCCCTTCCTCCCATTACATTCCTTTCTCATCTCTTAATTTAATTTTTAAAGATATCACCCTTTCATATTCAATTCACCACAGTGCCCTCTGTTCCTACTAGCTGTTTCAAACTGTCCTAATAATGAGAAAGTTCTTATGAGTGATAAATATCATCTTCCTATGTAAGAATGTAAATAGTTTACCTTTATTATACTTAATGATTTCCCTTTCCTGCTTGACTTTTAATACTTTTCTCAAGTCTTATATTTGAAAGTCAAATTTTAAATTCAAGTCTATTTCATTAAAAATACTTGAAAGTTTTTTTTTTTTTATTTCAGTGGCTTACCTTTTTTTTTACCCTTAAGAGTTATGCTCAGTTTTACAGAGTAGGTGATTATTGGTTATAATTATAGGTTCTTTGCCCTCTGGAATATCATATATTAAGCCCATTGATTCTTTAATTTTGAAGTTGCTAAAGCTTATGTTATCTTGACGTGACTCCAAGATAATTGAATTGTTTCTTTTTGGCTGTTTGCAATATGTTCTCCTTAAGCTGGGAGCTCTGGAATTTGATTATAATATTCCTGGAAGTATTCATGTTAAGTTCTCTTTCAGGAGATGATTGATAGACTCTTTCCATGTCACTTTTACCCTCAGGTTCTAGAATATCAGTTCAATCTCCCCAGGCAATTTCTTGAAAATGCTGTCTAGGCTCTTTTTTTGATCATAGAGTTCAGGTAGTCTAATAATTTTTAAATTCTCTCTTCTAGCTCTATTTTTCAGGCTTGTTTGAATGAAGTGTTTCATGTCTTTTGTTTTTGTTTTTATTTTATTGTTTCTTTATTTCTCAGGAAGTCATTAGCTACTAATTGCTCAATTATAGTTTTTAAAGATTTTTTTTTCTTCTTCATCAAATTTTTGTTTGTCTTTTTCCATTTGGCCAATTATACTTTTTAAGCTATTCTTCTCTTCATTGACATTTTACTACCTTTACCATTTGGCCTAGTGTGTTTTTTAAGGGATTTTTTCTTCATTTTGTGTTTGAATGTGCATGTGTTAATATGTGTGTAAGTGTATGTGTGCTTATATGTATGTTATCCATCTCCTCTACCAAGGTGTGGATTTTTGTTCATGATTGTCTTGTATCACTCTCATTTCTCTTTCCAATTTTCCTCTACATCTTTTAATTGATTTTTAAAATTATTTTTGAGCTTTATCATGACTTGATACCAATTCATATTTTTTCTTGGAGGTTTTGGATGAAATAGCTTTGCCTTTATCATCTTCTTCTAAGTGTGTTTTGATCATCTTTGTAAACTTAGCAATTTTCTATAACCAGATTTTTTCATTTCCAAGTCTATCAAGCTTCAGAGGTTTTGTGTGGCTGTTTTCAGAGATAGTTTTAGGGACCTGTAAATTTTTGCTTCTTCCAAGGTGGTTTGATCAATGTAAAAGTGTTTACTACTCCCATGGCTTATCAGTGACCACAAGCACTCTTCTGTGCCTTGGAATTGTAAGGAGGATCCTTATTCCTGAAGGCTACAAGTTCTGATATGCTGATGCTTTTTTTATTTATTTATTTATTTTTGCTCTGGGACTGCTATTTAGGACGAAGAGCCAGATCCAAGAATAAGCAAAATGACAGAGTCCTACCTCAAAGTTAGCAAAGAGATCCCTGTAATCTCCTTCTGACTAGTTCTTTCCAACTGCCTTTAGCATCTGTGGACTGAGACATTTGGAAGTTGCTACTTCTGGTACTGCTGCAGTTTCAGTGGCTTCCAAGGCCTTCTCTTGCTTCTGGGCTTTGTTGTACAAGTAGGTCCTGGCCTGAGTTGAACTTTCATCCAGGTGTGAATTGTGTATTGTTTTTATGGTATTACTATTGCTGAGAAAATTACTCCCCTGGTTCTGCTCACTTCACTTGTGTTATTCTATCATTTCAGTTGTGCCTCACTCTTTATGGGTCAGGTTTTAGGATTTTCTTGGCAAAGATTCTGAAGTGGTTTGACATTTCTTATTGCAACTCATTTTATAGAGCTTAACTAAAGCAAATGGGGTAAAGTGAAATCCCCGGGTTCGCATACCTCATAAGTCTCTGAGGTCAAATTAAGGATGGCTATATATAGTGTGTGTTCATATATAAGTATATGTGTGTATATACATGCATTCAGATATATTTATTTATGTGTTTAATATATAAATATGTGTATACTATATGCTATAAACAAAATACTATATATCTTTATACACATATATTTTACATATATACACATGTACATATTGATACTACTTAGGGAAGAGATAAATAGATTCTTGGTAGGATATCCTCATAAAGTAAGACGTATTCAATGACATTTAAGCAAAAAATTGGGTAACAATTATATTTTGATGTTCAAATTTATGAATTAGCTATTTAAACTACATTGATTCTTCAGAGAGTTATTATATCTTTTAGTTCTCTTTTAGGAGATGATGGTAAGGACTAGTCTAGCAGACAGCAAGACAGATCCTTGTGCTGTGTGCTAGGGATACAATAAAAATCAAAAATATTATCCCTGCCATCAAGGAAGGGGAGTCAATTTGCAAAGAACTATTTATGTGCAAAATATATACCAGATGAATGGAAGATAACTTCAGAGGGAAAGTCCTGGCATTTGGTAATTGCAAAAGACTTCTTGTAGAAGGGAGGATTTAGCAGAGATTTGAAAGAAAATCAAGAAGAGGAAAAGAGGACAGACATTCAAGCACAGAGAACATATGAAAATTTAGGAACCTGTTGTCACAAGATTATAAAATATTGGAGGGAGTAATGAATGAGAAACTGGAAAGAAAGGAAGGATCCAGGTCCTGAAGGATTTTAAAAGCCAAATAGCACTTTTATATTTGAACCTGAAGAAAGTAGGTGAGCACATTAGTTAAATGAAATCTTTGTGAAGGTATGTGAACTTTAAGTAGATCATTTTGGCAGTTGAGTGAAGGATGTCCTGAAAAAAATAGAGTCTTGAAGCAGGGAGAGCAATTCTGAGGGCTATTATGACAGTCCAGCTATTAATTAATGGACAATTCCAGCAGAAGAGTGACAATGTCAGAACAGAGAAGGGAGCATTTGATTAAATGACCTCAGTCCTTCTCTAACTGTGCTTTTTATACACCCTGTGCATTTTAAGTGCTCTGTGATTTTAAGTGCTAATTGTTTTGTTTGTTTTCAATGTGATATTCGTATATAGATACAAAATAAAATATATATTTTCTAATTGTTATAGATTTAAGACTATAGGACCTATGAATTAATTAGAATATAGAACTGGAAATAATGTCAGAAGTGATCTAGTTCTACTCTTTTATTTTATACATATATAGGAAACTGAGACCGAGGAAAGTTAAATGATTTTCCCAGTTATAGTAGCAGCAGGAGCAATAGCAAATGTGCATTTCTATAATGCTAATAATCACTGAATGGATGAGGCCTCAATCAAACTGAGACCTGTTAAAAGACCTTAGCTTAAAAAGGCCATTATTTTATAAATAATATACATTCATAGTAGCTTAGTATAGATTTTTTTAAATTTCTATTAAATGTTAAGATTATCAAATATATTTATCTTCATCTCAATTGTTCACATCAATTACTCCAACAAATGTTGGATCTCAAATATATAGTTACTCCTTTTATTGTACATATTGCCCCATCTATCCACTAGTCTGGTATCTGTGCAGTATTTGAAAGTCTTCCTCTAGACCAATCTTCTTAAACTTTGGGTTAAGCTCCCTTGTGGGGTCACATAATTGAATGTGGCAATCATGAAATTATGATTTTTGATAGTAAACACTTAATTGATATGCCTATTTTATATTTATATATCTACATGCCCAAAGCCGTATAAAAATTTCTCACATGAAAATCAGTTGTAAGTGAAAAAGGTTTTAGAACTTCTGCTTTAGATATTTGGTTATTGTGTAGATATCAAAGTTTCAAGAAAACTCTTTCATGTTTCTCTCTTTCTCTCCATAGCTGACTGATTCATTTTTCTTTTATTCAGAATTATACATAACTTTCTTGGATATATTTTCAGCCACAGCTCTAGTTATTTTGTTCTTTGATATATAGCGTTTCAAAACATGGTCTTTTAAGATTAGTACTAGGTTTTGTGTGAATCTGTTTTATTTTAATTGTTTTTTCTTGTAACTTGTAATATTTTCTCTATGTGAGGTTTGGGGAATTTAGCTATGTTGTTTCTGTAGGTTTTCTTCATAGGATCTCTTTCAGGGTGATTATCAGTAGATTTTATTTTTTCTACTTCTCATTTTCCCTCTTGTTCTAACACTTTGGGATAGTTTTCTTTAATTATTTCTTGAATTATTAAATCAATTTTTTTCCTTTTTGGTTGTAACTTTCAGATAGTCTGATTATTCTTGTTTTGTCTTAATCTTTTCTTTAGATCTGTTATTTTTCTTATGAAATTTTTCATATTTTTTCTATTTTTTCATTCTTTCTATTTTGTTTCATTTCTTGGTCTCTTATTAATTCTCTGACTTCCCCTCAACAAATTCTACATTTCAAGGAGACATTTTCTTCCTTAATATTCTGTATCTCTTTTCTAATTGGCTGATTTTCTTTATATAACATTTTTTCTTGGATTTTTTTGTTTTTGTTTTTAGGTTTTTCTCAATTTTTCTCATCTGATTTTAAGAGCTTTTTATGAATTCTTTTGGCATAGGTGATCATTTAACATTATTTTTTGGTATAGGAGAGGGTTTATTTTATTTAAGTATACTCCTTTAAGGATGAACTTCTGTCTTTTCTATTCCATCTTTATGTTCGGGTTGTTTCTCTTTTGCTTGCTTGTTTTGTAGCAGAATATTGGTGTAATCTCTATGGAGTATGGAGGATGGTGTGTGTGGCCTCAGGTCCTCCTTCAGCTATCCCTTCTGGCCTGGATATAAAACCAGGAACTTTTGCCCCTGTAAATGACCATAACTAATTTATCAGAAGAGTTTCCCTTAATCTTATGGATTTAGATCCTCACACTGGTCAAGAGTTAAAAGTTCCTGTGATTGGGACTCTTAGGCTACTTAGGCACTAAGGCTACTTCTTAACCCAGTGAACTCCAAGATTTGCCACTTGAGATTTTAGTGGAGCTGATCTGGAAACCTTTATGTGTCAGAACTCTGTCCTGGTATTTTTTCTTTCTATCTTCTCAGATTGTCTTAGGAAGACAATTATGAACCAACTCTTATTTGTTTTTACCAACACATTCACCTGGAGGCAATTTGTTTGTAAGGGAAATCTGGAGAGTTTGAAATTTTCTGGCCTACTGAACTATCTTCTCAGAATCCTTTCAGAAATCCTCTTTAAAGACAGGATTAGTTTTTATTTTATTTTTTTTTATCAACATGATTGGATTTTAAGAGCAGAAACATCATTGAATACCATGTAAAACAACTACTTAGTTATTTTTCTTTGAATATTTGTTGTGCATTATATGTCAGTATGGGAAGAACAGGTGATTTTGGCCATATTGCACTTAGTATGACCTAGGCTAATGAAATAACTAAACTCTTTGTACTTCAATTTTCTCATTTATAAAATGAGGGATTTGGATTTGATGGCTTTTAAGATCTTTCAAGTTCTAAACCCATGATTTTAATTATTTAAGACTGCTTAGTGCCTCTAAGTAAGAGAGAACTCAGTTTCCTTTAAAGCCTGTTACAAAGTGTGTGTGTGTATATATATATATATATGTATATATATATATATATATATATATATATACATGTAACATTAATATAATGATATAATTATATTTATATATAATATCTCCATGTTTAAGTCTCTGCATAAACATAAAGCTTGACAACTATTCTCAGGCAACTAATCCTTAATTTGGAGTCCAGTTACTTTGAAAATAAGGAGAAGCAATTTGTGAGAAATCTTTGATAATAACATATCTTAGTTCATTCTGTTTCAAAACTTTACTTAAAGAGATTTATGACAAAAGAATTTAAGAATTAGAACAGGATATTCCAAGTTTGTTGCAAAGTGCCAGCAGGCCTGTTGTACTGATTTAGCAATGACCAAATTTAATTTTGAAATTAAACTTCATTTCTTTATGTAATTTGAAGGATTAAACAAATCTCTGCAAAGGGCTTTTTATACATCTAGTTTAATCCCTTTATTTAAAGCTGAAGAACATAAAGCCCAAAAATTCTAATTGGTTCACCCAATACCACAAAGATAATAAGTAAAAAAGTCAGAATTCAAATCCAGTTGAACTCATGTTCAGTATATTTGCACTTCTAATTATTTTAGAATCTGGGAATGTTATCTTGGATAGTGGTGACAGGACTAAATTAACATTCAAAACCTAAATTTTATCATAGTTTAAATTTTGGAATATAAATTTAACTGGCTCATTTGGAATTATATATTTATGTTAGCTTATATAGTGGAAAGGGTCTTGAATTTGGAACTGGGGAAAATGGAATTTGAATCTTTATTATAATATTTTGTAAACAAAAATCAATGAATTATCCTCTTTAAATTCTAGTTTCCACCTCTTTAAAATGGAATACCCATAAAATCTAATTTACAGGGTTGTTTTGAGAACTAAGATAATATATGCAAGGTGCTTTGCAAAGTTTAAAGTGTTTTTTGTTTTGTTTTGTTTTTTAAGATTTTACCTATTTATTAATATAACACCCCCACCTCCCTGAGTAAATATAACATCCACCAACTATAAGATTTTACTTTATAATATATTTGTAAATTCATATGTTTTTTTGGGGGGATCATGCCTTTCTTTCCCTCTCTCACTGTCTCTTACTGCCACCTCTGTCATTTAAAATATAATGATAAATAGTATCTATAAATAGGAAGGGAGATATATACATAGTAAAGACATCTTTTACTGCTACTGTAAAATGAAGGTTGAGATTGCAAGACCATCAGTGCTTTTGGTAAATTTAAGGGAGAAGCAATCAGATATCTGTGACCCAGATATACTTCTCTTTTTTCTTTTGGTTTCTCAAAATGTATAACAATATAAAGGGTGTGGCTGGAATTATTTTAGGTGAAATTTGTATTTTATTATCTTTCTGTTGTAAATCCAACCAGCCTATTTCTGTTGTACTGGAATATTGTCACTTTTAAGATAAATCCAAAATGTCATTTGTCAGTCTTATTAGTTTTCACAGTATCACAATGCCTGGTTATATTAGATTATATTCTCTGCCCTATGGGAGTATTTGTGGGATGTGGGGGTTGGGAAGAGAGGCAGTATGTACACATTTGTCCTCTGCTAAGTGGGATAGATACCTACTGTTATTTCACCTGTTTCATTTAAAAGTAAAAAGACAGCCTAAATTAAGAATTTTGTCAGAATTATTTATAACTACTTATTCAAATGAGTCCTAAAAGAGTATAACTTAGATTCATTTGGACAATTAGAAAGTTACTAACTCTTCTTTACTTTCTTTACTACAGTTACTTATTAATAAGAACTCCATACATTGCTTGAATAACTTTGTAAACAAGTTGAATTAGAAATATAATTGTAATCATAAATTTGCTCATAGTTTTAGAGTTACAGCTTAGAGACTTACAGCCACTCAAGTTCAACAAGGAAATATCTTCTGGGAGGCTTCTCTTTCACTAACTCTGGTTTCAAGAGAGGAAATTCATGTGCTGTTAGGGGAGGAAAAAGAGGGCCTAAGTGAGTATGAGATTGAAAGATTATAAAAGAAGCTGTCAAGGTGATAAAAGATTTTCACATATTGGAAATATATGAGGAAATGGCTTAAAAAATCTCCAGAAATCTTGGTGTTTATATAGAGTACATAAAGGTTCTTAATAGCTTGACCTAAGGAGTAAAAATGGGCATGTCTCAGATTTATGACATATATTACTCCAATATCTGAAAGTCCACTTAAAGATAAAATATATTACTTTTAATAAGATATTAATTTAGTAAATACAAATGAAACAATGTCAAAAGGATAAATTATTTGAAAATATTTTATCTGAATGGTGAATATTGACTTTTACATATAAAGATCACTTATTATGGTATCCTAGATAGTACTATATTCTAAAGATCAGCTAATCTCAATTTAAAAAATAACTACTTCACCAATACTCCTATTTCCTGAAACTTCTATAGAGTTTCAGATCAGAGTTCTAATAAGGTTGTGGATACCAGGGCTTTAGCCATGCTTGTGGAGATCTCAGAATACACAATTCCTTCCCAGTTCAGAATACTTTTCCCCTGTGATGTTAAAATGACTATTATCCTCATGTTTTACCCTAACAGAGACCATTGTTCCCATATTTCTTGGTCTTTTAATAGATTGAACAATGAAGGGTATTCCTCATTTCATCTCTTAGTCCAACCTCCAGTATGATTTTAGAATCATGCTATTCTCTTGTCTTCTCTACTCAACCTTTCAGGGATATAAATGGGTTTTGTGGAGGACTGAATAAATTCTCATCTTTGTGTAGTTGTAACATTGGCAGTTAGTCTGTGCCCTGTCTCATTGCTTAATGCCATCATTGTCACTACTGTCCTTTATTCCTCCTTTGGGCTATCATTCAGTTGCTTATGACAATACTGGAAGAAACGCTCATTTAAGTTTCCTAAGTATAGTGAAATATGAACATCATATTCATAGCCTTCATCAACAATACGTATTGAGGGTTCCTGAATGTATGGTCTTGCACTTATTATTCATTTATATTTAGTTTCCATTTACCTTTAATCAGACTTCTCCCATTATGTAGAAATCTTCTTCTTGTCCATAGGAATACCTTTCCACCAACTAAAGCCATTTTTACAAGATAATAAATTAATCCAATTTAAAAGTAAAGTATTTTATCACAAAATTATTTTGTCTTTGTACAGTTTCAATCAAATCTGTTTGAATATTTTTTTCTTTCTTTATATTCTCAGTCCTAAGCAGTTACACTTAATAAGTACTTAGTAAATGCTTGTTGACTGACTGAGTTGGCTACTTTTTTCCTAATCTGTTCTTCCCCTATTCACTATCTTATAAACTGAGTAACATTCGAAATCACCCTAAATCATGGAGAAATTGAATTTTTGTTGTTGTCATTGTTGTTACTTTTCACCATGACAACTCTCTAAGTGATTAACTCATTTCATAGGAATAAATTGAGTTGATAATTTGTCCTAAATTTTAGCATGTAGAACCAGGTACCAAGAGTAATGAATTCTTTTTGTAGATTTGATAAAGATTATTGTCTAACTACTGGATGTTTATTTTTTTTCTCGGATACTTTGTTAGTACAATGATAAAAATGACAATAATAATACTTGTCATACCTTATAAGAAAATCTTTGAAAATTAATTAGATAATTTATTTAAAATTCTTTAGACTTTTGTAAACCTATGCTCTATGTCCTAAATCACATAATTTTAGAAGAAACTTTAGATGCTACCTAGTCTAATCTATGTCTTTCCTGGCCAAAATATCCCTGAAAATGGTTTTAGCCTCTCTCATGAGAAGAAAATAATTCCCTCAATGAATAATTGTTGTATTCAATGATAAGCCAGTTCTTATTAGTAATAATAAGAGTGAGCATTTATAGTCATACAAATTTTTGGATCCCTATTTATATGATTGCATTTGATTCTCACAATAGCTCTATATGCTAAGTACTATAAATACTATCATTATCTTCTAATAGATGAAGAAACTAGAAAAGTCCGTGTAACTTGTTCACATGCCAAGTATGTTAAAGGGTAGATTTGAACTTTTGGTCATTTTCTGCATTGTCAGTGTCTTTCTTCAACTGAATTGGCTATTAAACACAAAAGCCCAAATATATCCTACCTAATATAGAGTTTAGTAGGATTTTCCTTGTTTTAGGCTCTGTCCTTATTAATATAACTTAATATTGCAATATAATCTTTATTGTCATATCACAGTAAAACTCAATTTCTTTTCACTAAATGTTATAAAGCTAGTTCACTATATATTTTTTTTTTACAAAACCTATAAAAACTTTGAAATTTCATCTTTTTGATTCAGACAGTTGCCTAAAATTTCTAAAATATTCATAAATTATGTCCCATCAAATTTTTGGGGGGATTATGATTCTATCCTTAATGTATTTATTAGCAATCCTGGTTATTAGCAGATCTAAAAAGTATGCTATATTTGGCTTCCTTGAAATTACTGATAAAAACCACTGAAGAGGCTGGATCCAAGGATATAGTATTCTCCAAAGATAACCAGACTCCATTTCTTTTTTTTTTTCTTTTCTTTTTCCCCTTTTGTCTTCTCTTCTCTTTTCTTTCTGTTTTTAAGATATTAAGTAGGATAATGTCATATAAAAATAGTATTTGTTAAAATGCTTGTCAAAATTCTTAAAGTATTACTTATAAGAAAATGTGTCTGAATTATTAGAAGGAGATGTCTTTAGATATTAGTTTTTAAATACTAAAATGAAATCTAAAAGTAGCATATTACTACCCTCCAGCAGAAATAGAGTAGTAACTCCAGGTCCTAATAGTGTACTATTTTGCTAACATTTGTCAGTGGCAGGGATAGATTTCTACCAGCTTCATTGTTACTAAAGATATTGAAGCTAACAGAATGAGTCCTTTGAGATATGACAGGAAATTCTGGTCATTTAAACAGTTCAAAACAGACAGAAGGCCATGTCCTAAGCATAAATTGGAAGGTTTGTATATATATATATATATATATATATATATATGTGTGTGTGTGTGTGTGTGTGGATACAGTAAAAAAAATTAGTAATGCCTTTTTAAAAAATAGGAAATCCAAACCAAAAATTTAAGAATTTTTTTTTATTTTTGAAGGAGGTTTGAATGATAAATTTTAACAAAATCATTTTAACTTATAGACTAAGAAGTCACTTATTTTCAAGTAATTTTGGGTTCTAATTTCCAATAAGTCAACATTGTTTCTCCTTGTTGAACAATATGAGATAGCATCCTACAAGAAATAGAAGACAGTTCTCAGAGGCAGTCAAATTTGAATCCAACGCTTGACTATGATGTATATTTACTGGATAACTATACAAATCCCTTGGCTTCTTAGAGCTCCTAGAAACTCTATAAAACTAGATTTTTTTTTTGATATTTTAGTAATCTGTACCTACGGAACGATTATTCACACCAGGAGTTCCTTAGATGGGTGATATTCCCTGTCTGAGAAAATAAAGGGAAAAAAAAAAACACCTTTTTTTTTAATAGTTTAGCAAGTCCTAAATTTCAGGAATTCTCATGAATTTCAAATAACAATGAATACAAATCTACTTGTTAACAATTCCACTTAAATCAGTACAGAATTATAATCATAAACCTGTAAAATTTTCTAGAGAAAATCTACTCTATCCTTTTCACTTTGTACATGAGGAAGCTGAAAACCAAAGGATAAAAGTATTTGTCCAGGGGTTAAAAAGATCTGTGCTCAGATCCAGTCTGAGACACTAACTCACTACTCTTTGCTTCAGTTTCCTCATCTGAAAAATGGGGATATAATAACATATGCCTCCCATAATACTTTTTATAAATGTGAACATGTATGTGAATTTATGAGTTAAGATGTTATATGTTAAAATAGTCAGTTAAAATAGTTGAAAAAAAAAAAACCCTGGGACCATATAAATGTAACATTCATCAGTCTTATTAGTTTTCATAGTATCACAATGCCTGAATATGTTAGATTATATTCCCTTCTTTAAGGAAGTATTTGTGGGGGGCAGGGGAGATAGTGGGAAGGGAGACAGGTATGTGCACATTTGTTCTCTTCTAATATAATAATTGTAAAACATTTAGCATAATGTCTGAAATATATGTGCTATATCATATCATTATATCACATTAGTTATTATTTTTATTATTACGTGACAAGCTGAAGGTCACATAGAAAATAATAGAGCTGAGCCTTCCTTCACAGCTTTTCTTACTGAAAGATCGTTATACATCTGACTTGGGGATGTGATTTTATGTGATACAGAAAACAAATGATATGATTATCTTTCTTTGCTGTACTATATTAAATATTCTCTATAAATTGTGTAACAAGTTATCTTTGTGCAGCTATTCTTAACTGTCAACAGGAATAATAGAAATGGAAGAGCTGATAGAAAGACATGTATCAGAAAACAATATTTTTCAAAGTGCCTCAGTGACAAAAACCATTGTCAGAACAGCTTTGTTCCATGCCCATGGAACAGATGGACATAGCAAGCTGCTATGTTAGAGCTATGATTTTCACTGTATGGTTATACCCTCTATTAATGCTTTTGGAAATTCTCCTCACCTCTTTCTTCATGATTTTTGCCCATTTCAGTAACTGATAATTCAGTTAATAGACACATTTGTGCAAACTAAGCCTAAAGAACAAAACTTTTATATTGAGATGCCATGATTATACCTCAGAGAATCTACAATGTGGAACAGAAGGGATCTGAGTCCTAATTTTTGATGCTTATTAATTGGTGAGCCATAGCAAATCACTTTATTTCTATGATCCTATTTGTTCCCTGGTAAAAAGGAAGCTTCTTCTTTGTAGAAGTAATTCTACTACATAGCTAAAGAGTTTTGTGAGGACCGCAGGATACTTTCTAAGGTGCTATAGAAAAAAATATATATATAGAGAGAGAGACTATATATTTTTTAATCATCACAATGCTCATCATCATTTTTATTTTCAGGTCAAAATAGTTCCCTTTAAGACATAAAATTTCTTTCTTGATGACCAGATATTTCTTAGATTGTATAACCTTCCTTCTCCAAGCTGTGAAGCAAGTCAATTTATGAAGCCAAAACTACTTTAAAAGAATAGTCATCCTTAGCAATACATAAGTTAAAGTTTCCTTATGAATCATGATTCCTACACAACAGCCTGCTAGCTTGTCCTAGATATATTTCCTCCAAAGCCAAAGTTAACTGTTCATTCTAAGTTGGGTATCTGTGCAGAGGGAATGATGACCTGGTTTCATTTCTGTTCAGCTTTATATGTAATAAATATATAGCATAAAGTCAGGACTCCTTTCAAAAGCATTTTACTATTTCTTTTCAATCCACGTATATTTTTTTTCTGATAGTAAAATATGTAGCCTTTGTATGCATAAGGGTGAATTAATTTCCCTTTGACTTGACAATAATTTCTCAAAGATTCAGGATTCATTTCTGTTTGGCTTTCCTACAAGTTAATCCTATTATCTCTGTTACTGACCATAAATAGAGAATTAGAACAAATGCATCTCAGTGGTTCCATGTATGTTCTTATTACATAGTGACATTTTACATTCCCTCCCAATGAGGCATTTCAAGTAATGACAGTGGAATTATTTAGATAAAAGAAATAATAATAATAATAATAATACTTCTTTTCATTATTAAACTAGAAATGTCCATTTTTCCTAAATTTTTCTTTGAGGAAAATTCTGATACTCCAGCTGATTTTGTCCTGCAATAATGTTAAAATAAACCCCTGTCTTGCATTTAAGCAAACCTATTATACATTTCCTATGGAATTGGTGGTTACTGAAGCCGTAATTATAGTAACAATTTATCATACTTGCAAAGCCTGATGTCTGGGTCAGGCTTTCCCAGAGGAAAAAGAATGACATTTCCTTCCTGTCCTGTGGCATAATTTGAAGTTTTTTCACACTATTTCTAGGTTGTGTGGGAGTAAGAAAGCAGATATATTAGAGATTTTTGTGCTGGGACAAACCAGGATGCAAAATCTAATTCAGCTTAGCTGTGCTTGTTGAGAAGATTAGACACCTATAGAATGATGCCATCACTTCCCTACAATTTTTACTAACCTGAGAAAAATTCCCATTATCCCATTTTAATTACAACTCTGAAGGCAAGACCATTGCTTCAGCACTCTATAAAAAATACAGCTCTAATTATTAGTGAAATTTACTAAGGCAAAGAAGAGATCCTACAATTCTTGATTTTTTTTCTGATCATCCTGATTATCAGAATTTCCTCATTTTAAACAGGAGGGAGAGTTGGGTTACCCAATTATTTTCATATCTATAACTAGATTGAAATATGTCATGTTCACTGTTTTTATTCTCTTTTTAACTAGTTACTATACGTAAATTAATAGAAAATATTTTTTTAAATTAAGAGAATTGTTCATTAAAATTATTATTCATTCTATGCCAATAATAGTAATAGTGAACATTTATATGAGGCTTTAAGGTTTGCAAAGTATTTCAAAATATATTATTGTCTTTTACCAACAAGAATGTCAGGAAAGAGCTATTAACTATTTATGATTTAGAGTTGTAGATGTAGATGTAGAATGTAGATGATGTAGAGATGTAGATGTAAAAACTGAAGAGATGTAGAAACTGAAGCTGAGTGATTAAGAGATATTGCTAAGGTCATATAACAAATATACTTTTTTGAAATTTTTAAATCAAGAAATTATACCTTTTTCTATTCTATTATACTCTCCATTATATGGTTTTGATTATACAGTGTTAATAAATTATATATTCTGGGTGGAGAATGAAGAATTATTTTATACATTTTAAAGATATGGACAAGAAATAAAGGATTATCAGATCAGAGATTTTGAGGAGGAATGAGAAAACCTAGGCCTAGGAAAGTTAAGTGACTTATCTAAGGCCCCACAGTTACATAAAAGTAACTCTGACTTTCATGCCACATTATATGTGTATTTTTTAAAATAAGGGATCATCATTATTTCAACAACCCTTCTATATACTCCCCGCCCTCTGAAATAAATGCACCCATAAAACAAGCTAACAAACAAACAAAAATGCTCCCAGTCCTCACATTAATAAGTGTCAAATAAGAGTAAGTGGTCAAAAATGGAAAGACATGACCATTTCTTCATGGATTTTAAAATATTTTTGGGAAACAGGATAAATGAAAATTTAGAACCATAAACACAAATGACAATAACAGAAACTTGTCAAAAAAGAGAAACAGAGATTACAGTTAAATATAGTACAATTTCCAAGAAGCAGCATGGCACTATGGAAAAATTTGAAATTTACAAGACTCAACTTTGATTGCCAGGTCTGCCACATATTAATTTAATGAACTTTGGCATATACCTCAACCTCTTATCAATTTAGTTTCCTCTCTTGGAAATAAAATCAGAGTAGTTGATTTCACCTCTAACAAGTTATGATTCATGGAATATTCTGGACTACCTGAAGGTTACCTTTACCATATCCCCTATCATATTTCACAGGAAGTACAGATTTTTAGAGAAGAAAGGAACATAGCTATGAATGGCAATCTCCTACTCATTTTACTTAGTGTCAGTTTAGGGAGTTTGTGCCTTCTTTCGCTTGTTTCTAAGGTTTCTATTTCCCAATAAAATTTGACTTTTCTCCATTTCTCCATATCTTAGTGGTTATTCATTACCTTACCTTACATATATATATATATATATATATATATATATATATATATATATACAAATAGATATTACCTTAAAACATGTGTAATAACTCCTTCTTACAGAACATCTATGTACTATTTTTGTAGAAGATCAAACATGTCTTTCCATGTTTTCTCTTTCAAAAATCTTGGGTTGTGTTATAACCGATAAAAAATGTCAGATTTTAGATGATTTAATGATTTTCAGATTTAAGGATTTTTAGATGATTTAAAAGAGAATCCATTTACTTTGTGAAAAATGATGATTATGACATTTTCACTACTTTACCTTATAAAATTGGGAGAAAAACAAACTTTGTAAATTTTGTATCACTACATGAATGTTTACTGAAAGATGAAAGGATGTGATGATATTTAATTGCATAATGGAGAACCATGTAGGTTTAGTGTGTAAAGGAGTCAAGATGAAGATAATACTTGAAGAGAGTTTTGATTTAAAAAAAGCATTTCTGCATAGTGCAAAAAAAACCCCATATTTTGTATGATGTAAAGATTGGAACCAGTGGAAGGCAAGTTGGTTCTCCTGGTAACAAATAAGATCATTAGTCATAGTGAAATTTATTCTAAAGTTATAATCTAAATGGTGGAGACTTGGTTAGGAATATTAAGTTGATCAATTTTCCCCTGTTCTTTTTACATGATAGGCTCATATCCTTCTTCAGTTGCACATTTCTCTGACAAAACCTTTCATGCCACTTCCCTTGTGCAATAATAATCTATTATAATGGTAAAACCTATTCATTGTCCCTTGAGTGGTATACAAGTCTAATTCTTTACTGTAACTTATATTTCATGATTTGAAGTTGAAGCTATTCTGAATTTTGAAAAATAATTGGAACTATTATTGTTTTAAAAACACTTCAGAACTTGTCAAAGTAAATCAAGTCTTTTTCTTCCTATTCAATTATGATACCAATTTATTCTTCATCTGAAGTGTTGGTCCAAGTTTTATGTAATAATTGTCCTATTCTGTGGATATTATATACTATATAATAATCAGGACAGCAGACATTTTATATCCACTTTCTTTTTAAAATTTAGAATTATATTTTCCCCAGGTTTATGTAAAAACAATTTTAATATTCATTTTTAAAACTTTGAATTCCAAATTCTCTCTTCTCCTCCCACCATTATCTTCCCTCCTCCCACCCACAATTTCATATAGAATATACATGTGCAGTCATGCAGCACATTTCCATAATAGTTATGTTATGAAAGAAAACATAGTCCAAAAAATAACCCTCAAGAAAAATAAAGAAAGCAAAAAAAATATATTATTTAATCTGTATTCAGACACGATCAGTTCTTTCTCTGAGTTATGGGTAGCATTTTTTATCTTAAGTACCTCAGAGTTGTCTTGGATCATTGTATTGTTGAGGATAGTTATTTCATCCACAGCTGATCTTCTTACAATATTGATGTTACATTGGACACTTTAACGTCAAATGAGCTTATGGAAGCCTTTCCAGATTTTTCTGAGAGCATCATTGCTTATAGCACAATAGTATTTCATTATAATCACATATCACCACTTGTTCAGTCAATTTCCAACTGATGAGCATCCCCTCAATTTCCAATTCTTTACCAGAAAAGAACTGCTATAATATTTTTGTACATATACGTCCTTTTACTTTTTTGATTTTTTATCTCTTTTGGGATATAGAACTAGTGTATATCTAAGTCAATGGATATGCATGATTTTATAACCCTTTGGGCATAGTTCCAAATAGTTCTACAGAATAGTTGAAGTAGTTCACAACTCCACCAACAGTTGATTAATGTCTCGTTTTCCCCCACATCCCCTCTAATATTTGTCATTTTCCTTTTCTGTCCCCTTAGCCAATCTAATAGGTGGGTATTACCACCTATTTTTTTATTTGCATTTTTCCAATCAATAGTGAGTTAGAGCATTTTTTGTCCATATGGCCATTGACAGCTATTATTACATCATTTGAAAACTGTTTGTATATCTTGATCATTTGTCAATTGGGGATTGGTTCTTATTTTTATAAATTGACTCAGTTCTCTATATGTTTAAGAAATGAAGTCTTTATCAGAGAAACTTGCTTTAATTATTTTCTGCACAATTACTCTTGCTAACTCTATTTTCCCTGTTTTTTTCTACTCTTTTTTTCTTTCATTCTATTCTTCCTCAAAAGCCTCTGACTATCTCTTCCCCCAGTCTGCTCTCTCTTCTATATACCACTTCTATTACCTTCTTTTATCCCCTCTTACTTTCCTGTATGGTAAGATAGATTTCTATATCCAATTTGTGTTTATGTTATTCCCTCTTTGTGTTAATTCTGATGAAAGTAAGGTTCATTCATTCTACTTTAGGGACTCCTTTTCCCCTCAACTGCAAAAGCTTTTTATTGCTTTCTTTACGTATGATAATTTATTCCATTCTACCTCTTTCATTCCTTAATTTCACCTTTTCACATAGCATCCCTATACATTCACTAATAGCTATGCCATCTACCTTCGTAAAATCCCTCTAAACTTATCTAATATCTAGAAAATGTCTTTGAGTTACAAGTATCATCTTCCCATGGAAGAATACACACAGTTTTACCTTATTAAGTCCCTTATGATCTGTCCTTCCTGTTTATCTTTAATGCTTCTTTAATGTTATATATTTAACAATAAAATTATCTTCTCATTTCTGTTCTTTTTATCAAGAATTCTTGAAAGTTCCTTATTTTATTGACTATATAGTTTTTTTCTTGATGTATTATATTCTGTTTCACTGGGTATGTAATACTTGGTTATAATCCTAGTTCCTTTGCTCTCCTGAATATTATATTCCAAC
Source organism: Sarcophilus harrisii (assembly GCF_902635505.1). Classification (NCBI taxonomy): domain Eukaryota; kingdom Metazoa; phylum Chordata; class Mammalia; order Dasyuromorphia; family Dasyuridae; genus Sarcophilus; species Sarcophilus harrisii. Next base: position 128,311,757 of record NC_045428.1, on the reverse strand, counting down.
TCCTGCAATCCTTTAATGTAGAAGGTGCTAAATATTTCGTTATTCTGACTGCAAATTCATGATATTTGAATTATTTCTTTTTGGCTAATTGCCTTATATTTTCCCCTTGAACTTTCAAAAGCTATGACTTTGTTATCTTCTGAGCATATGTTTTGATCTTCCTTCTCACCATAGTAAATTTCTCTGGTCACAATCTTTTTCTGTTGTTTGCTCATTTTCCCAGCTGATGACTTGACTTTTGACTCTTTGTTAAAGTAGGGTTCCCCTTCCAGGGTGGATGGGGCACTCTCCCAAACTGTAGGGGCTTTGTACAGCTGTTTTTAAGAGATACTTTTATGGATTTGTATGTTTTCGGTTTTTCCAAGATGATATGATCAAAAGAAATGGCTTTACTTTTCTGGCTCCTCTGCTCTGTGAGCAAGTACACTCCTGTGTGACAGATCTTTCCTGTCTAACTTCTGGAAAATATCCTCACTATGGGTTGTTGATTTGTTGTTGTTGGGTTCTGCTGCTAATGAATTTGTTTAGAATCATTATTTAAAGATATTTTGAGAAGATTGGGGTAGATTTCAGGAGAGTTCCTGACTTTCCTTTGTCATTTTGACTCAACTACCCCCACTTTTTTTCTATAGGGATAATCAGGTCAAAATTTTTTGCATGATTATGGTTGTCTTTAAAGAGTCCTTGCAATGTTGCTGGCTATGCAATAAGCAACATGTCATTTATGTCATCTGCCAACAAAATAAATGAAGCAGGTATTAGTTTATAAGAAATTATTTTTTCATTTGAAATCTGAGTTGTCCCTTTCCAAGAAAATAGCAATCTTTGGCAACTCTGTTTTATAATTTAGTAGATATTAAAAATTATAGGGTCATTGAAAAAAATCTGTGCATTTGTATCTTTCTAGTAATATTGTCATATTTTAGCATCTGCATGGAAGATAATGAGCGTTTAAATCATATTTCCCTCCACCAAATCAAATACTACTTATACTTAACAAATAGGACAATTGAATTCTTATATCCTTTGCACCTTTCAGTCAGTTATGTTATATGTGTCAGTTATAAATATGTGCACTGATAGAAAATATCATTTTTCAACACTTGCTTCATTTCTTTTAGGTTTATAATCATGAGTTAATAAGATGATATTGTATCTCTAACGAGATCTGTAATTTTCTTGCTGTGATTACTCTAATTATTGACACAGATCTGCATCCTTCTAGGCCTTTCTATATGATTTTTAAGAACTGTTAAGTGAAGATGGGAAATTACAATATTGTCAAACTAGTGATGGGCATCTCACAACAGTTCCCCAAAAACAAATAGACCCCTTTTCATTAGTTTGGATTTGGATTCTGGTAGCATTTGCCAGAGTTTGGGTTCAAATGTTATTACTTTTAGGAACCCTGAATCATTTCCCATAATTATGAGGTAAGTAGGACTTTGGCAGAGAATTAGAATGAAGGCTGTGGAAGCCTGTCTCCAAAATATGTGTACACTGTGCAAAGATTAGTCTCCAAGGGATAAATGTTTTGGTCATGGTAGCCTATAGTTTATATGTTCATATAAATATATAGGCAAAAGAAAAACACTTCAAATGATTTGGAGTTCAAGGAGCTAGAAATACCTTTTTTGTTAACTTTAAGAATGTCTATGTACTGTTGCCCTTTTTCCAATGGGAAGTAAAATATACAATGAAATAATCATGGTTAGCTATTATCCAAAAATATCTTTTATAAAGAAGCCCATCTAAGGGACTAGTTAGGAAGTCAAATTAGCAACTACAGGGCATCCCTAATGGTTCCACTCTTTTGATAAGGAACAATTAAAGAAAATGATTCTTTGTAATCCATTGTCACTGCTATCAGTCAATTATCAGTTAATTCACAGCCTGGTAGATCAGGAAAATCTTAGTATAGGTAGCCTCCTTGAAGGCACCTAAATCATACCTATTTTCTCCTGAATCCCTATGATGAAAAAACCTGGCAACCACCACAAGTCTTAAGCTTTCAAGATATCAACTAGAAAATTCAGGTACTCTGTCCTTTAAACTTTCTAAATCATATATATATATATATATATATATTTGCAATAGAATTACAGAGAAAAGTGTTGTAAACCTCAATGCCTTTAATACTCACTTTAGTTAAACAATGAAATTATTCTGTATTGTTTATGCACTGTTTAAGGAGAAACACACTTAAAGGAATTTTGAAAAAATTATTTTTAATTGAATCTATTTCATAGACCAATAACCTTTTAGACCCATCATTTGAAGTCATCATTTCCAAATATTCTTTGGGAAAAAAGTGTATCCACAATATAATAATTCACCTTTTCTTTTGGTCTCTTCCCTAGTGATTTAGATAAACCCCAAACTTTCTTTTCCATATTCTTTATCTTATAAGTTTGTTTATGTGAATGTTAGAATATAAATCCCTTGAGGAAAAAAGGCATTTAATGATTTTTTCTTTTTATTTCCAGTACTTAGCACGATATCTGGTACTTCTTAATAAATGCTTCTTGATTGATTGGTTGGTTGATTTATTAGATTCATAGTACACAATTCAATGTATGGCACTTAGAAAATGACAATGATTTTGTGAGATTATAGAAATTGAATTGTGAGGGTTTTCTAAATAATACATTAGTGACCTCAACCTATAAGTATCTTACCATCAGCAAAAGTCTACATAAATAGACTATATTTCTTCACTGCTTTTTCTTCTTGGGATTGGATCATTTTACTTCTTTCAATTCATGATCTGTTGTACTGTGTTTTTTTTTTTGTTTTTGTTTTTTTTGTTTAGAAGATATATGTATTTTCTAAGTGGACAAAATTTATATGATAAGCTTCCTTTGGACCCTAGATGATCTATCTTGGGAAAGAATATAAGGCCCTATCCTCTCCCAATAATATTTAAGAAAATATATTTCTCTCATAGAATTATGGGAAAAAAGAAAAAAAAGCACATGATTTTATATAGGTTTACTCTTAATTAGTATAAAATTCTTCCCATTTTTTTTCTCTTTCACCATGCAATTATTGATGATCTATATTCATTTTTATCTATTTGTAGTTATGAATTACTGTTTTTTTTTTCTTTCTTAATTTGGTTCTTTACAGGATTTGAGCTACTCTCCATTAAATAAGCCATTCAGTAATAAATTTATTATCCAGTAAATGCCAGACATGGGGTTAAGAACTCAGGATACAAACAAAGAATAAAATTATCCCTTTTCTAAAGGAGGTTTCTTTATAATGGTGGAGACACAAGTAGGTGTGAAGAAAGATATATGGATTTGCTGATTCTATAAGTTCCCATTGAGGCATTGGTCTTTCAGGAAATTAGACTTCTGAGGGTAATAGTTTTTATCTCACCCCAATACTAATCATAACTAGAGTATGATGTAAGTATTCCTGAGAATAGGTTCAATTGTTTATAATTTGTTTTTTTTTCTTTTTTATGTTTTCTTTCCACTATTAATATTTCTTTCCAAATATAATTCATTGTAGCCTAAAAGTGTGACCTACATCTGGAAAGAAAAAAGCACAACCATATTGGTATCAATGATCTAAAGATTTAAAAATACTGCTTTCTACTTCACAATGGAAGTTACATACATATTATATATAAATATAGATAGATAGATACACATATACATATACATATACATGTATATGTATATGTATATGTGTATCTATACCTATATATACATCACATAACATCAGAGGCAGACCAAAAATTAATATAACAATATTTTTCTATTTCCTGATAGCTTAATTTAGAACTATGAACAAATATTCTATATGGTTCACTAGGAATTTCCATTTCAACCTAGCTGTTTAGTTTATGATTCACTTTTTAGTCAATGTATATTTCTTGTGATATCATGGGAAAAAAATCCTATTGAAAGACAGCAATATACTGGGACAATCATATTTGTGCTCTGTCATTTGTTCAGGAAGAAAATCAGGTATAAAATATTATCTGGGATATTTTTACTCACTCTTGAGTTGATTTATAAATATATATTTCCATGGAATCTCTGGGATTTGGAAGCTAGGATAATTGGTCTGCAAATTTTTAATAGCATCTTTGTGTTTCTTTTCCCCCACTTATCTCTCATCTCATAGATCCTCCAAAAATCTTGAAATGTCATCATTAATAACTCTCAAATTTCATTAGGTAGTTATTAATTTTCTAGGATGAATTTCCTAAATCTGAAGTTATTTCATCTATCCTTACTTTTACTAATTAAATCATAGTTTTCTTTGGATCTGTAAGTTCAACAGAGGATAACGATAGAGAATTATTCTCATACTTTTTCCATACCATATCTACTTTGCCTAAATTCTGAAGGTAGTAGTCTTTCATTAAATTTCACTGGAATTAGTTTAAATGAGTGTTATATTCTTTCTAAGTTTAATAAAACATGAAAAACAAACTGTTCAAGTTCATAAAAATGAATACTCTATGATGAATGATAATTCTAGTCAAATAAATTTTGCTATGGGTGGCTTCAGCCCTTTGTATTTTATTCTGTGTAGTCATCTTTCTTCCACTATCATCTCTTTCTTCAAATGTTGAATGACATTTCTTCCCACTTCAGAATTTACTCTAGGAAAAAGAATTGATAACCAATGGTTTCTTTCACCCTATGACTCAAACACATGCTGTTTTTGCTAGAAATATTTTTGCATTTTAATTTTTAGTTCTAGTTGTAAGATTAAATATTTTACTCCAGTTTAATAAATGTGATAATCAGATGGGGAGGTATTTGAATTTCAGTGTCTTTTGCATTGCTAGGAAAATTATCTCTTATGTTTACCATAGAAAATAATTGTAATAATTCTTCATTCTGAATTCAACTTCAGGAGGGAGAAATGACTGGACTTTGGGCTTTCTTAAAAATGGAAACTGGAAGAATTAGATGTGAATAATATTCTGTGGTTTTAGATAGCTGTAGCCCTTTATTGGCAAGGGAAGGATAAGAAACATAACTCCCCTCCCAAACACATTGAAGGAAGGACTAAATAATTATGGAAAGTAGAAGATATTCTAGATAAGAGAATTATGAGTGCTTTTGAGACCTACATAAATCAGTCTATATCATAAATAAGTCTAGAAATGTAAATGTACAACAGCAATAAACCAATTATAAATGAAATGTGCTGCTTTCCTGAACTGAACATAATCATGAGTAGTGAGAATTTTTTTTGACTCTGACAGATTTAAAAAATGATCTGACTTGACAGAATTTTACTATTCCACTGACTACTTGATACTCCACTCCTGGGAACTAGCAAATTTATCCATGCTCCTCTTCTATTCCCTCACTTTCCTTATCCCTTCCAGAGAACTGCCATAACTTTCCCTTGAGGATTTCCTGCTCACTTTAAACTATCTTTACTGTCTCTACTTTGGATTTTGTTTGCTGAAGAAGATAAACCGATTGTTGTGTTCTAAGTGTTAGCTATAAAGAAATATACTGCAGATTATAGTATTCAATTCTTTCAGTTGTGTCAGACTTTGTGCCCACATTTTGGTTCTTGGAAAAGATAATTGAGTGTTTTTTTTTAAATTTTCTTCTTCAAACAGGACTTGATGACTTGCCTAGGATCACAAAGCTAGTAAGTTTATGAGGATATCTGAAGTCACAGATTTGGGTCTTCCTGACTTAAGCTCTACCTATTGCATCATCTGGTTGCTCCACCTAGACTGCAAAGGAAAGAACAAAAGAGAACCTATGAAAACAAATGCCTGAAACTTACACATGTACCCATTAATATAGGGCTTTCTCTGTCTGGAGACAAAAGTAACATATTTAATTTTTATTTATTTATTTACAAATATAATTTATTATTTAATGTCATCTAAAGGCCCTTTTATTTTAAATATGTTTTTGATTGTGCCAAAAGAATTTATTCACACAAAAAACATGGTTTGAGGTGATTTGTGTGAATGAAATATAAAACATAGAAAACATATCTGAAGAAACAGGACTGCTCTACACACTTGCATTTTCTCATTTGAGCCTGAATCAACTGATTGCTTCAATTATACTTCTAATATAATTTTAGTATTTCAATTAAATGACCCTTCTTCAGTCATTTGAAATCAAATCCTTTTTCTAATTTTCCTTTAAAAAAAATCAAAATCCATTATGTAGTTAAATACTTGTAAATGCATTATAGACTTTCAGAGAAGGTGGATATTATTACTTAAATCTACCTATTTGGGGCTGCCATTCAGAATTCTATATTAAAGATCTATAGAACAGAAATAGAGGTAAAGAATGAACCAATGATTATTACTGAAATAAGAAGTACGTCAAAAATGAGGCAATAAGAGCTGCAAGCTCTTTCTATTTCTCCCCATTGGCTTGCATGGCTAAGTCTCATTTCTCTGAAACAAAAAACAGATGGTAGGTCGGATTTGGGCTGTTACTGCTTTTGCCAGCAATAGTTAGGTCACTTTGGCAGTGGACACTTTTGGTATATCACATAGTACTAGACATTGATAAAATTGTAGGCTAGATTCTTTTAGTATTTTGAAAAGTTGAAGTCCAGAGAAGTTTAATAATTTGTCCAAGGTCACATGGGTCATAAGTGGCAGTGTCAAAATTTGAATCCAGATCTTTTATTCCAGTGCCCTGGCTCTTTTCACTGTAAATTATTACTTCTATCCCACAAAATGATACATAAAATGAGGAACGGGATCAGCTTAACTATTTCTTTCTACTTCAAAGGATGAAAAAAAATGGTGTACCCTTAATAAAAAGCAGTTCAAAAAGGAAAGTTAAAACAGGTGCTAAAAAGACATTGTGCGTTTTGGACAGAATAACACAGACTATTCTTTTTATTGCTAGAGGGAAAAGAACATGAGAGAGATAGGAAAATAAAAGTGATTCCATAGGTCTAGAGGAGAAATGACCTCAACTTTGGTGCTTCTCTTTTTCTCTCTGAATCTACCAGTTTCTTAATCATAAACATCACTTAATCAGCAGTTTGCATGGTCTTTGCCATTCTCTGAATGGATGCAGAGACACTCTTTCTAAACTTGCAGGTCAGGTGGCCTATGTACTTTTCCTAAGTCCATTAGATAATTATATGATTTGAAATCATTCAAATGCACTAAGGGATTCACTGTCTAGAATGAAATGCTGAAGAGAAACAGAGAAAGTATAGGAATGGAAAGAAGTGCTACCTTCTGAGTGTTACTTGAAAGATTTATAATTTTTCTTCTGAAAAGAAGAAAATCTCAAGGAAATATGTCCTATGATTTGAGAGAAATTATTCCAGGTTGAGATTACTATGGATCCCAGTTTCTTAAACTGTGAATAAGAACCCCAAATGGTGTCTCATAACTAACTGTGGAGCTTCTAAAATTATGACTTATAATAAGCAAATGTTTGATTTATATACTTAATGTATACACCTTTATGTCCAGGATCACAAAATTTTCCCAGGCTAGAAGAAATGGCAAATGGAAAAAGTTTTTAGAAGCTCTAATGAAACTCAGAATGTGAAAATGAGAGGAAGAAGAGGAATTAATATAAAAATTGAGTAGAGAGAAGGGATTAAGGAAATAAAGAAGACACAAGGAGACCAAGTTTAAAATAATAGAAAATCTTATAAAGAAATATCAATTTTGATGCACATATTTAGATCATCATAATAAAAGGAGAAACATCGTCTATTGACTACAATAATGAAGATATTAAGAGTTAGAAGTAGGGAATCACCAAATGCTAGAATTATAAATAACCAAAGGAATCATCTAGTGTAGCATCCTAATTTTATAGGTGAGGGAGATAAGGTGTCAAGTTGAAAGACTTTGAATAAGACTATACCTTTCATATGGTGACACATATAGGAATAAAACCAAGATTTTTGGCTTTCTAAGTCTAATATTCTTTTCACTATACATTATTATCTGAGGATTGATCGAAGAATATAGGAATGTTTATCTTAGAGAAGAAATTAAAATTTCAAAAAATTTGAAGGATTATTATTTTCAAAAGAAAGTATAGTTTTAAAAAATTCAGATTTCCAAACAACCCTAAAACAGAATGGGTTGCCTGAAATGAAACTGAGTTCTCACTTTCTGAAAGTCTTCAACTGGAGGCTGAATGACTATTCAGATATATTATAAAGAGACTTTGTACTCAAGTATGAGTTGGCCTAACTTCTGTTTCTTTCCAACTCTGAGCCTCTGATCCTGGTTCTGCTCACAAAACTCATTATTTACTTATTTTTTATTATTTTTATATCACATTTATGAAGATCTGTTTCTCATCAGTAAAAGTAGGCATGGACTTCTTTGGCAGTCTGGAAAAGCCTTCTCATAATAATGCATTCAAATGATTGAAGAAAATGCTAAGTATCAGTTACAAATTAATGTGTGTGTGTGTTTATGATAAACAAAAATACAGACAGACAGACAGAGAGAGACAGAGAGACAAAGAGAAAGAGAGAGAGACAGAGAAAGACAGAGAGAGAGAAAGAGACAGACAGACAGATAGAGAGACAGAGACAGAGAGAGAGAAAGAGAGAGACAGAGAGAGAGAGAGAGAGAGAGAGAGAGAGATTTCCCTTCAGGCTTATTGATTTCCCTCAAATCTGTTTGGAATATCTGCTGAATATGAGAATCATTTGTAGAGAATTATTATTTACCTCAGGAATGAAATTAACTTATTTAACATTGAATATGTTTATATTTATGAAAAAATACATTTTATTAGGAGTATGAACTAATTTGGTAAGATCTATCGAATTCAAAGTGAAGTGAATAGCTCCTATTTCCCAAAGAATTGCAAGCTTTGGAGTTTTGCATCCAATCCCTAATAATATTATTTTCTACTTGACTCTGTGCACTGAAGACCTGGTTATAGTTGAGGAATTCAATTTAAGTAGTAGTAATTTACCATATTCATTATATTTGTTAAATTTGAACTCACTGTAAACACTGATGTTATCAGATTTATTTCATGAACACTACAAAACACCTAAAATTAATACTAAATGATAAATCAGAATCATCAGCAATGAATCCCAGAACATCCCATTGGAGTGATGATTCCTGCAAGGAAGTTTTCCTGATCAAGAAATGTATTCTCAATGAATCACAGTGAGACTAAGCAGCCAAAGTGAATCATATATTGCAAAAAGTAAAAACTACAGAAATGTGCCTAGGACATATAAAAATTTCAGTCATACATGTGTCCTGATGACACAATTCAAATATGTAAAAAGCAGCTTCAGATTAGATGGTAAAAGAGGTGTGGTTAACATTCTAAGAGCATCAGATAATAGTATTGTTTTTCATTCAGAGGAAAGTCTTCAAATGTGTGTAGTGTTATACCCTTACTTATAGATGTTTTTTAAAACATTTTTCTCCTCTTTTGCATTTCGGAATCCTCCCAAGATATCTTGGGTTTACTGGCTAGATTTCTTTCTTAAAGATCAGGCTTTAAAACAAAACCAATCTTAATTTAATTGGCCACCAATAGATCCTAGGTCAAGCCCCATTGAGTAATTGTTTGGGTCCTGGTTGACTCATTTTGAATGTAAGTAGCAATCATTTTTTTTTTAGTTAGTAACTCTGAGGCTTTTCCCATGCTAGATTCATTCATTCATTTTCTTATTTTTTAAATTTATTTTGACTAGATGAAAAAAAGAGATTCTTTGCCTCAATTGCTACCTAGTCTTAATCATTGAATGGGTCTGTCAAATTGAGACCTGTTGAAATATGTTAAAAAATCCCATTTCATCAAGGGCCATCTCTTGTTGTCTTGATGTACATCTTTCTATTGGAAGCAAGGAGCTCTGGAAGTAAAGTGAGGCAAATGATCTTGCACAGCCCTTCCTCACTTAAATCCAATTCAACATGTCATATCATCATCTCCCTGATGTTATGGTCCTTGTTTTTTAGAAGGAAGAACAAATAACCACCTCTGTCAAAGGAAGGCTGTTTGTTGCACTAAAGCTTTTTCCAGTAAGAGTTAGCATCCTTGAGGAATGTCATCACTAGAGACTTCAAATGCAAAGAATACTATATACAGAAAAGGATATCACTTAGTTCTGTTGTTTGAGAAAACAATAGGGATGAGTACATAAAAATATAGAAAGAACAAATTGATTATACTTCAGCAATAATTTTAATCAATACAATTTGTGACACTGTGTCATCATTCCTGCAAAAGAAAGAGGAGACTTAAATTCTTATAATTACTTAAAACTAGATATGAGCAAAGATAGACAAAAGACTAAAGGAACACGGTGGAGGAAAAAGTAGAAACATTAAAGATAATATTATCCTGAATTGAAAAAAAAATTATAAAACTAATTTTTTATATTTTTCTCTCACATTCAGATTTAAATGAATGTTAATGAAACTATTTTGCATGTTTCTTTGTACAATTTTATTTACCATCTTTTAGGGGCATATGAAGGGGGGAGATGACATATGTACTTTGTAATTTGCTAGAGACAAATATAATGGATTTTATCTTCTTTTCTACATTTTTATCAGTCATTATCTGAAACTAACACATGCTCAGGCTTGCATTGTTCTTTATAGTAGTTTAACATAGTTTAATTCACTCATCAACAATCTGGCTCATGAGAAAGAAGAGGCTACTGGGGGAAATCTTTCTTTTAAGTTGGTAGTGAACTTTCCTTCTCTGCCAATGCACCTGCCTTCTGCAATGTCCAGATAAGAATTCTGAAGCAGTGCTATGTAATCACTATAGTTTAGATTCTCACCCCTGGGGTACAAGAAGCAACTGTGCCAAATAACATGAAAACACCAGAAATGCATCTTTGTAGAGTTGTCCATACTGGCAACCTCATTCTAACTAAATAAAAGTCTTTAATTTTTTTTTGATTTCTTTAAACAATATTTAAGAACATTATGTAAGAAAATAATGGCTGAATTGTTATTGAAAATGGACTATCTAAGCAGAGAAATAGCCTGTAAGTCTTTGGACTTCCAAGGGTGACCATCTGGCAATGTTCTGTTAGAAAAAGAAATCAACAAATAGTGGAGAGCAGGAGCTACTGTTTCTTGAAGAGCCTGGTGATCTTGACATTTAAGGTCACATGGCAATTATTGATATTGATGTGCTTTAGAAATCAAATTTCCTTTATTCTCTTTGCAAATCCACACACCTACCTATCATGCCTGCTAAATAATCAAGGGACACCTAAGAATCAAAAAGTCTTTTAGCTGAAACTGAAATGAGAACAAAAGACAAAATATGTCATTGTTTGAGCTAGTTGTTTTTATATTAAGCTTTTCAAAATCATTAAAACACAGATCTCAAACTTTAAAATATTCTATTTTTTTAATTTTGTCATTACAAAATTCAAAGTAGATAGTAAGCTATTTTCCCTCTCAATTTACAGATGAGGAAAATGAGCAAAAAATAAAATGATATGACTGTGGTTGCACTGGACAAATTAAGAAAACACATTCATGTCCTACTACACAAATATATCTGTACATGAATGTATGCATACATACATATGTGTGATCATTCATATATATGTATGCGTATGTGTGAAAGAGAGATAGATAATAGAAGATTAATGGAAAAAGAGTTTACCTTGGCATCATGAAGCTAGGGGTTTACATTTTGCTTCTAAAATATGCAAGCTGTTGGGATAGTGGGAAAGTCACAACCTCTGGGTGTCCCAGACAACCCTTAAAACCTATATAACTTGAAGTTTTAATCTATAAACTTCCTGATACCAACAATTTATCCATTAAGTTTATATTGTTTATCTTGTTGAATTTCATTTCCCTTAAATAATTCTCAACATTTAGCTGGAATTTTTTAATAACTGAAAAATATGAATATCAAATCAGAATAGATGCACCTTTATACTTTAGACATAAAGAAGATATTAACAAATTCAACGCTTGCCAAATATGCAAAAATGTACAGTAAGAAATCATATTTCTTCTTTTTTTCTAAAATTATTTGAAACAAATAAAAATAAGATAAGAAAAAGTTCAACAACATTGTTATATACACAGCAGAACACAAAAGAGGATTCAAAATATAAAGCAATCAATTTCCGTTTCAAGTAAACCTATATATAAATACTTCATATTATATTCAGAGCTGTCCAGCTTTTCTTTGCTTCCTTGCATGTGTATGTATAAGTATATGTGTATATATGCACATATATAAACATACATACATATACAGACAATACATATAAATATATATTTATAATATATATTTATAATACATATAAATACATTCATGTACATCTATCTTACACTGTACTATACTTATTTGTCCTCTGTTTTTCTAAAGTTGGATAACATTATCATTCATAAGTCTAAAGCTTTCCAAAATTTTTAAACTATAGTAATTCACATTTCCTATACCATAGCATTATTCCAACCTTATACTGTTTAGTTATTTTAAATAGGTTATAACAGTATTGATTAATATGGCTGACATACAGTATAGTTTTCTTAATTTTCTCTTTTGATTAAAGCTATTTTAGCTTTAACTTTATCTGAGTTTATGATAACTATCCTTTTTTTTAAAAATCTCATAAATTATACTAATACCTTTATTTTATATTTGCCTGTATATCTTATTTCCTATTCTTCCTGATTAATTTGCTTTATTTCTACCCACTACTTTGTTCTGTTACTTAATCTCAACCCATCAAGATCCATTCCTTATCCTCCTCCTTCTTTTTCTCCTTGCCCTTTTGTTTCTATAGCCACATACACACACAAACACACATATGTGCATGTATATATGTGTATGTAGTATGTTGTACATATTTTTCTCCTTTTAATTCCACTCATTGATCTATACTCTTCTCCACCCTTCTCCTGACTTTATTCCTTCACTCTCTTATTTTTTCATAATTTATAAGACTTTTATGTATTTTTCCCTATTTAACCCATTCCTCATAATAGGCTTCCAGAATTAACAGACCTCCACCCCCACCTAATTCCTCTGTGTCATTTTTTCCTCTCATATCTCATTTGTATCAGAAAATTACTCTTTTTACCTTTTCCCATGTGATTTTGTTTTTTAGAATCACATCACATTCAGCTCTATACCAGTTTCTCTTTCTTACTACTTAATTACTAATGACAGTCTTAGAAATATAACCAAATAAAATCTGCCGTTATTGAGTCTTTAATATTTGCCTTATATTTGTCTTGGATTTTATATGTCATATTTTCTATTGAGTTCAGATCTTTTTTGCAGTAAAATCCTGAACTTTAGCAATTTATTGAATGTGCATTTTTATTCACCCCCTTCAGACTTATGCTTAAGTTTGCTGAGTATGTTATTTTAAGCCACAATTCCAGTTATTTTACTATTTGATATATAGTGTTCCAAGACCTATGGTCTTTTAATGTAACTGCTATGTAATGTGTGATTCAACTTGTGGCTCTACATATTTGCTTTTTTTTTTTTCTTTTTTTTTTCTTTTTGCTCTTAACATTTTCTCCTTGAGCTGGGAGTTTCAGAATTTGGCTATGATATTCCTGTAGGTTTTCATCATAGAACCTTTTTTCAGGTGATCAGTGGATTTTTTTTTTTCTATTTCTACTTTCCCTTCTTGTTTTAACATTTCAAACAACTTTCTTTAATTATTTCTTTTATTATTATATCAAGATTCTTTTTCTGATCATAGCTTTTAGGAACTTCGATTATTCTTGTTTTCTCCTCTTACCTGTTCTCCAAATTAGCTGTTTATCTTATGAGGTGTTTAACATTTTATTTGATTTCCCCCCATTCTTTATATTTTGTTGTATTATTTCTTGATCTCTTACAACTTTGCTGGCTTTCCCTTGCCTAATTATAATTTTCAAAGAGTCATTTTCTTCCTCAGGATTCTGAATCTCCTTTTCTAGTTGGCTTTCTTTTTCTTAGATTTTTTTTTTAATTTGCTCTCTCTCTCTCATTTCATTTTAAAAGTTTTTGTTTTGATTTGTTTTTGTTTTTGTTCTTGTTTTTGGTTAATTTGGTTTGGCTTTTTGCTTCAGTATCCTCCTTTGAAGATGTTTCTTGGTCTTCTCTATTCTGATAGTAACTTTCTATAGTTGGGTTCTTTCTCGTTTGACTGGTCATTTATCTATCTATCTATCTACTCTATCTGTCTGTTTATCTATATATCTATTTATCTCCCCATAATAGCTTGTTATTGTAATCACCTCTAATCCTAGCCTTGGAGGGATGATACCTCCAGTCTCATGCCCTCTTTCATTTCTTCCTCTCTGGTCCGTAACTGAAACCAAGAAATCCATTGTCCTTTAAGAAATAGCTGACAGTCTCTCTGCCCCACTACTTCTGCACTCACTGGTTAAGGCCTGGTCCCTTCTTGCCAGGGCCACATGTTGTCAACACAGCAGAAATTCCCTCAATTCCACATTACTTCCCAACCCCAACCCAGCTAGCCTCAGGGTCTAACTGCTTGTTGTTTCAGTGGAACTAGCCTAAGGGTATTTACACCTCACAGAGACCAAACCTCAATCTTGGGATCTTTTTTTTTTTTGGGGGGGGGGGAAATCTTCTCTTGTTTATTTTTACTCCTCTACATTCACTGAAGTATCATTTTGTCTTCTTTGTGGGGAAATTTAGAGAGATTGGAGTTTTTTGATCTACTGAACCATTTCCTCAGAATCTTTTCTTTGTATTAATAGCAGAAATGTGAATTCTCAATAAGTCTGTATTTCAGATTGACTCCTTGTTTAGAATATACATTTTTCATTCTACTTTTCCTAAGATACAATATGTTAAGAAAATTATTTTAGCAATGCATTTCTGACTTTTAAAAATTATATAACTAGTCCATCTTTCTTGTAAATTTATTGTTTGTAATTGGAATTTATTTACTTCAAGAATTTTCTACCATCTTTCAGATAATCCCATAAAGAACACTGAAAAGCTTAGAAAAATTAATAGAACTCATTGATCTAATGAGTCTCTATTGCATTATATACACTTTAAATTAAATTAGCCATCATTAATTTAACATATTTTTCTAATGACATTATAAAACAGGTAAGGAGGGTAAAATTTTTCCACTATACAGATAAAAAAACCCAAATATTAAAATGTTACATGACATCCAAGATACAAAAACAAAAACAATATGATGGCAAAATTGAAACTAGAAATTTGAAAACTTAAGTGTTATTGTATTGTGCTGTTTCTTCCAATATTGGTAATGAATTCTTCCACCAAGATACACTTTTATGTCAGCCAAATAGAAGGTAATTAAAAGCTTCAATTCAGAAAAATTTAAACTAGATATAACAATAGGACAAATAATATGAGAATCCTTATGTTATTCTGCCAATAAAAATGAAAACTGCATTCTTGGAGATAATTTCAGAGAGCAAGGATAATGTTAAAATAAAAACATGGCAATTTTATGTAGAATGTTTGTCAAACATTTTTAAAGAATTAGCCATTTAATTCTATAATGCTAAATTGATGCTATCTATGAAATAGTTACCATCACTTTAATGAAAAGTCAAAAATGTGTACCACTCTCTTTCCCAATATCCATCAGTTTAATATCCAAATTTCTATGATCTTTCCCTATAAACTTTTTTGTTGAAAATCAAAATAAAATAATTTTAAAAGTTATTCTCCTTAAAATAAGACCACCATAAAATAAGTCAAGTGCTGATTTGTTGATATCAGTAGGGGAAAGATTAAAACCTCAGTGACTCCAGTTATATCATAAAATATTAAAAATCATCCACAATTTTTATTATAGAAATCAGAACACTATATTTCAAAGGGGACAAGTGATAATTTTAAGTCCAAACAGCATGTTAATTGCAAATTTAGAGATACTCACATATATGAACTAAAAGAAAATTAGGTGATGCAGTACATAGAGTGCTGAGTTTGAAGTCAGGAATACTCAGCTTTGCAAGTTCAGACATTTATAAGCTGTGTGATCTTGGGACAGTCACTTAATGTTGTTTGCCTTAGTTCCTCATCTATAAAATGAATTGTTGATTGAAATGGGAAGCAATCCCTGTATTTTTGTGAAAAAAAAATTGAAAAAAAATAAATGGGGTCTTGAAGACCAACTAAAATGACTGAATAACAATCTGGACTTATTTCACTTATTCCACTTCTTTGCTAATTTTCTTTGACTTCCAACATGCTTCTGAAATATACAGGTAAACTAGTTTTCCATCCTCATCATAAAATTATAAATGTTCACATATAAATAATCTAAAAATTAATGAAATGTTCACATTTATGAGCAAAATTTAGCATTATTCTACCTTATAATTGTTGTTACCCTCAAAGAATGTATGGTACTTTGCTATGGTTCAATGGAATTCAAATCATTTTATTATTCCTGGAGTTTTAAGATGCAGAAAATCAGAAAGAAACAGCATCTAAAACTCTAGAAGCTCAAAGAAATACACATACAGAAGTTCCCAGAGGAGACATGCCACCAATAGCAGAAAGAAGTGACTTTGCTAATTTTCTTCTTTTTCCATAGAGTTGCTATCATTTAATCAAGCCAAGCAAATATATTCAAAGATGCATCCTTTGGAAATGTGCTCAAAGTAAATATGTGAATATATCACTATGTTTTGTGCTCACAAACTGCCAATATATTCTGGTGTATATTAAAGAAAAACATTTAAAATTTTCAAACATTATAAATTGGCATCCTACAATCCATTAACAAGAAGATGGTACAGTCACTGGCATAAAAACCCAGAATAACAGAATTTTAAAATGGAAAGATATCTTAATTTTATCTATTCAAATCTATAACAAGAAGTAACCCCCATTAAAATCTTCTGATAATTAATCATTTAGTCTCTATTTGACTGCTGCTTTATAATATAGTTTTAGATCAGGTACAACTAGGCTACCTTCATTTGATTTTTTTTTCATTAATTCCCTTGAGATTCTGGACCTTTTCTGTTAGAATCCTTACAAACTGATAAGTCAGTTGCCTAATTTAGCATGGTACTTAGCAAATTCTCTAGCTCACCAATGTGTTTAAGTACTCATTGGAGTTCACACTTTTGGGAGATTCTCAAGTCAGTATTCAGTATGAGATTCACAAGTCAGAAACCCACAATTCCACTCTCTCAGAGGAGGAGTCAACCTTTGGGAGATCATATATAAAGAAGCTCTTAGAACTTTAGGGAGTTAGTTCAGTTGAAAAGATTGAGAGGGAGTGTCAATCAGTTCAGTAGAAGCCCACTCTCGGAGGTGGAACCAGATTCATTCAGTTCATCTCACACCACCGTGGTGGCTGGGCTCCTGCACTTCCCCCACTGAGACCAAGGCTGGTCTGAAAGGCTCTCCAGAAAACTGACCAGCCCCAGGCAAAGAGACAAGACTCGGAAGGAGAAAATAAACGTTTGGATTTTATCAGCTGGCTGAGTTTGAGGTGATTATTACTCTGACCTGAAACTAAGGCTGCCTCTAGAAATCTCCCCAAGAAACCTGCTCCCAGAAAGAACAATCATTATATTATATAAAAGAAGAGAACACCACACTTTGTTCTTCCATATGAATTTTGTTATTTTTTCTAGATCATTAAAATATTTTCTTGGGAGTCTGATTGGTATAGCACTAAATAAATAGATTAGTTTAGGGAGTATTGTCATCTTCATTATATTTGCTCAGCCTATCCAAGAGCACTTAATATTTTTCCAATTATTTAAATTTGACTTTATTTGTATGGAAAGTTTTTTGTAATTTTGCTCATATAATTCCTGACTTTGCTTTGGTAGATAAATTCCCAAATATTTTATACTGTCAACAGTTATTTTGAATGGAATTTCTCTTTGTATCTCGTGCTGTTGGATTTTGTTGATGATGTACAAAAATGCTGAGGAATTTTGGGGATTTATTTTGCATCCTGCAACTTTGCTAAAGTTATGAATTATTTCTAATAGCTTTTTAGTAGAATCTCTGGGGTTCTCTATGTATACCATCACATCATCTGCAAAGAGTTATAGTTTGGTTTCCTCATTGCCTACTCTAATTCAAGGGCTACAATTTTATTTTATTTTTAATTTTTTTTTCCTTTTTTTTTCTTTTTTTTTTATTTAATAGCCTTTTATTTACAGGTTATATGTATGGGTAACTTTACAGCATTAACAACTGCCAAACCTCTTGTTCCAATGTTTCACCTCTTACCTCCCACCCCCTCCCCCAGATGGCAGGATGACCAGTATATGTTAAATATATTAAAATATAAATTAGATACACAATAAGTATACAATGACCAAAACGTTATTTTGCTGTACAAAAAGAATCAGACTCTGAAATATTGTACAATTAGCTTGTGAAGGAAATCAAAAATGCAGGTGTGCATAAATATAGGGATTGGGAATTCAATGTAATGGTTTTTAGTCATCTCCCAGAGTTCTTTTTCTGGGCATAGCTAGTTCAGTTCATTACTGCTCCATTAGAAATGATTTGGTTGATCTCGTTGCTGAGGATGGCCTGATCCATCAGAACTGGTCATCATCTAGTATTGTTGTTGAAGTATATAATGATCTCCTGGTCCTGCTCATTTCACTCAGCATCAGTTCGTGTAAGTCTCTCCAGGCCTTTCTGAAATCATCCTGTTGGTCATTTCTTACAGAACAATAATATTCCATAATATTCATATACCACAATTTATTCAGCCATTCTCCAACTGATGGGCGTCCACTCAGTTTCCAGTTTCTAGCCACTACAAAGAGGGCTGCCACAAACATTCGTGCACATACAGGTCCCTTTCCCTTCTTTATGATCTCTTTGCGATATAAGCCCAGTAGTAACACTGCTGGATCAAAGGGTATGCACAGTTTGATAACTTTTTGAGCATAGTTCCAAACTACTGTCCAGAATGGTTGGATTCGTTCACAATTCCACCAACAATGCATCAATGAAGGACTACAATTTTAAAAGAAGATTGAAAAAAATGGAACATATCAAGAGGAAAGAAAATCTGATGATGTAGACCATTATATTGAGTGGATTATTTCAAATATCTTTGGACTTTTTAGCTCAATAAAATAATAATGGAGCATTTCATAGGCAGGTACAAGAATATGAAGTGTTACCATATAAAACAGGAATATGACTTACTCATGAACTAAGAAGAAGTAAAGCTTGGAAGGTAAATAGAGCCTCGTTATAATGAAAATATTTTAACTGTTACAAAAAGTGAATGAGCTTTCTTGTGGTTAGAGGGCTTTCACAGTACACATCTTAATAAGGGTTTGTATGACCACTTTTCAGATATATTGTTCAGAAAATTACTATACAGTTATGTATAGCATGTATATTAAATGCTCCCTCAAGGTGACCTTTCTTTACTAAACTGACAATTTCAAGAATATTATATCAGTGGACATTTAATACATTTCAATTACTCATTTGACAAAGTTCCAGTATGCTTGTCAAGAGAAAAAAAATGTCAGGTGAGGTATGTTTGAAACAGATTAAATGACAACAAACAAAAGATACATTGATGAATCCCTGTCAACCCAAAGAGAAATTTCTAATGGAGTTGTTCAAGGAGTTTTCTAGTAGAATTGACAATTTTGAACATTTTTCATTGTTAAAATGCATCCAAAGTATATATAGTTCACAGTTATAGATGGCATACTTATCAAACTGTTGAATAACAGAAAGATGAGAGGAATAGCAGATTTAAATATCAGTAATGGTCCAAATCTAATAAATTTGAGTTCAATTGCACGAGTATGAGATGGCAGAAATTTGACTAGATCATTTGTAATCTTGGCATTTTTAGTGGGTTGCAAGTTCATTAGATTCCACAGTGTATCATTGAAACAAAATGCTAGAGTAATATTTCTCTTCTTTAATCTTTCTCTTCTTTTTTACCTCCTCCTCTTCATTTTCAACTCCTCTTCCTCCTCCTCTTCTTCCTCTTCCTCTTCTTACTTCTACTCCTCTTCTTCTTCTTCCTCCATCTCCTCCTCCTTCTCCTCCTCTTCCTCCTCCTTCTCCTCCTCCTCTTCCTCCTCTTCCTCCTCTTCTGAGGACCTGTTCCATGTCTGGCCTGGACTAATTTATTCTTTCTTTGGTAACTTTTTGACTTCATATCACAAAGGCTCACCATACTGAGGCCAGTTTTAACTCAGAGCAGCTTAGCACTTCTATCCTCAAGTTAATTTGTCTCACCTTCTCCAGTAATTGAAGTTGCAGGTATTTATAACATGTCCAAACTAACGTATTTGCAGGCTGCATATTTCTACATGAATTAATTAGAAAGTAGACTTCTTTTTCATTTGTATTCTTTCATAGTTCAAGCCATATGGAGTAACATATATAGTTTTAGAGATCTAATTTTAAGAAGATACTAAACTAGTGTAGATTCAGAGAAAGGTAATCAACATAGTGAAGAGATTTGGAATCAGCTCCAAGGCATATTTATGGTAGGGGGAATACAGAATTAGGGACAACATCAAGTCATGTTCAAGCATTTGAAAACTATCTTAAAAAAATGAAGTTAGCCCTTTTTTGCAGGGTCTCAGAGGGCTCAACTAGAAACAATGGGTAGCAATTGTAGAGAGGCAGCTTTTGTTTTAACCTTCTAAATAATGAGGGATTTGCAACAGAATGTTCTGTCTCAAAAAGAAGTGAGCTACATATCATTGTAAATCTAACTGAAGGTTAGATGATAATATTTCTAAACCTGGTTCTCTTTGCTTCTTTATTTACTCTTTGTTTTAATGTTACCTTGTTGGAGGGGTATCACTTCATTCTGGTTATCAGTAGACTACCATTTGTGTAGTTGACAAAAAGCACAATTCTAAAGTTCACACATCCTACCCCATGAGAACAAAAGAGTAGCATAGAGGTTGAGTAGCTCTTTATGTGCTTATCTAAAACCATACTCATTCATTAGCAATTGTATTGGATCTTGATTGTAGCATCAGAGATGTTCCAAGGAAGCAAAGGTAAGGTAAAAAACATGGCTAAGTTTCCACATACAGAACTGAACCCGTGCTCCTTGTCTATGATTGTTCCTATCTGGGATGAGTTTGCTTTTATAACAACACTAGATAAAATAGGTTGTATGGTAGATCACATTTTGTCCTTCCCAGCCCTAGGTTATTATCAATAAGTGTTAGGGAACACTCTGATATTGTGATCTGATTGCCACCTCATGACCCTTTCTCCCCCATCCTTTTGTTCCATTTCATTAGGAAAATTTGTTGCATTCTTCCAAATCACAGAGGTAATGTATTAATATCCAACTAAGGATACCTTTTCTAAAGTAAGAAAAGGGGTTTTATTAAAAAAAAAAAAAAAAAAAAAAAGAAGAAGAGGCTAAAATATACATATGTAAGTCTATCTCACCTTAAAAAGTCAGGATAAATCCATCATACACTTTTATTTAGATTTTCCTCCTGAAAATGAATGCTGGAATCTCAGTTTCAAAGTATTCTAAAATGCAAATGATTATGGGTTACATTAACCACTAAGAAAAATTTTTAAAAATAGAAAATGAATACAATCACAACTATCTGAATCATTATTAAATAATTAAATAAAATTTAATTATTTAATTATTATTAAGCAAATTTTATCTCACATAATCCATAATACTCATCATAGGCTTTTTATTACAATTATATAAGATAATAACCTTAAAATGAACCATAAATTTCTATGATTTTCAATCATTAACATCTTTATTATCTTGAAATCACATCCACAAAAGATAAAGTAAAAGTTGTTTTTGCTGGGAACAGAATAAGACATAGGCAGGAGTGTGGAGAGGTAAATTTGGACAATACATATAGCTATTACGTATAATTTGCACATGAGAGTGATTTTTCTAGTTTTATATCAACTGTTTTCAAAACTCTAAGTAGTAAGATAATGGGAAATTACATCACATCTACTTTGGGGAACATATCTGTGTTGGGGGGTATTTCTGGAGAAAGGAATTTGAAGAAGGAAGGCTACATCATCCCAAAGGCAATCTTAATGGGCAATTACATAAATGAAAAATTGAGATGAGTCAGTTACAATGTTACAACAATGTTTCCTGTTCCCAGTCGGCCAATATATCTTAGATTGACAAGTGCATAAGATGGTATTGGTCTATGATTAAACCTGAGATCATTTGGAAAGAGAAATTAGTACAAGTATTTTGTGGAGTCTTTCTAATGCATTAATTATTTGCTCCTATTGTTATTCCTCTGAGAATTTGGGAAATGGTAGCCAACATAATGTAATTAGAATAATGGAGAAACCACTCAGCATATTTGAAAATATGCCAGGTAATGTCATTAAAATAAGTAATTTGCCATTTAGTAGCTCAGTGATTTCAACAATAATAAGATTTCAGATTGCAAATAAAGTTTCTTTAGTTCACAAGCATCCCTCCTTTTCTCACCTATTTGGCTTGTTGTCAGTAGGTAAAACACAACTATTACTGATGTTCATTTTAAGATAGTTTCTTTTCTGCTCTCACTTTTTTTAAAAAGTCAAATGATTCTCTTTTGACAAAGATGAAAAGATCCCTATATCATAGTTTGTGTGAAATTTTGTTCTTTAGCAATGACTTAAAGTCAGAGAGATTTTATAGGAAAATGGAGAAAAAATAATTAAGTTTACCTAAAATAAATTCATAAGAAGACTCCATTATACATATTTTAATAGGAATAATTATTTTAATTGTCATTGATTTGCATACAATTACAATTTATTTAAAAAAAACTTTGCTATGCTGTTCATATGCAATAGTGGGTTCATGTGGGTTTTTTTTGCTTGTTTTTAGAATCATGATACAGATTATTTAGTATTTAGAATTTTTATATATTTATTTATGTATCCCTTGCTATTATACATAACATATAATGCAATCTCACATGATAAAACAATTCAGAAGTTTGATTTTACAAAGTAAGATTGCAAATCGCATATCAGTTGCCTAGTTCCCTTTTTTTTGTGTGGCTCACTGGTGTTATTTTTATTCTAACTAATTTGTACATTTAGAAATTTATACCAATATTCAAGATAAAAGCTGCTTTAATCATATGAAAAATGACTTTCTTATCCTTGCCTTTGGCTGAAATGCCCTTCTAAATTTGCTATATTTTAATGCTAGAAACCTGCAATTAATCAGATTTTAAAAAAAATTCCCTTCTTTAAGATTTATTTTGTAAAATAGTTTATTTGTGATACTGATGTATAGCATTGATTGGAAAGCAGGGCTTTGTATTATTTTTCTTTTGGCATTTACAATGATCCCCACCCTTCAAAAAGGGGGGTAGTAGGGCTCACCTTTTTTTTTTCTTTTAAAGTTTTCACAACTGTTCTAAAAAATAATAATAATAAAAATAACCAGATTACTTTTTAACATTCTCTTTCACTGAAAAATTCTGCATGGGAGTGTGAGGGTTGGGGAAGAATGAGGATATCCTATCATTGGTGATAAAAGTTATTTCATTTATTTGAGAGCAAGACTTAGTCATTTATTAGTTCAGGGGAATCTAGGTCAGTAAGGTCTTGATTTTGTGATAGAATTTGCCCAAGAAGATGGCTTCATGTCTGACTATCAAGTGTTAGGCAGTTGTTCACTTTACAAGTTTCTATCTAATATTTTTAAGGCAAGAAGATGTTGTTTCCATCCTGCCTGATCTGTATCCTAAGCATGCCCATTGCTAAGGGGGAAATTATTGCTTCATTTCTATAGAGAATAATTGCTAAAAAGCCTTTGCAGTTACTTTATTGCATGAAATGGTATGTTTTATAGCAGATAATAGCTTTTTTTAGGTAATTTAGTATTTGTCTCTATTGCAGCAACAAAGAGTCACAAAGCATTTTCCAGCATTCTGGCACCTGCACAAGGCTGTGACTTATGAATATGCTAATGTGTCTGCAACCAGAACTGGCATCGGTTCAGTACTTGCACACAATTAGTGTTCGTTCAGGCAACCATCAGTACTGTGATACCAAGTTTAGGAAGCACTACTTAAATTAATGAATGCAATGTAAAATCTTTTTTAGAAAAAAATAACCTTTTTTCCCCTTTCCTACATTCTACAACTATTTGATATTTGATATATTTTTTTTTTACTCATCTCAAGATATTTTTGTAGTAAGATATCTGGGATACTTAATAAAGATGTAAAATCCTTCTTTCGTGCCATCGTATTTCATCTCATCCCAGGCAAGAGTATGTTTACTAACTGTGTAAATAATGTTCTGTCCTCTTTGTCCAGGACAAGTGCTAGACAGAAATCATATCCCCAAGGACATAGAGGGAAAAAAAATCTATTACTCTATCTAACATTTGGTCATATCATCTTCCAATCATAGAGGAAGTTTTGATTGAAAACTTGAACAGTCTCCAGATTACATTATGGTTTCCAATGTCTATGGGGTTTCTGCTTCACAAACAAACAATCCTTCCAGTGGCAATGGTTGTAAAATCTCCTAAGTTATGGCTCACTTTTGGAAAGCTCTCTCATACTTAAAGGCATATAAATATTCACAAGAGTACTACACTGTGTGTGATATCCATTAAAAGACTGAATTTAAAGATGTCTCAGGAACAGCTTAAAAAATGCCTGCCTGAAGCCAAACCATTTTATTCATATAGCTTGTCTTTTACTGTGTGGCATGTTGTCAGTGAACACTACTGATAACAGTTTTGTGAAATTTGTTTTTCTCTTTTCCATTTTTGTGTTAATGAAGTTAGTTATTGTATTGAGAAATTCTGTTTTTATTTTTCTAATTCATTTTCAAAAATATTGCTAATCCTTCCATAAATAACAATACATACATTAATATGAAATCTTAAATTCCCATTTTTCCCACCTGCCTTAAACACAGGCACCATAATACAGAGAATTCAGGAAAAGAACAGTCTTATGACATGTGGATATATAAGTAAGCTTTCATTTTTCTGTACTGAAAAAGCTAGAGTGACTACATTTTTTTTGGCTCATCTAAAATAAATTCATTTTTCAGCACCTGAGACATCAAAATGGAACTTAAATTAATAAGGATCCAAAGTTCTTAACATTTTTACTTTGATATTTTTAGGTAATTGAAGGGCAAACAAGCAGCACAATGAATAAAGTACAGGACTGAAATCAAGAGGACTCCTTCCTGAATCCAAATCTTGCCTTAGAACTAGCTATGTGACTCTATGCAAGTCACTTAGCCCTGTTTACATTTAGTTCCTTATCTCTAGTTGCTGAAGAAAATGGTAAACCATTTTTGTGTCTTTGCCAAGAAAACCCTAAACAGGGTCATGGAGAGTGAAGTATGAAGAGAATGATTGAATAACAAGCAATTACATAGTTTCCTTTAGAACTATGCAATAACATCATTTAATAATGAAAGGCTTCCCTGGATTAGGTCTCAGTGGTATATTAGAACCTTTGAGTTGATAGGCCCCAACATGGATCATTGCAAAGGAACCCATGAAATCAGCAATATGGGTTGTGTCAGTGAGTCTGTATGTGTGTGCATGTGTGTGTGTGTATGTATGTGTGTGTGGACACACACATGTGCATACCTGTGTTTTTATAGATAAAGAAGTTTGGATCAAAGGTTCATATGTTTATTGTAATATACATTAGAATTTCATTATGCATGTAATACTTCTTTCAAGCATATGCCAGTCCTGGAGGCAAGGACCTGAAAGAGATGAACTTATTAGCATAGAAAAGGAAAAGAGTCTCTCACTTCATTAATTTTTTTGACATCATCATATTTAGTCAAATTAAGCACTTGAAGTGAAGAGATGATTAAAACTAAGGATACTATGCATAACAAATATGTCTTTATCTTTTTATTTTTTGGTATTGTTGTAATCTTCACAATTGCAACTGAATATTTCTACACAATGACAATTAAAAGGAATCATTTGCACTTGAAAAGACTTGAATCCATGGATTTAGCAAAACTAGATTTTTTTTTTTTCTTTTTGCCAGAGATTACTAGCCTGTCAGATCACAGAAAAGTGGAAAGGAATATAAGATTTGTAAACAGAGTAATAAGAGTCTTACTTCCCATGTGATCGTAAGCAAATCATGTCAAATTTCTGGAATCAAGCTTTTTTTTTTTTAGTAAACTGAGGGACTGAAGACTCTAGAAATCAACCAATCATTAAAAAATGTTTATTAAGTACATATTATATTCCAGAGACACTACTTTGTACTGTCTACATATTTAAGGAAATTCCTAATTGCCTCAGTGGGCAGACTTCTGGACATGAAGTTAAAAATATCTAAGTCAAAATCCAGCTTCTGGGATTTACTATCTATGTGTACCTGAGTAAGTTACTTTTAATTTTTATCTTAATCTTAATCTACTGGAAAAGGAAATAGTAAAGAACTAAGGTTATCTGCACAGAAAATTACCTGGAGAGGATGGTCTATGGAGTCATGGGGAAACGGATATGATGGAATGATTAACAACAGCAACATATTTAAATATACATATTTAAAACAAATAAAATAAATTATGGTAAAACACATACTATATCTCATGTAGGAGGTAACACCATAAATGTTAAAAAGAAACTAGGAATTCTGAAAGATGGGGGGAAGGAAGGAATATAATCTTGTCAAGGTAGAGCCTTTGCATAACACAAAGATGGGAAATAAATGTTACATGTAAGTAGCAAGAAGTCTTATTTCTGTGGTCTTCTGAGTTCAGGAGATGGAAATAATGTATAATAAAAGAAAACTGGAGCCAGGATTAAGAACTTTAAATGACAAATCTGATAGGTATTATATGAGATTAGAAATAAAAGAGATTCTCTGAAGTTAATAAAGTAAGAGAGTAACATCATAAAACTTCTGCTTTAGAAATAATCAGTTTGGCAAGTATGTAAAGAATGTAATGAAGAGTAGTGTAATTTAACCAAGAATGACTGATTAAAAGACAATTACAAGAGTCAACACATATTCAGAAGGATCTGAACTAAAGTAGTGTCTATGGGATGTATGTGAGGAACGTAGACATAAAATTGACAAGAAACATTGTTATGTGTGGAGTGAGGAAGAATTGGGGTAATTAAAATATTTGACCTTATATAGGGAGACTATTCAGTGCAATAATACTTGATGAAATCCTGTAACCAAGTAGAAAACTACAGGGTGGCTATCCTAGCTACCCCACTTAAATGAAGAATCTGAGAGGGTCTCTCCTTTTCTGTTCCCCTTCCATCCTCTACAATCAGAGGAAGAGAGGGATCCCAGAAGCAGAGGGGTAATGATGACATGTTTTCTGCTTGGAAATGATAACTTATGGGAACTGACAAAATTTCTAAGACAGTATAGACAGAAAAGAGAAAAAGGTGCAGGATAGAGACTTTATTTAAACCCATAGTTAAGATTTGATATATGAAAGAATGACAATGACAAGAGAGTACAGTGTCTTCAAAGCTCAAAAGAGTGCCAAATACTACTGGTAGTGACTTTAAAACAAAACAAAACAAAACAAAACAAAAAAAAAAAAAAAAACAAAACTTAAGATCAGTAAAATTTTCATTGCTAATTGGTAACTGAAAGATCACTGATGACTTTAGAGAGATATGTGAAAGAGAAAGAGTCTCTTTAGAGAGAGACTGATAAGGTGAGAAGTTAGATTTCCAGACACTGAGAAATGAATGAAAAGAAAAGTGAGGGCAATGAAATTAAACAACTTTTCTTAGGAAGTTAGTAGAGAAAAGGAAATTAAAAGAGCAATATCTTGAAAAAAACATAGAAAAAATTGAGAATATTATAAGAATGTGAGGGACAAATATTTTTTTTACTATTTTTTTATTATAGCTTTTTATTTACAAGATATATGCATGGTAATTTTTCAGCGTTAACAATTGCAAAACCTTTTGTACCAACTTTTCCCCTCCTTTCCCCTCCCCCCTCCCCCAGATGGCAGGTTGACCAATACATGTTAAATATGTTGAAGTATAAGTTAAATACAATATATGTATACATGTCCATAGTTATTTTGCTGTGCAAAAAGAATCGGACTTTAAAATAGTGTAAATTAACCTGTGAAGGAAATCAAAAATGCAGGCAGTCAAAGATAGAGGGATTAGGAATTCCATGTAGTGGTTCATAGTCATCTCCCAGAATTCTTTCATTGGGTGTAGCTGGTTCAATTCATTACTGCTCTATTGGAACTGATTTGGTTTATCTCATTGTTGAATACGGCCACTTCCATCAGAATTGATCATCATATAGTATTATTGTTGAAGTATATAATGATCTTCTGGTCCTGCTCATTTCACTCAGCATCAGTTCATATAAGTCTCTCCAAGTCTTTCTGACATCATCCTGCTGGTCATTTCTTACAGAAAAATAATATTCCATGATATTCATATACCACAATTTATTCAGCCTTCTCCAATTGATGGACATCTATTCAGTTTCCAGTTTCTGGTCACTACAAAGAGGGCTGGCACAAACATTCTTGTACATACAGGTCCCTTTCTCTTCTTTAGTATCTCTTTGGGATAAGTCCAGTAGTAACACTGCTGGATCAAAGGGTATGCACTGTTTGATAACTTTTTTTTTTTTTAATTTTTTTTATTTAATAGCCTTTTATTTACAGGATATATAAATGGGTAACTTTACAGCATTAACAATTGCCAAACCTCTTGTTAATTTTCACCCCCCCACCCCTCCTAAATGTGGATGAATGTTTAAAATATATTAAAATAAACTTAGATAACAATAAGTAACATGACCAAAACATTATTTTTGTGACAAAAGAATCAGACTCTAATTATTGTACAATTGGCTTGGGAAATCAAAATAGTGTGCATAAATATAGGGATTGGGAATTCAATGTAATGGTTTTTAGTATCTCCAAGTTCTTTTCTTATCCCGTTCATTATTTCTATTAGAAATATTTGTTGATCTCGTTGCTGAGGATGGCCCCATCAGAACTGGTCATCTATAAAGAAGTATATAATGATCTCCTGGTCCTCTCATTTCCTCAGCATAGTTTTAAGTCTCTCCAGGACTTTCTGAAATCATCTTTGGTCATTTTTACAAACAGTAATATTCATAATTTTCTATACCCAAATTTATTCAGCCATTCTCCAACTGATGGACATCCATTCAGTTTCCAGTTTCTAACCACTCAAAAGGGCTGCCCAAACATTCTACATAAGGTCCCTTCTTTATAATCTCTTTGGGATATAATCCCAGTAGTAACACTTGGATCAAAGGGTATACGTTTGTCGAGCATAGATCAAACTACTCTCAAAATGGTTGGATTCGTTCAACTCCACCAACAATGAATAAAACCCAGTTTTCCCATCCCTCAACAATCACATTTTTTTCCTTCACTTAGCCAATCCCAGGTGTGGATTATCTTAGAGTTGTCTTAATTTGCATTTTCTGATTAATAATGACTTGGGCATTTTATATGACTAGAAATATTTAATTTCTTCATCTGGTGTCTTTCATATCCTTTGACCATTTTTCAATTGGAAATGGCTTGATTTTTATAAATTAGAGTTAATTCTCTATATATTTTGGAAATATTTATCAGAACCTTTGACTGAAAAATTTTTCCCAGTTTAGTTCCCTTCTAATCTTGTCTGATTAGTTTTGTTTGTCAAAACTTTTCATTTGGTATAATAAAATTTTCTATTTTGGTCAGTAATGATCTCTATTCTGCTTTATCAAAAACCTTCCCCTTCCACAGGTCTAGAGGAAACTATCCTATTTCCCTCTAATTTATTAATAATTTATTCTTTTATCCTAGGTCTGAGCCCATTTTGACCTTATCTTGGTTACGTGTTAAGTATGGATCAATGCCTAGTTTCGCCAAATAGTTTCCAATTTTTGTTTTATCAAACAGTAAGTTCTTATCCCAAAATGGGATCTTTTGGGTTTTCAAAGACTAGGTTCTATTTTGTTGACTGTTTTGTCCCTTAACCCAATCTATTCCACTGATCAACTTCATTCCTTAGCCAATACCAAATGTTTTGGTAATGCTGCTCTATAATATAATTTTAGATCTGACAATAAACCCCATCATTTGATTTTTTTCATTAATTCCCTTGAAATTTTACCTTTGTTTTCCATATGAACTTTTTTATTTTTCTAGGTCATTAAAATAGTTTTAAGTCTATTGGTATGGCAAATAAATAGATTAGTTTAGGTAATATTTCCTTTATTATTTTTCGCCTATCCAAGAGCATTTTATTTTTCAATTGGTTAGATCAGACAATTTGTGGAAAAGTGGTCTGTAATTTTGCTCATAAAGTTTCTGAATTTCCCTTGGAGATGATTCTAAATATTTTATATTATCGTATTACTTTAAATGGAATTTCTCTTTGTAACCATGTTGTTTGTTAGTGATATAAGAATTGATGACTTATGGGTTTATTTTATAACCAGAACTTTGTAAAGTTGTGGATTATTTTAATAACTTTTAGCAGAATCTCGGGGTTCTTAAGTAAACATGTCATCCAAAGAGTATAATTTGGCTTCCTCATTGCCATTCTTTTCCTTTGATCCTTTCTCAGCTCTTATTGCTATAGTAGCGTTTCTAATACAATATTAAATAGTAACGGTGGGGGCAACCTTTTTCCCCAGATCTTATTGGGAATGGTTGATTTGTTCCATTACATATGATGCTTACGATGGTTTTAAATAGATGCTGGATTATTTTTAAGGAAAAGTCCATTTATTCCTATCCTCAAGTGTTTTTAATAGGAATGGATGTTGGATTTTATCTCTTTTCTTATTGAATGACCAATGTTTTTTTTTTGGTTATCATGGCCAATTTTTGATAGTTTTCTAATATTGAACCAGCCCTGCATTTCTGGTATAAATCCACTTGATCAATGTTATTTGGAGATGATTTTTAGTCTTTTGCTAATATCTTATTTAAGATTTTAGCATCTTATTAGGGAGTTGTCTTAATTTTCTTTCTTTTTCCAGCCTACCGGTTTGGGGTATTACCATGTTGTGTCATAGAAGGAATTTGGTAGGACTTCTTCATTCCTATTTTTCAAAAATTTATATAGCATTGGGGCCAATTGTTTTTAAATGTTTGGTAAAATTCACAGTAAACCACGGTCCTGGATTTTTTTCTTGGGAGTTGTTTAATTCCGTTCATTTCTTTTTCTGAAATGGGACATTCAAACAATTTACTTCTTCCTCTTTAGTCTGGGAATCTGTATTTTTTGAGGTAGTCATCCATTTCCTTATTATCAAAATTTATTGGCATAAAAGTTGACAAAAAATTCCTTATTATTTCTCTAATTTCCTCTTCATTGGTGGAAATTCTCTTTTTTTTAAGACTATAATTTCATTTTCCTCCTCCTTTTTCAATCAGTTTACCAAAGGCTTATCTATTTTATTGGCTTTTTCTAGAACCAACTCTTAGTTTTATTAATTAGTTCAATATTTTTTTATTTCAATATTTTAATTTCCCCTTTTAATTTTAAATTTCCAATTTATTTATTTGATTGGGGGTTTTAATTTGGTCTTTTTAGTTTTTTTAGTTGCAAAGCCCAATTCATTAATCTTTTCTTTCTTTTTATTCAAGAAGCCTCTAAGGATATAAAATTCCCTCTTATTACCCTTTGCATCCCACAAATTTTGGTATGATGTCTCATCATTGTCATTATCTTATAAATTATTAATTGTTCTATAATTTGCTCTTCACCCAATCATTTTTAAGATGAGATTGTTTAGTTTCCAATTACTTTTGGTTATTTCCCCCTAACTTTTTGTTGAATGTAGTTTTATTGCATCATGATTGAAAAAGCTTTACTATTTCCCTTTTCTTGCATTTAATTTTGAGGCTTTATGTCCCTAATTGGTCAATTTTTGAATAGGTTCCTGAACTGCTGAAAGAAAGTATATTCCTTCTATTCTCCATTCAATTTTCTCCAAGATCCAATATACCCAAATTTTCTAATTTCTATTTACTTTTTAATTTCTTTCTTATTTGTTTTGTGGTTTGATTTGTCTAATTTGAGAGGAAAAGGTTGAGATTCCCTATATTACAGTTTTTGTTGTCTATTTCTTTTCAATTCTTAACTTCTCCTTTAGGAAGTTGGGCCCTTTCCACTTGGGCATATATTTTAATATTGAAGCTTTTGTTTATGCTCCCCTTTACAGGATGTAGTTACCTTCCTTATCTCTTTTAATTAGATCAATTTTCTTTTGTTGATCTGAGATAAGGAGGCTACCCCTCTTTTTTTTCACCTGAAGCATAATAGATTTTGTCCACCTTTTCTTTTACTCTATATGCATCCCCGTTTTGGTTTTTGTAAACAACATATTGTAGGGTTCTGATTTTGATCCAGTCTTATCTGCCTCCTCTTTATGGGGTTCATCCCATTTACATTTACGTTAAATTACTAAATCGTATTTCCTGCCATCCTAATAACCCCGTTGTGCTTTTTTCTTTCCCCAACCCCTTTCCCCTTTTAAACTTGTACCCCTCTTGTATCCAATACTTATCCTCTTTATAATCCCTCCCTTTAGTCTTTCCCCTTCCTTCCCTTATTACTCTTTTTTTCCCTTTTCCTCTCCCCGTTTTAATGAGGCAAAGAAATTTTCTCTAAAACAAATGTCAATTTTTTCTTTGAGCCAACCTGATGGAGTAAGATTCACACAATGCCCCCCTCTCTAAATTCCCCAGATATGATAAGTTTCCTTAGCCTCTTGTGGGATTGGTTTCCCTTTTTTCCCTCCTTCCACCTTATTCTGCCATATCCCTTTTCCAATCCTTCCCTTTTTATTTATATCAACAATCAAATTATACATTTTTTTTTATATCCACAACAGAAATACAATTTCAAGAGTTATTTTTACCTTTTCATCTCTTAGTTCTTTTTGGGATCAAATTTTTTTTTATTTGGTTTTCTTCAGAAACAAATGGAATTATTTGTTTCATTAAATTCCATTTCTTCCCTGGAAGAAAATGCTCAAACTTATGGGTGTTTATTCTTGGCGCATCTCAAGTTCTTGTGCCCGGAATATCTATTCCAGGCCTTCTTTCCCTTTAATGAGGGCCAGATCTTGGGTATCCTTATTTGGGCACCTCGGTATTTAAATCTTTTTTTTGGTGCGTAAAATTTTTTCCTTAATCTGATGTTCTGAAATTTACAATATTCCTTGGGGGTTTTTATTTTAGGGGTTTCTTTCAGAAGGTGTTCGATGAATTTTTCAATGCCATTTTCCTTCTTTCTATTAATCTGGGCAGTTTCTTTGATGATTTCTTGTTAAAAATAGTATTCAGGCTCTTTTTTTCATCATATTTTCAGAAGTCCAATAATCCTCGATTATTCTCCTGATCTATTTTAAGTCTTCGTTTTTTGAGTAGATAACGTGGTTTTTCCAGTTTGTCATTTTTTTTGTTTTTCTTGACTGATTCTTGCTGTCTCAATGAATCATTAGTTTCAATTGTTCAGTTCTAATTTTAAAAGTTTATTTTCTTCAATAGCTTTTTTTACTTTTTCTGTATAAACCAATTGAGTTTTGAATGTATTGTTTTTGTGGAATTTTTCCATTTCACTAATTTTTTTAGTGAATTATTTTCTTTTCAACACAGATCCACTTTCTTGCGTGTTCTTTGTCTTTTCCAACACGGATCCTACTTTCTTTGAGTTCTTTGTCTTTTTCAACACAAATCCTATTTCTAGTGTTTTTATTTT
The DNA here is from genome assembly GCF_902635505.1 of Sarcophilus harrisii. Classification (NCBI taxonomy): domain Eukaryota; kingdom Metazoa; phylum Chordata; class Mammalia; order Dasyuromorphia; family Dasyuridae; genus Sarcophilus; species Sarcophilus harrisii. Next base: position 128,278,073 of record NC_045428.1, on the reverse strand, counting down.
TAACCAATTCTTACTTTTAATTTTTTTCTTTTTCCAATTCACGGAAGTTGTTGCTCTCAGGCTTTCTTTCCTTTCCCCATTTATCTTCTAACCTCTTTTGAGACTTTTAATGGTTCTTCTTGGGAGCATTATTAAGGAGGACAGTCCATTTTTGTTGGAGGTCTCTTCAGGTTTGCTGACCTGCTCTTTTTCTGCATAGAAGCTGTCGATTGTTCTTTTCATCTTTTTATTCATTTTTGCCTTTAGGGTAGGTCTCCTAGGCAAGGGGTTAGCTTCCTCTGCAGAGCAGGGAAGATGTAAACCGATTTGGCTGGGTATAGTTCTGGGTGAGGTTTTCCTTCCCCAACAGGAAGTGGATTCAGCACTGGCCGAGCTATCAAACTGCTTAGTAGGGCTGAGGGATTATCGATTGCCCCGGCAGGGAAAAGGGTGAAATTATGCCCCAGGCCGGGCCTCTTTTGGGACTGTGAGATTAGCGCTGACTGCGAACGCAGACAAACCTGCCCTAGTGTCTCTGCCATGCAAATCGGCCCTGGAAACTCTTGGCCCCGCCGAGCTCCCCACTGGGTTGGAGGCTAACCGGGCTTTCCTGCCGTGAGGATCCCCAACTGCCCCAAGGAGAAGCCCTGTACTGGGGTTGGGGCTGCGCGCGGTGGATCTGTTCACCCCGGTTTGAGACTCCTCGGAACCAATTTTTCCCCCCGCTCGCCGATCTTCCCTGGGGAACCAACCTTTTGGTAGGCCAGTTTTTCTTCGGCCGGTGAGTTTTCTCTTTTATCTTTTGTTGTAGCATCAAGGCTATTTTTGAGGCTCGATATAATATTGATAAAGGGGTAAGAAGAGCTTAGAAAAGTCGCGTGACTTCCCCATCTTGGCTCCGCCCCCTGGATAACTTTTTGAGCATAGTTAAATCATTCTCAGAATGGCTGGATGTATTCCTTTACCAACAATGTATCAAACCCAATTTTCCCACATCCCCTCCAACATTCCACATTATCTTTCCTTGTCATTGTAGCCAATCTGACAGGTATGTAGTCATATCTCAGAGTTGTCTTCATTTGCATTTCTCTGATTAATAATGACTAGGAGCATCTTTTCATATGGCTAGAAATAGTTTCAATTTCTTTGTCTGAAAATTGCCTGTTCATATCCTTTGACCATTTATCAATTGCAGAATGGTTTGATTTCTTATAAACTAGAGTCAATTCTCTATATAATTTGGAAATGAGGCCTTTATCAGAACCTTTGACTATAAAAATGTTTTCCCAGTTTATTGCTTCCCTTCTAATGGACAAGAATTTTTTTAATGGAAATTCAGTCCATAGAGATTAAAGAGAAGAAAAAGGAAAAAGAGGCAGGTGATATTAGAGAAAATATACAAGTACAGGGTTCTTCTTGGAAGAAAAAAACAAAATTTAAGTACATATTGAATAAAGGAGGAGAGAATGGGGGCTGATAGCACAGAGCTGTGATATGTAAAAGATGGAAGAAATAGATCACACTAAATGGCATCCACTAAGTAAAGGGAAATGTTAGTAGAGAGGGCAGAGTTGGAAACTCCAGTATACAAGTAGTTTTAAAATGCTACTGTGGGGAATGGGATAGGCTATCTATTGGGAGGACTAAATATTTGCTTTTCATTGAGGACCCACTTGAGATAAGATAATATAAATTGGAAGAAGATCCATTCAGTAAAGATATGATAATTCCTCTAATACTCTTCAGTAGCAACATGGAGTAAGAGCAGAGGAAGAAGATAGTAGAATTCAAGGTTGGTGTTTGTCAAAATGTGAAGAATGATAGGATAATAACCTGGGAGATTCCTGAGGTATACCTGAACTAAAAGTCACAATGGGTATAAAAACAGGTTTCAATATTATTGTTCTGTTATAAATTACCAACAGGACGATTTCAGAAAGGCCTGGAGAGACTTACATGAACTGATGCTGAGTGAAAAGAGCAGGGCCAAGAGATCATTATATACTTCAACAACAATACTGTATGATGACCAATTCTGATGGACTTGGCCAGCCTCAGCAATGAGATCAACCAAATCATTTCCAATGGAGCAGTAATGAACTGAACCAGCTACGCCCAGCGAAAGAACTCTGGGAGTTGACTAAAAACCATTACATTGAATTCCCAATCCCTATATTTTTGCCCACCTGCATTTTGGATTTCCTTCACAGGCTAATTGTACAATATTTCAAAGTGTGATTCTTTTTGTACAGCAAAATAACAGTTTGGTCATATATACTTATTGTGTATCTAATTTATATTTTAATATATTTAACATCTACTGGTCATCCTGCCATCTGGGGGAGGGGGTGGGGGGAAAGAGGGGAAAAATTGGAACAAGAGGTATGGCAATTGTTAATGCTGTAAAGTTACCCATACATATAACCTGTAAATAAAAGGCTGTCAAAAAACAAACAAACAAACAAACAAAAAAACAGGTTTCAAAAGAGCAATGTATAGGAAGAAATGACATGATTAAGTAGCTATGTTCTCAGACATTTTAGAATGTTTCATCATAGAAGTAGAATATAATTGTGAGAATAAGGCGGTGATCAGTGTGTGGCTGAAATAGAATAAAGAAGTAGTTCTTAATGACCATGAATTTGGAGTCCAGGTGTTATAGGGAACATCAACAAGTAGAGTAAAGACAGGTAATATAATAGCAGAGATGGAGGCTGGAGGAGAAGACTATGAGTCAAGTACTAAACTCTTAGAGAAAAAAGGAAATATGAGCTGGGAGGCAAATAAATAATTACAACTAGGATCTGTATATAAGAGTAATAATAATAATAGCAACAAATATGTATATATATGTTTCTCTCTCTCTCTCTCTCTATATATATATATATATATTTATGTAACATATCTAAGTTTTGCTTATGATATTCTAGACACTGTGCTAAATGTCTCATTTAATTACTTCATTTGATTTTCACATACACAAAGACATAAATAGGTGTTAGCTTTATCCTTATTTGTAAAATGAGAAAACTGAGGCAAATGAGAATAAATTGATTTCCCAGATTCTTGCAACTGTTATCTGAGGAGAGGTTTAAACTCAAGTCTTTTTTATTCCAGGTTTAGCATTCTATCCACAGCATCTACTGGTTGCTTCTGATGCTATATATGGATTGTATTTATACCTTGGTAGCAATTGGTAGTACCTCCTCTTTCACTTAGTCCAAAAAAATCTAAATATAAACAAACAAACAAATCTGAAAGGGAAAACGCTCAGGGTTTCTTGACCAATGCAGAAATGATTGTTATTTACATTCAATCTGATTAATCAGGACCCAAACAATGACTAAGTGGGGCATGGCCTAGGACCTATGAGTGGCCAATGAAAATCAGAAAGGGTACAGCCTCATTCAGAGAGATACCTGTTGAAAATATTAGCTTTAAAAGGCTAAGGGTCTCCCACTATATCTGAGCTCTTCTATAGTTATCTTGATCTGTATCTTGCCATTGAACCCAAATGACTCTTGAAGGAAAAGTGAATATATAACCTTGCACAGTCTTCTCTTACTTCAATCCAATTCATTTCCATGTCAAGGCAACACCTCCCTGATGTCATGGTCCTCTTCCAGAACTAAGGACAAACAACAGCAATATTATATCTTTTTTTATTGAAGCTTTGTATTTTCAAAATATATGCAAAGATAAATTTTCACCATAGACCCTTATAAAACCTTGCGTTCCAATTTCCCTCCCCTTCCTCCCATCCCCTCACTTAGATGGCAAGTAGCACAATATATGTTAAACACAGTAAAAATATATTTAAATCCAATATAAGCATATATATGTATATAATATCTTGCTACACAAGAAAAATCAGATCAAAAAGGAAAAAAAAATGAGAAAGAAAATAAAATATAAGCAAATAACAACAAAAGAAGTGAAAATGTTATGTTATGATCCACATTCAGTTCCCACAGAACTTTCTCTGGGTGTATATGGCACTCATCGTCATAAGATCATTAGAACTGGGATGAATCATCTCATTGTTGACTGTTCATTGTTGAAAAGAGTCATATTAATCAGAATTGATCATTTTATAATCTTACTGATGTTGTGTACAATGATCTCCTGGTTCTGCTCATTTCACTTAGCATCATTTCATGTAAGTCTCTCCAGGACTCTCTGAAATGATCCTCCTAATCATTCCTTATAGAACAATGATATTCCATAACATTTATATACCATAACTTATTCAGCCATTCTCTAACTGATGGGCATTCACTCAGTTTCCAGTTTCTTGCCATTACAAAAAGGGCTGCCGCAAACATTTTTGCACATGTGGGTCTGTTTCTGCCTTTAAGATATCTTTGGGACATAAACCCTGTAGAAACACTGCTGGATCAAAGGTATGCACAGTTTAATAACCTTTGGAGCATAGTTCCAAATTGCTCTCCAGAATGGTTGGATCAGTTCATAATTCCACCAATAATGTATTACTGTCTCAATTTTCCCCCATCCCCTCCTACATTTGTCATTATTTTTTTTTCCTTTCACTTTAGCTAATCTGAGACATGTGTAGTGATATTTGGAATTGTATTGATTAGCATTACTCTGATCAAAAGTGATTTAGAACACCTTTTCATTTGACTAGATTTGGTAAAAATTTCTTCATCTGAAAATTTTTCATACTCTTTGACCATTTATCAATTGGAGAAAGACTTGAATTCTTAAAAATTTGAGTCAATTCTCTATACATTTTAGAAATGAGGCCTTTATCAGAACTCTTGAATGTAAAATGTTTTTCCAATTTATTGTTTACTTTCTAATTTTGTCTACATTAGTTATGTTTGTACAAAAAATTTAAATTTAATAGAATCAAAATTATTTATTTGGTGTTCAATAATGAGCTTCAGTTGTTCTTTGGTCACAAATTCCTTCCTTTACCACCGATCTGAGAGGTAAATTATGTTATGTTCTTCTAATTTGCTTATAACTCACTCTTTATGTCCAAATCATGAACCCATTTCAACCTTAACTTGGCATATTGTGTTAAGTGTGGGCAATGCCTATTTTATGCCATACTAGTTTCCAATTTTCCCAGCAGTTTTTGTTAAATAGTGAGTTCTTATTGCAAAAGCTGGGATCTTTGGTTTTGTCAAACACTACATTGTTATAGTCATTGACTATTTTGTCCTGTGAATCTAACCTACTCCACTGTTCTACTACTCTATTTCTTAACCAGTGATAAATGGTTTTGATGACTGCTGCTTTAGAATATAGTTTTAAGTCTGGCAAGCTAGGTCACTTTCCTTGGCATTTTTTTTTTTCATTAATTCCCTTGAAATTCTTGACCTTTTGTTCTTCCAGATGAACTTTGTTATTATTTTTTCTAGATCTGTAAAATAATTTCGTGGCGGTTTGATTGGTTTGGCACTAAATAAGTAGATTGAGTTAAGTAGTACTGTCATTTTTATTATATGCACTATTTTATATTTGCATTTACCCATGAGCACTTGATATTTTTCCATTTGATTAGATTTAACTATTTGTGTGGAAAGCATGTTGTAGTTGTGTTCATATAGTCCCTGCCTTTCCCTTGAAATATAGATTCCCAAATATTTTATACTATTGACAGTTATTTTAAATGGAATTTCTTTTTTTATCCCTTGCTACTGGACTTTGTTGGTAATTAATAAAAATGCTGAGAATTGTTTCTAGTAGTTTTTTAGTTGATTCTCTAAGATTCTCTAAGAATACCATCATGTAAACTGCAAAGACTAATAATTTGGTTCCCTCATTACCTACTCTAATTCCTTTAATCTCTTTTTCTTCTCTTAGTAATATTATATCTTAAGAGGAATTTGGCATAGATTCCAGAACAATGGACTTATGTGGTATGATTGAATGAAATGAGAATGAACACATGAACAAACCAAAGTTAGTTGTAATATGATAATACAAGTTCTCCAAGATATTTGACAGTATCTCAACTAGGCTATAAACTCTATAATAAACCATTTTTAATATAAATTTTATATGTTCTTCACATAATTTGTCACATAATAGGTACTTCATAGGTAACATAAGGACTATTTGATCAAAACAAAGGGTGAGAAGATATTTGTTATCTAGGTACAGGGTGAAGAACTTGGATGTGCTAATGGACTCCAAGTTCAGTATGAAACCACAGTGTGTCATGGTAGCTAAAAAAGCTAATTCAGTCTTAGGCTACATTCACAAAAGTACAATATTCATAACAAAGGGAATTGTACTTTTCCTTGTTGAGAACATATTCAGAGTATTTCACCAGTTGGTGGATACTATATTTTAACAAGGGCAATAAGCTGGAGAGTATGTAGAAGAGAGTGCTTAAGAAAGGGAGGGAACTTGAAATCATGGCACAGGAAGTTGATTGAAGCAACTGAAGATATTTAGCATATAAAAGTAAAGGCTTAAGAAATGTAAGGACAGAGACTCTGTCCTAGTCATGTTTCTTATCTCACACATACACAAAATCTAGCATGTCACAGTTAAAGTTTTTTGCTGAATAATATAATGCAAGAGAAAAAAAATGAATATGGCAACTAAAAAGACTTCTCTTTGGAATCCTAATTCAAGAGATGGTGATGGAATAGTGAGACCAGGCAAGATGGGACATAAGACTAAAATGCAAAAGGAAAAAAATATATAAAGAAAAAAACAGAAGTATTTATTTTTTGAGAACTAAGAAATTTCCCCAAAGAAGAACCTGTTCTTTAATTAACTCTCTATATTTATATAATTTCATTTTATTTCTAAACTTATCATTTAGATAATGCCAAAGAGGAAAAATTACTTATGTGATACAACATGTTGAAATAAAGTAGAAAAAAATTTTCCTCAGAAATAGTGGGACAAAGATTTGTAACAAAATAAAACAGCTTTACAGAAAACATAATTGGCTTTGAGTCTCTTTAAATATATAAAAAAGCCATTTATGTCTTCTGAAAATATTCATTTTATATTTAGTGATTAAAGCTTTTTCCTCTACACATGAAGTTACTGAGATACTAATATGGGAACTTATCCTTATGTTTCATTGGTAAGGATTTATGGAAACTTTCACCATGAGAAGAGTCTATATATAGGAGAATTTTTAAAAAAATGAGGCAAAAGATGAGTTGACATGGAGAAAGTCAAACTCATTTTAAAAATGAGCCTTCTGAGATGAGCTTTCAGAAAATAAAAAATGATGGATCAAAAATATGAATAGTTCTCATATCATGCTTTAAGTTTTACAAAATTTTCAGATATCATGAGATATAAACCATGAGATGGGGGTCTTCTATTCAAAGTTAATAAATTTCTACAACAATAAGCAAAATATTAATAACAAGGAGCAATTTTTCAGATGATTCATAAATTGGTTCAGTTTTAATTTCAGAGTTCTTTCAATCATATCAAACTAAATATCACAATGTTATGACATAGACAAGTGAATCATTATTGTTTCTGCTTTACTGGTGAGGAAACTGAGGTTCAGAGAATTTACCTTATTTACCCACAGTTAGTTAGCTGTTATGGATTGGAACTGGGAGACAAATTATTTTTTTTTTTTATAGCTCAAATCTATGGTTCTTTCTAATATAGCAACGTGATTAATTTTTAGTTGGTAATGTATGTGTAGCAATGTTAATTCACAGAATCATAGTATTAGAAATAGGAATACTCAGGCAGTTTACCTTTTGCAAATTCTTTCTTTTCAGCCAGGCACAGTAGATGGATTGCTAGTTTGGGATCTAGGATTCCTTGAGATCAGATTGTACCTCTGATACAAGTCATGTTATTCTGAATAAGTCCTGTAACCCATTATTAGTGCCTCAGAACTTTCTGAAGTTATAACTTGAAGAACAGTTATTTAATTTCTTTGGTGGAAGAATTTTTTTCCTTATCTAGAGTTGCCTTGTTCGATGAAATCAGATATAATCACAACATCATATACATAATCATATAAATATAATAAATGGAAAATTGAGATGCACAGAAAATAAGGCAGGGGTTCGCCTATGACCACATAGCTAGCTATTTTTTGCTCTTGAAATTTAAAATAATTACTGGGAAAATTTAAACTGTTTTATTATGGTTAATAACAAAAAATAAGAATTCTGTAATATGAGGCTTACAGTGTCTGATTCCCAAACAAGGGAATTTCTAATTTACAAATAAAGGATATATTCTTGCTCCCATAGCCCAGCCCACCCCCACCTCCTAGGGATATGCAGGTCAGACGATTCAATAAACTTCAACAAACATTAAGTTCAAACCTATCAGAGGGATTCAAACATATTAGGTTAATAGAATAAAAAGCAGTTTCAATTACAAATTTCTTAAACTGACCCTCTTTCTTTTCTTACCTTCAATTCAAACAAATTCAATCAGTAAATATGTGAAGGTTTTAGGCAAATAATAAATCAGAAATGAAAGAGTTTCTTACAATGAATAAATGTGAAAAGAATTAAAATAAGGCCCTAAAAGATGTAGACAAGATATGTTGCATTTTACTGATAGGATAAAGTAGGCAGCTTTCTTTCATTGGATCAAATATATACATTTTATCCTCACAGTAGAAATATTTTCTGGATGACTGTCCACAAAGTTAGTAGGCCATGCATATATTAATGCCAACAAAATTACTCCTTATAACTGGATCCAAAGTAAATACTAGGGAGCAGTAAGGCAAACTGTTTTCCCTGGTAAGAAAGAAAAATAAAAAATGTGAGTGTATTTGTGTGTGTGTATGTGTGTGTATTCACTGATGCAAATATGTAAGTTATTTAATTTAAACATCCCATTTCAGGTTGATGAAGGTTTGACAGAAGCAATAAACAAAATCTTGAAATGGAATGTCCCAGTTTTTCATTAGCGGTTCACATAATTGGAAATCCATTTGTATTAATTTAATTGCATAATTAACTGCATTTGGTCTCAATTATAGTTATTAATTGAGATAAACTTACTGGAATAGCAATGGTGGTAATCAGCCATCCAGTGGATGTGTTGAACAGGTGGTTAATCCTTACTGGCTTAACATTTCATGTGTGTTAGATAATTAAGTAAATTTTTGTTATGTGTTTTTCTTTTGGCTTAAAATCTTAAAATAGTAGAGCTCTAGGTGCCAGATGATTGTATTTAACCTACATAGATATCGAGCGATGGAAAAACCTTTGCTTGCTTTTTAGATTTTTAAATGTCAACATGAAACTCCAATTTTTACATTAACATGAAAAAAAACTTAATGATTCAGTACAGTAACATATATGTTAAGGACACATAAAGGTATTGTGGCCAATAACTGCAGTCTCTTACTTCTTCATGGAATAACCTGATCAGATTATCTTGTCTCATGTAATTTGCCATTATATTATTTGTGTCATTATTGCTTCTGCATTAAACTAGACAAAAACTGTTCAGGAAATACTGAATAATTTGTTACTTAAAATCACAGATATGGAAGTACATACATTTTTCTCAATATAAAAATCTATAGGTCAATCTTAATCTCAGATATTTCTAATTTAATTAAAAATTTTAGATAAATATACTCAAGTTTTCTAAAACTAATTGATTCTGATTTGATATAAAATAAATATTTCATGTTAGAAAACATAATCATATTTCTGAAAAAAATAAACAAATCACATTCTATATTCCTAATATTGAATCACACTGGATGAATATCATAGTAGGTATCAAGTTTTTTTTTTTCTCTTTTGTTTTGTTCCTCTATCTTTTTCTTTTCTTTTTTTTTTCAGTGTATGTTATGTAGACATGGACACTGACAATGATATAGGTGACAAAAGAGAAGCAAATCATCAGCATCACTTATATGTTCCCACTTAGAGATGAAATTCTAGAACAGGAACCTTCTTTTTTTAATTTAAACTTTAATGAAAAGCAACAATAGAAAACATAAAAAAACTTAACTACATTATTTCAATTAAAATAGTCTTTTAATAACAATTTCTTTATCAATTAAATTGCTTTAGGGGGGGCGGAGCCAAGATGGCGGAGAAGACACACGCGTCTTTCTAAGCTCTTCTCTTACCCTCTTTATCAATATTATATCGAGCCTCAAAAATAGTCTTGACTGCTACAATTGTAAAGATAAGAAGTAGAACAACTCACCGCCGAAGAAAATCTGCAGTCTCGCCAAAAAGGTTGGTTCCGGGGCCAGGGGGGAGATCGGCGCAGACTGGGAGAGAAATTAGGTTCCGAGGAGAGTCTCAAACCCAGGGTGAAGGCACAGATCTCAGCACAAGCGCGCAGCCCCAACCCGCAGTACAGGGCTTCTCCTTGGGGCAGTTGTGATCCTGCACGGCAGGAGGACGCAGCCCGGGTTAGCCTCCAATCTGCGCAGTGGGGAGCTCGGCTTGGGCCATAGAGCTTTTCCAGGGCCGATTTGCATCAGGCAGAGACACTGGGCAGAGTTTGTGGCTGTCTGCGTTCTGCAGTCTGCGCTCAGCTGCTAATACTCACAGTCCCACAAGAGGCTCCGGCCTGGGCGGTGACACTTTCACCACTTAGTCTCTAGCCGAGGGCAATCGATAATCCACTCAGCCCTACTAAGCAGTTTGATAGCTCGGCCAGTGCTGAATCCCCTTCCTGTTGGGGGAAGGGAAAACTCTCACACAGAGCACTCCCATACCTCGGAGCCGGAAATCGGTTTACATCTTTCCCTGCTCTGCAGAGGAAGCTGGTAACCCCCTTGCCTAGGAGACCTACCCTAAAGGCTTTCAAACATGAATAAAAAGATGAAAAGAACAATCGACAGCTTCTATGCAGAAAAAGAGCAGGTCAGCAAACCTGAAGAGACCTCAAACAGCAAAAATGCATCAGACTGTCCTCCTTACATAATGCTCTCATAGAAGAGACCATTAAAAGTCTCAAAAGAGAGTTAGAAGATAAATGGGGAAAGGAAAGAGAAGCTCATTAAGAGAGCAACAACTTCCTGAAATACGAATTGAAAAGTTAAAAATTCCCAGGAAGTGCAGGGAAACAAAATTGGTGAATTGGAAAAATAAAAAATCTCAGGAAAGTAAGAATTGTGAATTGGAAAAAATAAAGAATTCACTAGAAAGTAGGATTTGTGAATTGGAAAAGACAAAGAATTCGCAAGAAAGTAGGATCCGTGAATTGGAAAAGACGAAGAACACGCAAGAAAGTAGGATCTGTGAATTGGAAAAAGAAAATAATTCACTAAAAAAAAAAATTAGTGAAATGGAAAAAAATTCCACAGACCAAAACAATACATTCAAAACTCAATTGACATATACAGAAAGAAGTAAAAAAAGCTAATGAAGAAAATAATTCTTTAAAAATTAGAACTGAACAAATTGAAACTAATGATGCATTGAGACAGCAAGAATCAGTCAAGCAAAACCAAAAAAATGACAAACTGGAAAAAACCATGAATTATCTACTTGTTAAAATGACAGACTTGGAAAATAGATCTAGGAGAGATAATCTGAGGATTATTGGACTTTCCGAAAACTATGATGAAAAAAAGAGCCTAGATACTATTTTACAAGAAATCATCAAAGAGAACTGCCCAGATGTAATAGAATCGGAAGGTAAAATAGGCATTGAAAGAATTCATCGAACACCTTCTGAAAGAAACCCTAAAATAAAACCCCAAGGAATATTGTGGCAAAATTTCAGAACTATCAGATTAAGGAAAAAAATTTTACAAGCAGCCAAAAACCAATTAAATACTGAGGTGCCACAATAAGGATCACCCAAGATCTGGCTGTCTCTACATTAAAGGAAAGAAGGGCCTGGAATATGATATTCCGAAAGGCACAAGAACTTGGATGCAGCCAAGAATAAACTACCCAGCTAAGCTGAGCATTTTCTTCAGGGAAGAAGATGGACGTTTAATGAAACAAATGAATTCCATTTGTTTCTGAAGAAAAACCAGAACTAAACAAAAATTTGATCTCCAAGAATAGAACTCAAGAGATGCAGAAAAGGTAAAAATAACTTTGAGAATTGTATTTCTGTTGTGGATATACAAAAAAATACATGGAAAATTTGATAGTACTGATATAACATAAAAAGGGAAGTAGATATGGAAAAGAGATGATGGCAGAATAAGGTGGGAAGGAGGGATAAAAAGAGGGAAACCACATCCCACAAAGAGGCTAAGGAAACTTATCATATCTGAGGGAATTTAGAGAGGGGAGGAACATTGTGTGAATCTTACTCTCATCAGAGTTGGCTCAAAGGAAAATAATTGACATTTGTTTTAGAGAAAATTCTCCTCGCCTCATTAAAAACGGGGAGAGGAAAAGGAAAAGAAAAGAGTAATAAGGGAAGGAAGGGGAAAGACCAAAGGGGGGAGGGAGGGATTATAAAGAGGATAAGATCGTGATACAAGAGGGGTACATAGTAAAGGGGAAAGAGGGTTGGGAGGCAAGAATAAGTAAAGCACAATCTGGGGTTATAGGATGGCAGGAAATACAGATTTAGTAATTTAACCGTAAATGTGAATGGGATGAACTGCCCCATAAAGAGGAGGCAGATAGCAGAATGGATCAAAAGTCAGAACCCTACAATATGTTGTTTACAAGAAACACATTTAAAGCAGGGGATACATATAGAGTAAAGGTAAAGGCTGGAGCAAAATCTATTATGCTTCAGGTGAAGTCAAAAGTAGGGTAGCCATCCTTATCTCAGATCAAGCAAAAGTAAAAATTGATCTAATTAAAAGAGATAAGGAAGGAAACTACATCCTGCTAAAGGGTAGCATAAACAACGAAGCAATATCAATATTAAACATATATGCACCAAGTGGTATGGCACTCAGCTTCCTAAAGGAGAAGTTAAGAGAGTTGCAAGAAGAAATAGACAACAAAACTGTAATAGTAGGAGATCTCAACCTTGCACTCTCAGAATTAGACAAATCAAACCACAAAACAAATAAGAAAGAAATTAAAGAAGTAAATATAATATTAGAAAAATTAGGTATGTTGGATCTTGGAGAAAATTGAATGGAGATAGAAGAGAATATACTTTCTTCTCAGCAGTTCATGGAACCTATTCAAAATTGACCATATATTAGGACATAAAGACCTCAGAATTAAATGCAAGAAAGCAGAAATAGTAAATGCTTTCTTTTCAGATCATGATGCAATAAAACTACATTCAACAAAAAGTTAGGGGGAAATAGACCAAAAAGTAATTGAAACTAAACAATCTCATCTTAAAGAATGATTGGGTGAAGCAGCAAATTATAGATACAATTAATAATTTCACTCAAGATAATGACAATGATGAGACATCATACCAAAATTTGTGGGATGCAGCCAAAGCGGTAATAAGAGGGAATTTTATATCCTTAGAGGCTTACTTGAATAAAACAGAGAAAGAAAAGATTAATGAATTGGCTTGCAACTAAAAAACTAAAAAAAGACCAAATTAAAACCCCAATCAAATACTAAATTGGAAATTCTAAAATTAAAAGGAGAAATTAAAATATTGAAAGTAAAAACTATTGAACTAATTAATAAAACTAAGAGTTGGTTCTATGAAAAAGCCAACAAGATAGATAAGCCTTTAGTAAATCTGATTAGAAAAAGGAGGGAGGAAAATGAAATTAGTAGTCTTAAAAATGAAAAGGGAGAACTTTCCACCAATGAAGAGGAAATTAGAGAAATAATAAGGAGTTATTTTGCTCAACTTTATGCCAATAAATTTGATAACCTAAGTGAAATGGATGACTACCTCCAAAAATACAGACTTCCCAGACTAACAGAGGAAGAAGTAAATTGCTTGAATAGTCCCATTTCAGAAAAAGAAATAGAACAGGCAATTAAACAACTCCCTAAGAAAAAATCCCCAGGACCAGATGGATTTACATGTGAATTTTACCAAACATTTAAAGAACAATTGGCCCCAATGCTATATAAATTATTTGATAAAATAGGGAATGAAGGAGTCCTACCAAATTCCTTCTATGACACAGACATGGTACTGATACCTAAACCAGGTAGGCTGAAAACAGAGAAAGAAAATTATAGACCAATCTCCCTAATGAATATTGATGCTAAAATCTTAAATAAGATATTAGCAAAAAGAATACAGAAAATCATCTCCAAGATAATACACTATGATCAAGTAGGATTTATACCAGGAATGCAGGGCTGGTTCAATATTAGGAAAACTATCAATATAATTGGCCATGTCAATAACCAAATTAACAAAACCATATGATCATCTCAATAGATGCAGAAAAGCATTTGATAAAATCCAACATCCATTCCTATTAAAAACACTTGAGAGTATAGGAATAAATGGACTTTTCCTTAAAATAATCAGCAGCATCTATTTAAAACCATCAGTAAGCATCATATGTAATGGAGACAAACTGCAACCATTCCCAATAAGATCTGGAAACAAGGTTGCCCACTATCACCGTTACTATTTAATATTGTATTAGAAACGCTAGCTATAGCAATAAGAGCTGAGAAAGAGATTAAAGGAATAAGAATAGACAATGAGGAAGCCAAATTATCACTCTTTGCCGATGACATGATGGTATACTTAGAGAACCCCAGAGATTCTAGCTAAAAGTTATTAGAAATAATCCACAACTTTAGCAAAGTTGCTTGGTTATAAAATAAACCCACATAAGTCATCAGCATTCTTATATATCACTAACAAAATCCAACAGTCAGAGTTACAAAGAGAAATTCCATTTAAAGTAACTACTGATAATATAAAATATTTAGGAATCTATCTGCCAAGGGAAAATCAGAAACTTTATGAGCAAAATTACAGACCACTTTTCACACAAATTAAGTCTGATCTAACCAATTGGAAAAATATTAAATGCTCTTGGATAGGGCGAGCAAATATAATAAAGATGACAATATTACCTAAACTAATCTATTTATTTAGCGCTATACCAATCAGACTCCTAAAAACTATTTTAATGACCTAGAAAAATAACAACAAAGTTCATATGGAAAACAAAAGGTCAAGAATTTCAAGGAATTAATAAAAAAAATCAAATGATGGTGGCTTAGCTGTACCAGATCTAAAACTATACTATAGAGCAGCAGTTACCAAAACTATTTGGTATTGGCTAAGGAATAGATTAGTTGATCAGTGGAATAGATTAGGTTCAATGGATAAAACAGTCAACAAATATAGCAACCTAGTCTTTGACAAACCCAAAGATCCCAGCTTTTGGGATAAGAACTTACTGTTTGATAAAAATTGCTGGGAAAATTGGAAACTAATATGGCAGAAACTAGGCATTGATCCATACTTCAACGCCGTACACCAAGATAAGGTCAAATGGGTTCATGACCTAGGCATAAAGAATGAAATTATTAATAAATTAGAGGAACATAGGATAGTTTACCTCTCAGACCTGTGGAAGGGGAAGGTTTTTATGACCAAAGCAGAACTAGAGATCATTACTGATCACAAAATAGAAAATTTCGATTATACCAAACTGAAAAGTTTTTGTACAAACAAAACTAATGCAGACAAGATTAGAAGGGAAGCAATAAACTGGGAAAATATTTTTACAGTCAAAGGTTCTGATAAAGGCCTCATTTCCAAAATATATAGAGAATTAACTCTAATATATAAAAAATCAAGCCATTCTCCAATTGAAAAATGGTCAAAGGATATGAACAGACAATTCTCAGATGAAGAAATTGAAACTATTTCTAGTCCTATGAAAAGATGCTCCAAGTCATTATTAATCAGAGAAATGCAAATTAAGACAACTCTAAGATACCACTACACACCTGTCAGATTGGCTAAGATGACAGGAAAAAATAATGATGATTGTTGAGGGGATGTGGGAAAACTGGGACATTGATTCATTGTTGGTGGAGTTGTGAACGAATCCAACCATTTTGGAGAGTAGTTTGGAACTATGCTCAAAAAGTTATCAAACTGTCATACCCTTTGATCCAGTCAGGTTACTACTGGGATTATATCCCAAAGAGATTATAAAGAAGGAAAGGGACCTGTATGTGCACGAATGTTTGTGGCAGCCCTTTTGTAGTGGTAGAAACTGGAAACTGAATGGATGTCCATCAGTTGAGAATGGCTGAATAAATTGTGGTATATGAAAATTATGGAATATTACTGTTCTGTAAGAAATGACCAACAGGATGATTTCAGAAAGGCCTGAGAGACTTACACGAACTGATGCTAAGTGAAATGAGCAGGACCAGGAGATCATTATATACTTCAACAACAATACTAGATGATGACCAGTCCTGATGGATCAGGCCATCCTCAGCAACGAGATCAACCAAATCATTTCTAATGGAGCAGTAAGGAACTGAACTAGCTATACCCAGAAAAGAACTCTGGGAGATGACTAAAACCATTACATTGAATTCCCAGTCCCTATATTTATGCACACCTGCATCTTTGGTTTCCTTCACAAGCTAATTGTACAATAATTCAGAGTCTGATTCTTTTTGTACAGCAAAATAATGTTTTGGTCATGTATACTTATTGTGTATCTAAGTTATATTTTAATATATTTAACATCTACTGGTCATCCTGCCATTTAGGGGAGGGGGTGGGGGGTAAGAGGTGAAAAATTGGAACAAGAGGTTTGGCAATTGTTAATGCTGTAAAGTTACCCATGTATATATATCCTGTAAATTAAAGGCTATTAAATAAAAAAAAAAAAAAAAAGATAAAAAAAAAAAAAAAAAAAAATTAAATTGCTTTATAGGAGATCATGAAGAATTTCTTCTTCCAGGTATAATGATTATATGGTGTAAAATGGAGTTTTTAAAAATTCCCTTCCATCAAAAATGTATCTAAAGTAGTATATTTGTACTGGTTCCTTTGAGGAAGATGATTATAATATAAATGAAAAACAATCTTATAATAAATTTTCTTTTTATTTCTTTCATGTATTTTCTCTCCCTGCTCCAATCTTCTTTTATAATTTTTATTTTTTAAGTAAACAAAATTCTACCATGTCTCCTTCTTATCTACATTCTCTCACCCACTGATAAAAAAGAAGAAAATGTCATCTTATAAACATTTATAGTCATATTGGTCACGTTCAAAAACTTGTAGCTCAATCTGTACTTAACTCCTCTATTGTTGCTATTCTTAGTCCTTTGTTTTCAAAGAAAACCAATGACATTGATGATCTCTTGACTTATACATGAATTGTATTTAATTGAGCAGAGTGGAGCCAATGCTATCTGCCTCACTCTCTCTCTTCCATAGTCACTGAATCTCAAAGTTAGTAAATGTCTGAGGACAGATTTAAAATTAGGTCCTTCTTGTAAAGGACCATGCCTAAGTGAAGGGGCAGATCAATTCTCCGAGAACCTCCATAGCTGTGAATCATGACATTTGAAGCAGTTGCAAAGCCGCCTTTGATGCAGATATTCCTTGTAAATTGGGAATGAAATAAATTGGAGGCAAGAGGGAAGAGCAAAGAGATCAGGCAATGCAACTGTCTCTCAGTCTCCTTGTATCATCATCATCATCATCATTCTCTCACATGAAGAGATCCATTCTACAGGTCTGAGTTAGACCTGCAGCAGCCACTGGCAGGTGGCTCTCATATCACAACATATGGTACCCAACATGGGGCCTAAAATACACAAGAAACAAAGAAACAGCAGCACTTGAGAGCTGTTCATGAGTAGGATCCTCTAAGAGTTCCTTTGGTAACCTGCAGGGAAGCAAAGGGAAAAGAAGCCCTGTAAGACTTTCAATTGGGGTCATTAAATGGACCAGCACATCAAAGGGCTGAGCCAGGAGACTGATGAGAGACTTATGAAAAGTGATTGTTCGGACTATAGTCCTCTTCTTCATTTCAAAATTTGCTTCCATGATATCTCACAAGAGTCAACATTTGCTATAATATCTCACCCTATAATATATCTCACCTATATCTCACCTGCTATAATACCTCATCCAGAGGTGATAGTGCTGCTTGCATTCCTCAATGTGTGGACTCAGATAACAGCAAATGCACAAACTTACTGACCATGCTGTGAGGGTAAAATATCCATAAAACAAAAAACAGGGAATTGTTAAGGACCATGCCTAAGTGAAGGGGCAGGTCAATTTTCCAAAAAGCCTCCACAGCTGTGAATAATAACACTTGAAGGAGTTGCAAAGCAACCTTTGATGCAGGTGTTCCTTATGGATTGGAAATGAAATAAATTGGAGGCAAAATGGAAAAGGAGAGAGGCAATTGCCTCTCAGTGGGGAGGTCAGAGAACACAACTGCCTCACATTCTCCTTGTATCATCATCATCATCCTCTCACATGAAGAGATCCATTCTACAAGTCTGTTAGACCTCCAGCAGCCACTGGTAGGTGGCTTCTGTATCACAACACCTTCTGACTCCAGAACAGATGTTCCATCTATTGCTCCTTATTCACTTCTATTTTTTCAGTTTTTTTCACCTAGTATTCTCAATTTATTAAGTAAAAAAAGAAGAAAAATTTTCTTTAAAGTCTCATTTTATCTCTTTTAGAACTTTTAGTTGTATTTGGTATTGTATAAGTGTAATAGTTGTATTACTATTAACTATTCTGATTGCATTTCTCTTGATCTTGCCATCTTAAAAATGAATCTTCCATTGTGGTGCTAAGCACAGACCATAAATACTCAGAAGTGTGC
Source organism: Sarcophilus harrisii (assembly GCF_902635505.1). Lineage (NCBI taxonomy): Eukaryota > Metazoa > Chordata > Mammalia > Dasyuromorphia > Dasyuridae > Sarcophilus > Sarcophilus harrisii. Next base: position 128,259,424 of record NC_045428.1, on the reverse strand, counting down.
TTCTGAATAGTACATAGTTCAATGGTACTCTCACCTCTTTGATCTTACAAACTACCATTTATTGAAATATTAAATATCACTCTTTTTTATTTGTTATATCTCAATTCTGACTCATACTGAGTTTGTAGTCCAATAAAATTTTGAAATCATTGGATCATAGATTTAAAGCTGTAGAAGGAGGTCAACTAATCTTATCTATTTCTTTTAAAGATAAGGAAACCTAGGCACAAAGAAATTAAATGACTTATAAAAGTTCAAAATGATTATAAATAGTAAATCCTCTAAACCCAGATTTTCTTTGTGTCTTTTGCTTCCTTCAGTATGAGGAAGCTTCAATTACTGATAACTTCTCTTTAACACTTTATTCATACTTTTGTGTCTGGTAAGTCAATATCTGAACTCAACTATGGAGTTTAAAATTCAATTTAGTTTTAAATTCAATTTATATCGAATTTTGTTTTATTATATTCAGAATATAATACTCATATGGGCCAAGATTTTTCTTGGATATTAGCTGAAACATCAAATGGGTTAACTATACCTTTTAGTATTGTGCCATCTACAAATCTAATGAATACACCTTTATCTAAGTCATTGACCAAAATCTCAGACAATTCATGTCTAAGTATAGATTTCTAATGCACCACATTAATACTTTTCAGGCTGATAAGTTTTTGAATCTATTATTTTCAGTATCAATTCTTATTAGCTATTTTAATTCCTGTTATTTCTAGCTCAAGGGTCATTTTCATTGGCACATTCATTAGAAGGATATCTCTTTAAAATCTAAGGTTTTTTTTGAGTTCTCTATCTCCAAATTGGTCTCTTCATGAAAACTTCATTTTTCCTTTTTATCGAAGGTTTTTGTTGGTATGTTGGTTTATTTTTTGTGTTTTCCCCTTTCCCTCTAATATGACTTCCAAATTTCATTCTTGAGAGTTTCCATTTTTCCTGACCTATCTTTTTCTATAGAATTTTAGTTCAGTGAATTCCACTTATTCTTTCCCTAAATCCTGAAAAATCTCTTCTCCCCAAATCTGGACTGCATATCAGCATTTGTCTGACTTTCCCTCCTTCTTCTCTAACACAAATTCTAAGTGATGAATACTTTCTCTCAAGTCCCCTAAGAGTTCTATCTCAACAAACAAGTCCTCCATTCTAAAGAGACTCATTATAGGATTATAGAATTTTCCCTCTTGGTTTCTTGACCTTTTGAATGATGAAATTATTATTAAGAGTAAGTTAGCAGTGTTTCACTTTGAACAGAAAGAGTATTCTGTCAACTGTCAGGTTAATTGAAGTGTCTCATCATTATTATATCATTCTTCCCTGCTATAGTTGTGATTTGTTTCTTGAATTCATCATCATCCTCCTCTTCCTCATCATCATCATCTTTCTCTCTAAATGATATATTCTGATCAAAAAATTATTTCTACTTTTTCCTGCATTGATCTTTTTGCCACCATCTCCATATCTACCTCTTCAACATTTTTAGATTTTTTTTCACAATAAAATTTTATTCTCCATTCTTACTTCCTATCTTTTAGCTATCCTATTTCTAGTAAAGAGAGTATACCTAGCAAGACTCATATTTCTGTTATAGGTCTCACCATTTTATTTCTCAATAACTGTGTATAGAAGTTAACATTATATTATCTCTATACTTGTAGTTATTTGAAGACCTATAAGCCAATATTCACCCCACATAATAAGAATAAAGAAGAATACCTGTCCTATTTTCATTCCAAGAAAACTCAAATAACTGATTATAGCAATGAGATAAAAAATAATTAGATTTCTTCAAAGTGAAGAATAATCATCATAAGGTTCATTTTCTATACTTACAAAAATCACCCAAAAGTTCTTAAAATAGAAGTATAAAAAAATTTCTCACTTCATCCTAGTGAGAAGATTGCCTTGATTCATTTCTCAGGGTATGTTAAAAAAATATATTTTAAGAGAAAATGTTTTTTTTCTATTAGGAAATAAAACAAAAACTGAAATTCTTGAAGGTATCAAATAGGAAATACACAGAAAATGTTAATATTCAACAAGTTGAAAATACATTAAATTTCTATGATAAAATCTATTCAGATTCACTGTAGATCAAAAAATATCCCCTATTTGTACAGCTGTCACCATAACAAATGTGTCATGTTTCCCTTTCAACATCAACATAACTGATTCTTCTGTTATATAAAAGCACACTTAAGTAGTTATAAAAATGAAAACAATACTGAAAATAGAAGATTGTGCATTTGTATATGGGGGGTGTACTAAAGTTTGTCATGCTTAAGCCAAGGCTATCAATGTCTAAGTTATTCCTTAGTAGTAAACTAAATATGAACGTCTTTACTCTCTAGCCAATAAGATTTCAAATATCTGTCTGTATATCTATCTATCTATCTATCTATCTGTTTATAGATAGTCATTTATATCTACCTACCTACATACAAATAAATATAGATAACTATCTACATGTAGAGATAGATACACACACACACACACACACACACATATATATATATATATATACACATATGCATGTGTATATACACACATACAAAAACCCAAACATATTTGTTTGGTATTATGGATCAGAGAGAAATAAGGCCTCAACCTCTGATTAAACTAATTAGTAAGCTAAGAGAACATGACTAGAAATACAGAATTCTGGAGCTCTTAGTAAATGTCAAGGGAAGTTTTTGTACCCTAATAAATAATGTCAATGCAAGTCACATTATTTCTAAAAACTGTAGCAAAAATTTCTAAAAATTATATTAAAAATCTCATCTCCAATGAATAATACTGAAAATGACCCATTTTATAATAATGTGCTATTATTATTATTATTATTATTAATTATTGTTGCACTCTCCCAAGGCAAAAAAAACAAAACAAAACAAAAAAACAGCCTGTTGTAGCACATTCAAAACATTTGCTGGGGGGAAAGTGTCAACTAATGATGCCAATTTTATATCTGAAAATGTGTTCTGGTTCTGGTTAATTATAGCTATTGGTTTAGTGTGATAGTTACTGTGCCTGCAGATATTGAGAACTGAAAGCAGCCACTGGCTATGTAAAATCTCCAGAAGATCTAAACAATTCAGATATCCTCTAGTATTTACCCAACTATTGCTATTAGAAGGGATTCCCTTTGCAGACTGCTAATTGCACACTAAATAGAAAGCTGTGGGATGGAATTCAGTAAGACCTGTATTCAAACTTAATCTCAGACATTTATAACATGTATGATCTTGAAAATCATTTAACCTTTATCTCAGTTTTCTCAACCATAATCATAGAACTTAGCTCTTAGGATTGTTGTGAAGAGGAAATAAAATATATTGTAAAAAGCACTGTAGTGTCTAGCATATCGCAGATGCTTTTTGATACTTATTTCCTTCCCTTTCTCTCTCTTGCAAACTTGGAAGCAACAAACTTTGGTCTCTATTTTAGATCGTTTTCCAAGGTTCATCAGATTTTGTGAACTGGAGATAGTGGGCTTTTATAATTCAACATGTAGAATTTTAATCAGCTTTAGTTCCCCAACTAGGTATGGAAGTTAGTTCTGGTTTTTGATATAATGTCATTTTGCAAAGTTGTATCCTACTGATTTAAGTTCCTCTGGTATTTTCAATTGAATAAAGATAATTTCCATTTTCTACCTTTAAACATTACATAAGGTTACTGGTACATGGTTACAGGGCTACTGTTTTACCAAAGGAAAGAGTAAATATTTCTAAGGGACAATATGATCCCTATGCATGCTTTACAATTAGTTTCTAAGTCACTTGGGGGATCTTTTGAAATGAAAAGGGCAATATAATTTCAAAATATTGTTATTTCACAGGAATTTCAATTTAACAAATGTACCATAAATGTCCATTTCCCAAGTGCACTAACTTTTTATGTGCTTAGTTTTCTTTGATAGTATCAGAAAACTGACTTCATAAGATCCAACTTTTAAATCAGTCTGTCAAAAAGCAGAAAAAAAAAGCCTAAAAAAAATAAATTAAAAATAACTAGCAAGACAAAATGAAATTTGAATAAGCACATAAATACTTTAATATAAATAATGTGTAATGTAAAAATGAGTAAAAACTTATTCCCTTCATAGTAACTTTACTATATTAAGTTATTGAATTATTTCACTACATTATTTTGTACAAGACAAACTTAAAAAAATGGCTTAGAGGCTAAAACAATATATTTGGAGTCAGAATGACCTTGATTTGTATCCATTCTTATACTTTTACTAAATATGTGCTTTTTTAGAAAATCATTTAATCTTTCTGGATTCTAATTTCCTTTATTGCAAATTTAGGAAATTGTATTAAATAATTTATAAGGTTCTTTTCAATTCTAAGACAAATCTATGAAATAAACAGTTGATACTTAATGGGATTTTGTTTGTCCTGTGAAGAAGCATATACTTTCAAGACATGATTAGAGCAAATAAAGAACTTCTTGATGAATATTTTCTGAAATTAAGAAGATTAATTGAAAGTAGAATTAAACATAATTATTTTTTTTCCAACAGCCTTTAGAGTACTTAATCGGGAGATAAGGAGAGAATGATGGGAATGAGAAAAATTTTCCAGTTTACAGTGGCTTCCAAGCATTGGTTAGTGAGGATCAATTTCCCTAAGAAAATTATCACTGCCCAATTTAGTGATAAAATGGGAAGTATGCTATATGTATTTAAAAGTGTGTGTATGTGAACAAATCCAACCATTCTGGAGAGCAATCTGGAATTATGCCCAAAAAGTTATCAAACCGTGCATATCCTTTGATCCAGCAGTGTTTCTACTGGGCTTATACCCCAAGGAGATACTAAAGAAGGGAAAGGGACCAGTATGTGCCAAAATGTTTGTGGCAGCCCTGTTTGTAGTGGCTAGAAGCTGGAAACTGAGTGGATGCCCATCAATTGGAGAATGGTTGGGTAAATTGTGGTATATGAATGTTATGGAATATTATTGTTCTATAAGAAATGACCAGCAGGATGAATACAGAGAGGCTTGGAGAGAATTACATGAACTGATGCTAAGTGAAATGAGCAGAACCAAGAGATCATTATATACGTCAACAACGATACTGTATGAAGATGTAATCTGATGGAAGTGGATTTCTTTGACAAAGAGACCTAATTCAGTTTCAATTGATCAATGATGGACAGAAGCAGCTACACCCAAAGAAAAAACACTGGGAAATGAATGTAAACTGTTTGCATTTTTGTTTTTCTTCCCAGGTTATTTTTACCTTCTGAATCCAATTCTCCCTGTGCAACAAGAAAACTGTTTGGATCTGCACATATACATTGTATCTAGGATATACTAGGCCATATTCAACATATATAGGACTGCTTGCCATCTGGGGAAGGGAGTGGAGGATGGGAGGGAAAAATCGGAACAGAAGTGAGTGCAAGGGATAATGTTGTAAAAAAAATTACCCTGGCATGGATTCTGTCAATAAAAAGTTACAAAATAAATAAATAAATAAAATGAAATAAAAAAATAAATAAAATAAAAATAAGTGTGTATGTGTGTGTGTGTGTGTGTGTATGTATGTATGTAACAAAGTAGGATTCTACTTCTGTCCCTGATAATCTGTGTGATAATGAGAAAGTTGATTTTCCTAGGCCTCTTTCTATGTCGACAAAATCTGGGGATTATATTAGATGGCCTAAAAGCTATTTTATCTCAAATTGATGCTTATAGACAAGTACTTCCTTTTGTAATTGCACCTTGTTTTTGTAGAATAAGAATGTGAGTATATATTTTTATGACATATATGTTAAAATGAAATGAAAGGTTTCATGAAAATTGATAGATTTAAAATAATTTTTGTTCTTATTTTTAAAACAACTATTAAGTATATGTACTTTTGAGCAAAAGTTGCAGGAATAACTGCCAAATGGGATTATATTTAATTTTGGATATGTTTTCATATTTGCTTTTTAACCTAAGGGTTGTTGCCATTCTGGAACTTCAGAACACTTAAGGCAAGTAATTAATTCATATCTCAGTGAGTCTATGATCTCAACAAAATGAGCATTTTTTCCAATGATGTTGATCAAAACCAGTCCATGTTTCCTTCACATGAGCCCCCTTTCCATATTTTTCCACATGTCATCCACTAGAAGTTCTTTTCTATGCTTTTTAAAACTACTTGGATGCTGTAGTATATAAGACTATATATTTCATGAACAGCCCACTTTTTCTCTATAATCTAGTTTTAAAATGTTTTTTACATGCAAATGATTATTGATAATATGTAGTGGCTTTTACATTCTTACTATAGCAAATGTTACCCTTTTGTCCTGTGGATAACCAGGCACTTTTAGACTTTCCTAACAGAAATTTTCCCTGACTATTACACATTTAGCATAATTGGAAGAATATTGATGTTAAAAAAAAGTTTTTATTTCGTTAAGAAATGGAGCCATGGAAAGCATAAGATTTCTCCAAAACAGTCTACCCTTTCATCATCTTGAAAATTCTTGACTCTACTCCATGAAAGTAGGGTAGACTGTTTTGGAGAAATCTTATGCTTTCCATGGCTCCATTTCTTACTGAAACAAAAACTTTTTTTGACATCTATATTCTAATTCACTTTTAGATATCTTGAAAATTAATTACTTAATCTCAAATTTATATCTCCTTCATTTCTAATTTCTTTTATTTACACTTACGATCATATGATCAATCTATTTTCATTGTTTTTCTTAGCATTATTTACATTTTCTCTTATATTTCATTAAAAAATTGTTTTAGAGTCCATATGTGATGACTCTACTCTCATTGATGAATACAATTTGCTTTTTAAAATGTTGACCAAACTGTTCATTTTCCATCTATTTGTTTTCCTTTCATTTTCTTTTTTAATTGTCTGATTTTATAAAACTTGTTTTTTTAAATCCTTCTTACTTTTTATGAGATAAGAGTATTCGTAAACTTGTAAAATTCTTTATAGGTGTTTGAAAAATTATTTTATATTCTAAACTAGTTTTGTCTGCCATCTAACATTATTTAAAGAGAATATTTCTATACTTTGCCTCCCTGTTGTAATAATTAATTTGCATTGATTAAATTTCCTTATTAAATAGCAATTGTTTATGTTTATACCTATTACTATGATTTTTTTTCCCAATTCTTGTTTAAATAGTTTGGATTTGTGATGTTCTACTGCTATATCATAAATACTTTCCATTTGTATCTTTGAATCTAATGTGTAGTAGCTTTGGTAATTATCAAGATTTTCATATCACACAGAGAGCTGATCAGTATTTCCAGAAATAATAATTAATCATTTCCTGACCATTAGGGTATAGTTGAATTCGTTTTTTAAAAATATCATATATTCAATAAATTTCATTTATCTAATAGATAAAAGTATTTGTGAAATATAGGTGCAAGAAAAATATTCTTAATACTAACTCATATCCATCAAAATAGTTTTAATAGCTCTATGCCAATCTTTGTAGTGATGTTATTGGATATTATTGCATTTTATGTTGATTTAATTTGGAGTTTTTTATCAATATTCTCATAGAATTTTCTGTGTCTTAATTTTTGGCAACAGATATTGGAAAATGAACTGTAATTATATTCATAATAGTCTCATTGCTTGTCAAAATGAGACTGAACACTCATGGAGCCTGTAAATACAAATAATCAAATGACTAAGGAAATAATGTCTTTGTTTACTATGAAAAACTGATAAAGTGAGATTCATTAATTTCTTTATTTATCTTAATGAAAATTGTAACCATCTATTTATTAGCAGCTGCTTTATATCTTCTGATTTTATTCAGAAAGAAAAATGTGAAAATTTATATGACTTAGATGGACAGCAATGATATTAATAGTACCAATATTTAAAATTGTTATTTACTATGTAAAAATGTGATTCATAGTATTCTTACCTCATTTCCCACCATCCTGCCATTATTAATCCAAAAGGAACATCTAAGACTACTGAGGATTTTCATTTTTATTTCACTGGTTTCCTTTGCCAAAGAATTCAGTAATACTGGCTAAGAGGGAAAAAAAATCTGTGTCTAGGATCACAGTGGAGTCAATGCTTTCATTATTATGTTTTTTTTTATTTCATGTATTCTTTACAAGATTACAAATATTAATAATAATGAAAATCAAATTTTAAAATATATTAAGAACTATCTATTGACACACCTACCCCATAGGTATAAGGATCAAATGAAAGACCATTTAGAAAAAGTGGTTAAACCAGTGCTTGACATATAGTATATATAATTTTTATTCTCTTCCCTAAACACTTAGGATAAGAAAGTCAAAAGAGTACTTCCTCTCAAGGATCTTACATTCTAATATGAGAGACAGCATGAAAACAATTATATACAAGCAAGACATATGTTTGTGTAGATAGCTAGATAGATGGAATATAAATTGGAGAAGATAGACCAAAAGCATGAGAATTAATCTATGTAAAATTGTTTTAATTCCTAAATAACATTTATTCATATTCTATTCCAAGTGCCTTTTGTTTTTGGACTTTTTCATTTGTTTGATGAGGACTCCATTTAAAAGAGGATGGGATGTCTTTAAGAACTTCTATAGTATTTTGAAATATAGTACTGAGAAATAGATATAACAAGAGGGAGAGAGAGAGAGAGACAGAGCCAAAGAGAGAAAGAGGAGAAAAGAAGAGGAAGAAGTAGAAGAAGAGGAAGAAGAAAAAGGACAAGAAGGACAAGAAGAAAAAGAAGGAGGAGGAGGAGGAGAAAAAGAAGAAGTGGAGGAGGAGGAAGAGGAGGAGGGAGGGAGGGAGAGAGAAAGGAATTACCATGTTAATGTCTTAGGTTATCACATTAATAATTTATACCTTAACTCTAAACATGATCAGGTAATTATAACCCATGTTGTGCCTATAGCCCTAAACAAAGCAAAATCTTCAGATTTTCTTGGTATTAAACTTTTTTCTTTTAAACATACCTGACTTCATCAAGGGACACTCATTGAGGAACCAAGTTGCTGATGATTATTAATGATGCTCCCTTAGTGCTTGTCTCAGGAGAACAGGGATATTTTCTAGAATGTAAAGGAGAATATTGATTTAAAAAAATCAGTATTGATCTTTCAAAGCTTTCTAGTGAGGAATTTCTTGATTGTGATTTATATTAATGTATTACAGTGTATTTAAAACACTGCTTCTTAATTTATATTATCAATGGTTCTTGCTATTCATTTATGATAAGAATTTCCATAGCTGTTTTAGTGCTATTCATTCCACTGCCCTAACATTTTCTTTTCCTTAAATGATGTAGCATAAGTAAAATATTTGCAAACCTTAAACGTTATATAAACTTGACCTATAAATTATCATGGTTTTATCTTTTTTTATGGGTTTATATAGAAAGAGTCTTGGGACAAGTTACTATTCAGCTATTATTTTTTGTATTTAATATTTTATAAATTCTTGCACAAGTAAATAAAATGATTGCATTTTAAAATTGGATAAATAAATCAGAACATAAATTTTCAGGTTCACTGAGGAAAGAATCCTTAGTACAAAAAAGCATTTGTCAACACAGACAAGAGGGATACCATGTTTCTCATCCTATTGTCACAGAATCTTGATTTCCCCTACTACATTTTGAAATATTTCTTCTTTTCTCTTCATCCTACTTCTTATTCTTAACAAAGTATACATTAATATTTACTGAATATATTAATTTATACAAAATATGAATATGTATGAAAAATATAATCATACCTTTAAAGGGTTTACATTTTAAGAGGAGCACACAAATAGCAATATTGACTAGAGAGGGTGCTTTTGTCTAGTAATGATTAAGGTTATAGAGTCATACTTTGACAATGTCCTTATGAAATGAAGTATGGCTAGATTATATAGAAATAGTGGTCTAAGAGAAGTAGTCATCAATTACTGAAATGCATCTAGGATAAAAATTTGTTTAGGTGTCTGGTGTGAATGGTCAAGCAATTTCTCAAGGTTATAGAGGAGATTGTTAGAGAAGTGGTGGTTGTAATATTTATATTATTATATCTTGTGAGACATTTTTCTGAGGATAATTTTATATGCCTTTCAGTATATTAAAATGAGATATTACATACTAGATTGATGCAGGCATCAGAAAAATGGTGTGATTTGGGAATCCTTTATCCAGCCAGATATTTATAAGTATCCTTGTTTAAAATAAAGTCATTCAAATTTCTTAAATGTACATAGAGTTTAAATAAGATGATACTTAAAAAGTATGTTTCTTCTGATGAGATGGAAGCCTTAATGTGTACTTCTAAAGTCATCTCCGCCTTACATTCTGACCTACATCTATGTTATCTAATCTACATCCAGATATGTAACCTAATGATATAATCCAAAATTACCTCACTTGACTTTTGCTGTACTTTTGACCTATTTTGTCCTATTTTAACCTACTGCACTTTCCCTTTCCCTCCCTCCCTCCTTTTCTCCTTCCCTCCCTTCCTTCTTCTCTCCCTCCCTCTTTTCCATCCTCCTTTCCTCCTTCCATTCCTTCCTCCCCCTCTTCCTTCCTTCCTTTCTTCCTTTCTACCTCCCTCCCTCCTTTCCTTTTTCCCTCTCTCCCTTCCTCTCTTCTTTCCTCCCTCCTTCCCTCCCTCCCTCCATCCTTTATTGCCTCCCTTCTTTCCTTCCTTTCTTCTTTCCTTCCTTCCTCCCTCCCTCCTCCCTTTCTTCCTCTTTCCCTCCCTTTTCTCTTTCTCTCTTTTCCAAATAAACTGTGAGCTAATTGAGCTCAAACATAGCACAGTGCTTTAGATCTGGTAAGTGCCTAATAAATATTTTTGTTTCTTTCTTTCTTCATTCATTCAGGTCATATTTAGGTCATTACAGAAAGTGTTTAGAAGCTGAATCTAGAAATATAGGGGAAAAGAAATAGAATTGAATGGAGAGATTTTAGAACTGAATTAGTTAATCTTGATGCAGGGAATGATAGGTAGAACATTTTTTTTAAGAAATAAATCTAGTAAGGAAAGGAATACTTTGTAATCAGAGAATCGAAGTGTAATGGGCTGATGCTTGAGTTGATGCACTGAGGTCCCAAGCACGTGAGGCTAAATAGTAATTGGACTATACTTTATTAATATATAAGCTTGGAGAAAGAATGGCCCCCGCCCACTCTCTGTGCAAGTCCTGATGTGTTGTATAGGAAATGACGATTTTGGTGGGTGGAGGCAGAGGGGTAGGAAGAGAGGCTGGGAGAGACGGCTGGCTAGATTCTGTTCTGGTGGCTGCTGGTCTCATGGCTTCTGGTCTGGCTAGCTTCTTGACTCAGCTGTACACATTGCTATTGCCGATTCCCTTCTACCTCCAATCTTTCTTCATATCTACTGAGACTAAAGATTGAAGATTTTCCTCTAACCTGAATTCCTGACTCTGGCTGATTTTAAAATACACGGTCATCACATGGAAGCATTTTCTAAGTGATTCAGATAGTTTGACTATAATGTCATGTACAGTAAGGTGTTAAGCCAAGTATAGTATGTATTAACCATTCGAAATAATTATTTAACAAAGTAGTTACTTTCATTAAATGAATTTTATGGAAAGTACTGAGAAAGAAAGAAAACATGAAAGTTTGCAGTTCTTGAGTTGAGAATTACTCTGAGTATATAATTTTCCTGATTCATATGCCTCCTTGGCAGAATTTTGTGCATTCCCAAATATCTGTACCCTGTAGGTACCAATTATATTAATTGATGAATATGACCTAAGGTTTTTTATAGATAATGATATATGTATTACTTATTAATTTGGTTTGATATAGGACTGGTTACACTGTTATTGTCATTGCTTTTGATTTATTGTGGTAGTAATTGCTATGTTTATGATTTTAAATGCCATTATTATAAGTGCCCAATAGTATAAATAATAACAGATTAGTGAGGTCTCAAAAGTTAAAAAGGAAAAGTGGACAGAAGTGTATTGGTAAATGTTTAGCAATAAATTCTGCAAAAAACCCCTATGAATTATATATCTTTAAGTTAAATGCTCAATATTAATATTTCCTCTATCACTCTTTTAAGGGCTAGATAATCAACAAAACAATTGAAGCCTTATTTGTTTTATTTGCCAATTTCTAGGATCATTGTGAAAATTTAAAAGTTGGATTTCTCCAAAATAATGGTAATAGTAATAATGATGATGATAATACCTAGCATTTACATAATTCCCACTGAGGGTCCAGCAGCAAATTAGGTGCTTTCTAATTATTATCTTATTTGATTCTAATAACAGCCCGGGAAAGTAAATGTTATTATTAGGCTTATTTTGGTGTTGAAGAAACTTAGATAAACAGAAGCTAAAAGGCTTGCCCAAAGTCACATAACTAGCAACATTTTGGGGTTGGATTTTAATTCAGTTCCTCCCGACCTCAGACCCAGAACTTTATCCACTTTGCCATCTAACTGCTTCAAATTACTAACTCTTCTTATGCAAAAAGGGGAATTACATCAGAGACACTCTAATGCCCTGAGAAAACTTGAGTATAACTGAGTGCAGGGGTTATTCTTTGTGAACCTACCCACATGTGGTCACTTTAGAGTGTCAGCTAGTGTCCCTCTTCCTAAACGAGAAGTTTAAGGTATTAGTTATACAAATAATGTTAACAATGACTTTGTCTTTTCCTGTTTGGAATAGACTAAACAATTGTGCTTCTTGTTTCTAGTTTATGAAAACAAAAACATTTGTGGGCAGCTAGATGGCACAGTGGAGAGAGAACCCGCTCTGAAGTCAGGAGTACCTGAGTTCAAATCCGACCTCAGACACTTAACACTTCCTAACTATGTGAACCTGAGTAAGGCACTTAACCCCAATTGCCTTAGCCAAAAAACAACAACAATAACAACACAAATTTGGTATGAAAATGCAAAATGCCAACTTAAAACCTCTTTTCTAGTAAAATCTCATTTCCATACATAAAAATCATCAAAGATTCCTTCAAAGGTATTACAACAAAAATAAGCACATTCAACAACCTTTTAATAGCAAACCCTTTAATAATAAACAATAGACAAGAAACAACATATTTTAGATATATATTAACTAAAATCGTGATGTAACATGATTCTTACATGAAACATGAAGTCCTGTGTTATTCCTATTTTGTTGGTGACACTGTGCTGGTTATATCAAGACTTGGTACATCTCAAAGCTTCTGAAATAGAGTTATAACTACATAAGAGATATTGCTCTGACAGAAAAGCCTTAGTAATGAAAGATATCTGTCACATAGATTGTTACATTTACTCAAACATAATTTGTTTGAAGTTTGTCCTTCAAACTTTTTTAGACAGACAAATATTTGGACCCAGATTTTAACAGGTACAGGAGGAGAGACTGCATTTTTGTTGGAAAAGCTATAGTTCTTTTAATCAACCAATAAACATATCTTAATCATCTACTATGTGTCAATAACTGGAGTTACTGGAGTAACTTGAAAGATAATACAATCCCTACTCTCAAATAGCCAACATGACAAGAAACTTTATATAGAAAGGAAGGCATATATTTTTAAATAGTGGTGTTCTTCTGGTGTTTCTCAGTAGTAATGAGATAAAGAATATAAAAATCTCTAAAGAATTATAAGAATATTTCACAGAGAGATTAATAAAGAAGGACCTTGCAGAAGAAAGTAGAAAAACAACCTATATTCAATGAGGAAGTTTAAATAAGAATAGAAATATAAAAAATGTTATCAAGGAAATGTTTAATAGAAAGAGAAGATCAGCCACACATATAGCAAGATGAGACATTACAGGTAAATAGAGAAGATAATTTACTGAAACATTCATAATAGAAGAAAGCAAGGGAAGCATCTGGTATTTACAGTGGAGTAATTGTAAGGTATTTATGGAATAATATAGCATGAGCAGGTATAGATGAAATGTGATCTGCATCATTGGGGAGGATTCTAAAACTAATGTCACTGTAGACTTCTCTGAATATTTGAATTACAATTAAATGTCTTGTTCATTGTTGATATCTATATACTTAAAAGTGATATTTTGAGCTACACATCTCAGATTATGTGTATCTTCCTTTAAATTTGTTTTCAGAAGATATTTCTGAGCCAATAGGGTCTTTAGGATAAAATAATTACTCTCAGGAACTTTTACACACAGGGGCACAGGGGAATACTAAAAGCATACACTCTACAGATAAATAATTTACTTTTTTTAAATCAACAATTCATTGAAGACAAGAAATTAAATAATACTTTTTTTCCCTTGAGAGAGAATCCTCTCTTTCCTTTAAAGAGAATCAACAAATATGTCTACATCCTATAAAAAATAACTTTTTATTGACTGAATGGTTTATGTTTGATAAGAAATAACAAATTTCTTAGACTCATGATTTTACCTCCACAAATTCATGGTTTACCTCATTCTTTGAATGCACTTATTCCCTCATCTTTGCTGCTCTTTCATTAAGCTCGAGCTCTATTATCATATCCCCTAAAACCTTCTCTAACCCTATCTACTTTGCCCTCACCACCCCTCCTCCTTCTTCTACCATGAAATAATGTTTAATTTTTCTTGGGTCAAATATCTGGATATTTCTTTTGGCACTAAATATATCATATTTATTTGTGTACAGGTTGCATCTCCACCTTTCTCCATGACTCCCCCTAACCCAACAGATTATAATTGTACGAAGACAGAGTTTCTTTATCTTTTAATCTTTAGCATTTATCTTTGTGACCAGAGCATAATAGGTGTTCTGTAAGTGTTTGCTGAAATGAATTGAATTCAAGAGATGATATGCCAGAGGGCACTGTAGTGAGGAGTTAGTTCCAGTTGTATGCTGCAATGATTTCTAAGATGGGTTTCTGCCCAGAGTACTTTTGCTGCAATAAACTTGTCAATTTGAAAGCTGCTCATCCCAAGATCATTTTCTGATGCTTTACACAATATATTCTCTCCTCTTTCTTTCATATACTCCCTTTCTCTTAATGGGAGGGAGTTATTCAGTGTTCTGATTTAATGGGGCAATCTTTTCAGCTTTTACGATTTACTGTCTTCCTTCAGCATAAGCAAACAGAGGGTGATGATGTTAACAATGAATTTAAACCAAGAGTGTCAACTAGAAGCTGAAAGCAAGATTTAGTGCAGATGAACATCAAAATATGCAATCTACTCTTGGATAATTAAGAATCAACTATTCTCAAAACACATAAGTATCATCACCCATCTCAATTTTGTGATAAAAGAACATGACTCTTACTTTATTTGTATAATTCCTCAATAAGATATATGTTCTTTAGCATCTTACTTACTTATAAGAGACATTGTTTTGAGGTGTTATTTGAAGTAAGATGACAATCAAATAGGTGTCATTTGGACATGGATAGTCAATTTCTAGAGTAGAACAGATCTTATTAAAAGATATCTCAGTTCTCAAAGCAAACAAACAAACATGCAATTTTCTAGTAATGTGAACCTATGAGAGCATTTGGATTGGTGAGTTATATCATGGTACATCTCTAGTAGCAATTCCCCTGACTTATCCACTGTGCAAAATGCTTCCAAAGTGAGTAAAATACTGGCAAATATATTCTGCTTGTCCTGCACTTATGATTTGCTAGACCTTGAAATGATGCAATTGGAGTTAGGTGTTAAATTCTGAATTATTATTTTCCACTTTTACATAATTAGATGCATAATTCAAAATCTTGTTAAATAGTTCATCAGAGGTCACATATAAACAGTTGTTGTAATGAAAAAAATCACTCTGTTGGAGTCAGAGGACTTGGGTTCAAACCCTGATTTTGCCTTCTTATATTAACTTGAACAAATAACTTTATCTTTTGGGGCCTCATTTTCCTTAATCATAAAAGGAGGGGATTAGAGTAGGTGATCTTCAAGGTTCCTTTCTATTAACCAGTAAAGGATCCTGGGGAATGATAGCATGCTCCTATAATTTTTGCTATTAAGGGAGGCTGAGGATAGTGAATCACTTGAGTTGCAGTTGGGATAAAGTCTTTAAGATGTCTGCAATAATATGATAAGCCCAAAGAATGGAGAGTAGATTACCTAAGGAGGAATGAATCAGCCCTTAGAAAATGGACCATAGGAAAGTGCTGTTCACATCCAGAGGGAGGAAACCGCAGAGACTGAATATGGAGCAAAGCATAATATTTTCACAATTTTGTTGTTGTTGTATGTTTGATTGTTTGGGTTTTTCCCCTCTTTTGATTTGATTTTTCTTGTGCATATTTAGAAGAATTGCATGTTTAACATATCAATTGGATTGCTTGCTCTCTTGCAGCGGGAGAAGAGGAACATTTGATACACAAGATTTTACAAAGCTGAATGTTGAATAATATTTTTGAATGTATTTAGAAAAATAAAATATTATAAATTTTTATTAAAAAGGAAAGAAAATGGACACATCAAAGGTTTTGTGCAGCTCACTATTGGGTTTGATCCCTGAATTGCTACTGTATTTTTCAAGCCTGAGAACAATGGATGCATTCTCAAAAAAAAAAAAAAAAAAAAAAAGATCCATCTATCTCTCTATGAAGGGTTAAATATTAGATATGAAGAATGGTTGAATATATTATGATTAGTCAGCCTCAGGATAAGACAATGGAGAGATGATTATGTATGAGTAACTCTTATGTAAAGGATAATGACCAGCATCATTTTTTTAAAAATTGAGGCTGGAATAAATATACAGAGCAAATACTTCATATGAAGAATTTTGGCACAATATAAGAAAGCTTTTCCTGATATTTAATCCAAATTTCTTTTTAGTTTTTCTAGTTTGAACAAAGAGCATGGGTTTTTGCCAAGTGAAATTCTTTCTGAAAACTACTTCCAGGCCAAATGTTTATGGTCCTCTAAAGACACTTCCCTGCCCCCAACAGCTTCATTGAATATGAAATGATTTCTTGTTCGGGGCAGTAATTCTTAATGCTTTATAATATTGGATGCTATGAAAGAAGAAAAAAACTCCAATTCAATGTACATGATCTTTTTGTAATGTAGAAATTAAGTAGTATTGGCCTACTTTGTGTATTTTTAAAAATAACTTTGCCTTTTAATCCATTTAATTCTTGTTTCTGCTACACAGAGCAGTATCAGGACTAAATGGAAATCCATTAGTACAGTCATTTTTTCTTATTTCACATAAATTTGCATATATTAGAATACAGGGGAAATATGTGCTTGACTTTTTTCTTTGAAAATGGTTTGCCATTTCAAAAGTGATATGTGCCAAGCTGATAAAAACGACAGCTTCTATATCTTCTTGAGTTTCAACTATGATGTAGCTCATTACATTAGCACAAAGAAAGCAGGCAATAAATTACCAAAGTGTATACAGGCATGGCTGTAGATTTGACAAAGCCTACCCCATAGAAGATATATCATTCTAGAAAGGTCCAATGTACTGAAGGAACAAGCTTCACTAAAATTAAATTCCCAAAATAGAGGTACTACATTTCTGAATGTTCATACCTGATACAAAAAGGCAGTGTGCAGAGTAGGGAGCTGTTGAGCAGATTCATTTCAGCTATAATCAGTGTTTTTAATTTCTGTCTCATGAATTTAGTCAATAGGCAGGAGCAGAGTATAAATAAGTAAGCATTTAATGCTCTTAAGCCTATGGAAACATTTTCAAATCATTTTAGACTATAATTTTTTGGGAATACAAACTAAATAGAGATGAAATTAGTAGAAAACTAAAGCATAAAATATGCATAAAAGAACCTTTAGATTTATGATTGTTTCATAAATTTCAGCAAAAAAGTAATTGTATTATGCTGAATATGAAAAGGTTTAGTTACATGTATATACATATGTGTGTATTCACACTATTACATGTGTCAGAATATTTTTTTTAATTATAAAGAAAAAAACTAGTTTTTACAATGATTTAGGGAAGAGGGGAAACAATTCTTTTATTTTTTAAGCATAATCTCTAAATTTTGTGATTTTAGTATTAATTCTACAGTCACAGAGGGTAAAGAACATGTTAAAAGGTATAAAAAAGATCTTTTCTGGTCTCAGACTTCTGAGAAGATGAAATATAAGACCTCACTTTTAAAATGTTATACCCATTTAGAATATTAAGTAACTATGGAAAGGATCTCCTGTCATGCAATCATTTATATCATTCATAGCCAATGCATTATATTACACTGAAGAATGATGCAAGGCGCTAATGTTCAAGCCTTAGATCATCCAAGATTTTATGGGATTTGGGAAGGACAAAGAAATTAAAATGGGAATTTCTGATTGTTGGGTATATGTGTGTAATCAATACAGTATTTGTTTACTTTTTTATCTGTTAAATCGTAATTTTTTGAGAAATTGCTAAAGTATTTATTTATAAATACCATAGATTCAAAAGTTTAATTCTTTAGGTTGTGGAAAAGAGACAAAATTACTTACAAAGTACTTTAAAATACATTTATTCTACTCTAGCGAGGGAATAGTATGCTTTTTAATTGAAGCTCTCTTCACAAAAATATCTTGTAGAATAAAAAGTAAATATTGTGAGTTATGGATATAATGGAAGCAACCTTTAAATATGTTCATAATTAGGGATGATTATTCACACACCTAAAGGGAATTTCAATCTAGTCATCCCAAAATATGACAGCTAGATGGCACAGTGAATAGACTGCTTTTCTTGGAAAGTGAAGAAGACATCTTTATGCATTCAAAATTGGCTTCAGACATTTATTAGCTATGTGACCCTGGGCCCTTAAGACTGTTTGCCTCATTTCTCCATCTCTAAAATGAGTAGGAGAAGGAAATGGCAAACACTCCAATATCTTTGGCAAAAAAAAAAAAAAAAATGGAATTATCTTTAAAGGTTGCTTCTATTATATCCATAACCAACAACATTAAAGTTTACTATTTAAAATAATCTATTTATCTGACATGTCTATGGATATACATATATATACTTATATATTATGTATTATTATCCATACAGTTAAGTAACACAGTTGATAAAGTATTGCATCTAGAATATGGAATTAGGAAGATTTATTCTTCCTTATTTCAAATCTGGCCTCAGACTTTTACTAACTATGTCATCCTGGTCAAGTCACTTATCCCTATTTGCCTCAGTTTCACCATCTGTAAAATAATTGGAGAAGAAAATGGTAATTAACTGCAATATCTTTGCCAAGAAAACCCTAGACAGGGTCATAGAGTCAGACCCAGACAAAAAAAAGTAAATGACAACAAAAATGTCTTAAAATAGATATCTGTCTCTATCACTACATTTATATATTTATGTAGATATATATACATAGATAGGTAGATATAAAAATAAATATTCATCAATATAGGTAATGACTAGTGAGGGAACCCTCTCTACCAATGAAGATAAGCATCTGCTTGGTAAATTATATTCTTAAAGGTTCACCTGGGATACTGAGAGATTCAGTGACTTCTCCATTGTTAGTCAGCCAGTATTTATCAGATTTAGGGCTTAAATTTGTACTTTCCTCTCTAAGGCCAGCTAGTGTCCTATTATTTCATGCTACCTCACATAATTAAATAGGGGTTTACAATGGCAAACCACTCAGACATGCATTTTTTGTATTTGATGCCAATGACAATTCTGTGAATTAATGAGCACAGATTTCATTATCCCCATTAGGAAAATATAGTTTCAAAGGATTTAACTGACTTGATCAAGATTACCTGACTAGTAAATGGCATGTGTTACCAGTCAGACCTTTAGTCAGACTATGTGAACACTGAATCATATCATGATGCCTCATATTCTGCACAAGGCCTGTGTGGTGAATCATCATAAGGAAAAGAGACTAGTCTGACAAGTAGCATATAACTAAGTATCATAATATTTCCTTCAAGTGGGAGAAAGATCTTATCAGCTATGTATAAACAAATGCAGATGCATTATTATATGCATGTGTTATGCTTATTGTATGCAGAAACACATGTATATAAAGCATTTTAATGTTTCAAAACTATGAGGGAAAGTCAGATTAGAAAAAGATCAAACAAGTATAGTATTCCAATTAAAAAAGATGTTATTAGCAATTCTGGGGACTGGGGCAAGCACCACCAAATAGTCTGAGATAAAATACCTTAATAAGTATATATAAATCCATATACACTTACATTTTAAGACAAGTTCCTCCTTAGTCAGAAAGAAGAATATTGATATTGTGATGGTATAGTCAATTCAATTTAGTCCATGCTTTTTATTTATGAAACAAGAATTGTTAGTAAAATAAACACTAAATGTTCTGGATAGGAAAAACAAAAACAGTCCTGAGCAGATGTGGAGAGGTCTGGAACAAGGCAGATAAATTACTAGATAGACAGACAGACAGACAGAGAGACATATATGCTATATGTGTGGAATACCAACATACATATACATAGAAACAAATATATAATTAAAATGAAGGTATTAGAAATATATACATACATGTTATATGTATGCTTGTATATTTGTGTATTTACAAGCATAAATATACACACAAATAAATACAGAATTAGAATGAAGATGTTAATTGAAAAGGCTGGATTGAGAAAAAAAGTGCTATAAGAAAATAAGAGATTATTTTTCTGCTGGAAAAATTATGAGAAGATCCCTGGACGAAAAGGATTTAAAACAGCTGAGATGAAAAGGGAATGAATTCCAAAAACTGATAATGGTTTAGAGTGAAGCTTCTTAAACTGTGGGTCACTAGGCTATATGGGGGAATGTTGGAGTTATAAAATTATGATTTATTATCTGGAAGTTTGATTTGTGTATCTATTTTATATACTTTTACAGCTGGGGTCACATAAAAATTTCTCAGGTGAAAATGGTTTGTGAATGGGGAAACAAAAGCCCTGGTTTACAGGAATGAATGGAAGTGAAAAAAGTAAGAGATGAGATAAAGAAAAACTTTCTAGTCCAATATGAGTGGAATATATAGGAATTAAAAAAATAAAATGAAAAAGTCTGCAAAAGTAGAACAGGGCCAGACCATGGAATAAGTTAAATAGCAAGTTGAGAAGTTTATGTTTCGTTCTATAAATAATAAACAGTCACTAAAGGTGTTTAAGCACGAGAGTAGCATGGTCTCTCCTGTGCTTGAGTATAGAGATGTTTTTGGGAGATATTGGTCCCAGTTAGGGCAAAAACAAAATGAAAAAAAAAAATATTAAAAAAAAAAAGCAACAGCAACAATAGCCCTCTTTCCTGTTTTGAAAGGATGTTGGTTAAAATCTGCCTTAACTCATTTTACAAGTGAGGAAACTCAGATGAATATGTGACAGTGACAACACTGTCACAGACAGTGACAGTGACAGAGAAAACCAAAACACTCATAGATTTAGATCTTCTAATTTTGTTGCATTTTAACTACAGAGTCACCAAGGCCTTGTAAAACTATTTTTATGTGTTATTTTAAGTGCACTCAGAATGCTAATCATAATTGAAAAAATATATTTTAAATCATTGTTAGTGCTTTTGGCATGATAATATCTCACATCTTTGGATGTTTTTAGGTTTACAAAGCATTTCCCTCATAATGAAAATGCTAGGTAGTCAGCTAGAGCATACTATTTATATATTATCATCTTAATTTTACAAATGAGAAGACTGAAACTCAGAGAAGGCAAACAATTTTACCATGATCACCAGAGAGTAGCTAGGACCTGAAAACGATTCTTTTGAGTCCAGTCTCAGTAGTCATTCTTTCACTTTTGTAAGCTTTGAACACCATATTTTCCTCATAATTATTTATTTTGTTATTATTATGGACTTAATAAGCATCAACAAACACAAAAATTTCAATATGGAAAGGGAAACAAATTTTACATTTATTACAACTTTTATTAGAGACCTAATTCCATGTATAACTTTGTTCAATAATTCTATGATTATTAATATCAAAGGAGATGTAAGTCCAACTTAAGTTTTCAATATTGTCACATGTTCAACATGTCAATATTGTGCAGATTCCTCATCATGGGATAAGCTAAGTAGCATACACCAAACAGGTCCTGGCTATATTACTGGTGTTGTTACTGTTAGCGCCATTGATTTTTAATTTATATTACTAAATATAACATCAAAATTTCTTACATGTTTGAAGAAGGGATATATTCTCTTTTTGAAACTCTATAACATCAGGACACATAGTACAGGGTATTACCTTCTGAAGCATAGGACTCCAGTAGCTATAAAAAAAAAAAAAAAAAGAAAAGTGGAACTAAATTACTGAGAGATTCTGCATGTGATAATGAATAACATGGAGTTAGAAGACATGATAGTGACAGGATTAATTGAATAAGGCATTTAATCTCTCCAAGTATCAGTTTCCTTTTGTTTGGTTGGGTTTTTTGTTTGTTTGTTTGTTTTTGGTAAAATGTATACTATAATAACTGAGCATAATACATGATTTATAGGTATTTTGTGGGTATTAATTTTTAAAAATAATGTATATAAGTATTATGTTGAAAAAGCTTGAACTCACTATAAGATTGTACTGTTATAATTCAGTCAACCAACCAATAAGTATTTGAATGCTTACTATAATAACCTTTCCACAAATATGTGCCTCCCTCAGTATCCTATTCATTTCGTCTTGCCAAAGTAATGAAAAGACAGGTAGAAAATTTTTTCTTTATCAGGCTGTATTTGAATACAAAAATGTTTGTGCTATCCAGGTACCAATTTCATTGCCTTTTGTTCCAAACATCAATCATCCATATACTTTGAATATATCCATTGAGTTGGCTCTTTGTATTAAACAGCATTTAGTCATTTGAATGCCTAAAAAGTAACCACTAAAAAAAGTTTTTTTAAGGGGTTCCAAGAGAACTAAACTTTTTTTTCCTCTTCTAAACTATTGCTTATTATGACTGTCTTGCTATTTCATTTTTCATATTTCGGGGAACACATAACCTTGCAACTGTAATCTCTAACCCATTTTCTATTTATTCCCTATCTTGTTGCTGAGATCCCAAGCAGTGATGAAGTTAAAGTGGAAAAATATCTAATGGGAAGCTTAATACTTTCTGTAACAATGGCACCAAAATACCTTACATAACAACCATGTTATTCGGAAGTGAGACTTTCAAACCTGATAGCAATAGTATAGCAAAGTCTTAGATGAACAAAGCAGAAGGTAAAATGTTTAATTGCAATCTGATGGAGGAACAGGGTGAAGAAATAAGTGTACCTTAATTTCCAGTGACTTTTCTCATAGTGATTTGTATATTTATGAAGATATGTTAATTCCTTCAGATTCCTATGATGGTGCTCAAATGAGTATTAAAATTAACGCATCTTTCTAACTTATTAGCATTCTGAGATTGCATGTGTGTGTACAATTCTATGTATATGTGCATGCATACATGTGTGTAAATAGGAAAACACAGAGAAGTCAGACAAATCTTACTTATAATTCTGGAGACACACAATATAATATATTTATGGGTAAATATGATACATACAAATATGACATTCATATAATTCAAATTTAAATGTTAAAAAAATCTAATTGCTTATGCTTATAAACAAAATAATGATTTATTGAAAGACATAATAATTTTAGTCATATAAATCATGATTTTTTTAGATTATGAAATGGAAGTTGTTTTGCAACAATTTCAAGGAAATAAACCAACTAGAATGTTAAGCTTTTTTAAAAAAAATTAATGGGACTATGGTATCTGTAATCAAAATCATCACATCTGAAAAAATAATGAGTATGAAGACTAAAGAAAATAATAAGGATATTTTAAGTGGTAGATAAATAAAAGACAATGTTGCTAATGTGGAAACAAGAAAATTTATTTTTAGGAATTTTTAGGACATTTAGGAATGTCCCAACAGAATTTTAAATCGTTTGTTCCTTTCAAGAGGCTTTCTATATTTGCATTTATAAATGGTTCTCTAATAACCCTAGAATTGCCTTCCACAGGACTCCAATCAAGGTGCAAGTAGAAACCGTCTGTTCTAGGAATGTTATTATAACTTTAACACAGTTTTATACATACTTTTTCAAAACTCATGAGACCCACAACATTATTTTTGACTTTAAGACACTGCACTAGCTCCAATATTTATCAAATGACATTTCTTTCTTCCCAGTATAATCTCATGATTTTACTGGTAGTAACTATTGGAGTTGAAAAAAATATATATCTAAAAAAATTTCCACAAACATGTTTTTAATTGAGGAAAACTAAATTAAATAGATCCAGGGAGGAGAAAGAGTATATTAAATTTGTTTTAAGCACAGAGCCCAAGTTTAAATGACTATAAACATTGCTATTTCTCTTTTCTCTTCATCTGTTTCCCTCCTCACCATATTCCCTTAGACTTTTGACATCAGAATAGATATTTAATCTCATAATCACTTTAGTGAAATTTTTTTCTTTTAATATTTTTGATCCAAATACATATATTCATATATTATCTGGAAAGGAAAGTAATTCTTCCTGATATTTTGACTTTTGTCATATTCATTCATTAATAAATAGAGTGGACATTTAAAAAGTTATTTTAAGTTTTACAGTGGACTTTATATAAACATTCTCTTATTTGGATCACACACATGAGGTAATTAATACAGTCATCTCAAAATATGGCCTGAGTTAACTATAGCAAACAGGTAGTGAGGGTATCCTCCTATCCTTGACCTCCATAGTTCAGTTCCTATCAAGTTAAGAATGTCTCCTCCTGGTTGCATGCTGACAACTTTGCAGGATTCCTTACCAAAGATAATCAATAGTTCTGCTCCATAATAAGTCGGTAGAACACTTTGCCTTATCTTTCTGACCTAACATTGTTCTCTGAGTTACACTGGATCTTACTCTCCTCTTTGCTACTCTACCTCATGAAGCCTTAGAATAAACATCTGCCCTGTCATTGCACTGAATGAATCACTGAATCTCTCCATTTATCTTGGACCTGAATCTTCTTACATACATTGTCATATTTCATTAGAATTTAAGATGATTGAGGGAAAGAACTCTATCATTTTTCAACTTATATGATAATTTGTTTTCCATCTACAAAGATTTATGATTCATCCATAGTTAATAAGTATTAGATGATAGAATTTGAAATCAATGTTTTTGACTCATACTGATCATTATGTAATATTTTTCCAATTCTTAAGTATTAAATAATCATTTATTAGGTATTATTTGTATATAAAATATAGTGTTAAATATTTCTCTTAATATTTAAGAACAATGTTTCGATCATAATTTTATTCTATCTTTCCATATCAATCTTTTCCATATCTCATCTCTCTCTCCCTCCCTTCCTCCCTCCATCCATCTTTCCCTTTCTCTATTCTCTCTGTCTCTCTGGTTCTCCCCCCCCTCTCTTTCTCTCTCTTACTCTTTTTAAGAAGAGAAAATATGGCAGAATGTTTAGAACACTGGTGAAGAAGCACTCACTGGGTTCAAATACCACTTTGGATATTTATTAGAAGTGATTTATTTGGCACTGACCTCTAAGTGTATGAGGCAAGCCCCTATTACTTATTTATTATGTTATTTAGTTATATCATCCCCCAGAGAGAGGAAGTTCCCACAGTAGGAACATTGGGTACATTCTCATAGTTGTGCTAACTGTGCAAGAAATGGGCATCAATTATTTCTTTAAGTAAAATGCTTTTTGAAAAAAATCATAAAATTATTTCTTTTTTTTCTCTATTTCACTTTCAAATTATCCTCTTTCTTTTAGTTTTCTTAATAAACCAAGTACCAAGGAAAAAGAACAGCAGATATCATGGAACTAGGAAAACAGTAAAAAAAAAAAAAAAGAAAATATCTTGCACTGTTTGATTCTTATATCAAATGATGTTTATCAGTTTGGCATTTCTCAAAACCTTTCAAAAAGATTTGTTGTAATAACCAGAGGTTATGCAATAAAAATATATATTCAGAAGTTGGAACATCTATTAGCAAACAAAGTACTAATAAAATGATCATCATCACCAAGGAACTGAGTTCATAAAGTTGATGGATGCTATATATTTATTTTTATGGGATGTGGGGCTACTATGCTCAGTATCACATACAGAGTTTACATAAATTATTTTATTAATATTTTGTTTTAATGATAGAAATATGTAATGTCATATCTGGTATCACTATCTAGTTTCCTAAATTGCTATCAACATAGTGTAGCACAAGACAAAAACAAATAATTAAATGATGTTGTCGATGTTGTTGATGATTCTTCCTTTTCCAAGAGGATTGGTCACAAAGGTGATGTTTTGACTGGCTTATCAATAATTTAAGTAAGAAAGGGCTATTCAATTTTTGTCAGCATTATTCTCTTTTCCTGAATCTTCAAAGTCCAGTGACAAGACAATAGTCAAACTGACTGGTGATGATCCAGGATGAAGTGGATAACCTTGGCATCTTCCATTTCTCCAGCTGCTTTTATAACTATAGGGATCCATTCTTCTCATCCATTCATTCTATTGAGAAAAGTCTTCAAGTGCTTGATGTAGAAATTCCCCTAACCCACTGACAGATAGGTGGCCTATTAATTAACTTCAACCTGGTTTAGACTATCTGTCAACACAATTTACTGGGATGTGGCCAATGAATATGTTACAGCTTTTTGAAGTCATAGGTGGGATTGGATGAAGACAGAACAAAAAGGTGAATGAACAGCCCTAAAAAGGGCCCTCACACAAAAAGTCCTAGACTTTTTTGAATATGTCACACATGCCAATTAAATAATAAATATGATGACATATAGGTAAATAATAAATAATATTAGTACTATAATCTTCCACAATGGTCTACTTGAATTCTTCCACTCTCCAATCCTAGATTCTTCATCAACAAATTAAATTAAGAGATATTTAGCAAATTTTTATTTTATCCTCAGAACATCAACCTCTTTGTCTTCTATGTTATAATTGAGGCTAATAAGATAATCACAAGGCACTAAAAAAAATCAGCTGGAAAATTTAAAAGATTTGTTGTTTCCATGGTAAAGCATGAAAAAAATGCATTTTAGGAAGATTTTAAAGCAAGTATAAAAACTGAGAGTTTTCTAATTAAGTTAATCAGGACAATCAATCAAAACATAATATTCCCCAAGCAGAGAAAGAGATTTTATCATAATAAGTAACTGACTTGATTGTCTTTATCCTGGTTTTAATGTACATTTAGTTTTAGAATAAGACAGTACATTGATTTAATTTTATGTGCTTTAAAAGCAAACATTTTATAAACTTTATTAAGTGGTAGCTATCTATAAAGTACCCTTTTTATTGGGAATGTATAAAACAAAAAACAAACAACCAAAACAAACACAAAACAATTCCTGCCTTCAAATTGGGGAATACAATGTGTAGAAAAATAAATACAAGATAATTTTAGGGAAAAGGCATTATGGAATTAGGGAGAGAAATAAAAAAACAAACAAAAGAAAACCTTCCTTAACAATGAACATCAATGAACTAAACTTTTAACTGAGAAGTAAAAAGCATTTTGCTAAGGCCTTAAAAAATTACAAAATATACAAAAATATAATTCTTTTCAAAATAAATCAGAAATACAAAGAAAAAATTAATAAGTAGAGTTTGTTTTACACTTCTTGACCTACATTTTATATATATATATTATATATATATATATATATATACATATATATATGTAGACAGATAGATATATCTATATACTTATGAGGTCAATCTCTGAATGCTTTTATATATTTTAAAAGCTCTATGGTCCATAATGCATTGATATCTTTTTGGAAGATATAGGAAAATAGCATATTTATCTTTTACTCTGGTGACTGAAACAACTAGATTAGCATCAAACGTGGATCACCTGAAAATAAAATGGATTTAACTCACTAACCAGACTGGATTTATCAATGACTAATCAGTCTAAGGTAGTCCTGTCCAGACAATGAAACAATTATAAGTATGTGAAGTAAAGGAGCATAGTTTAAAAATATTTACACCTTTCACAATGTTCTGTCTATAGCAAACACTTAAATAAATCATTGCATAATGAATTAATTTTTACCCTAGACATATTCTGCAAGCCAAATATACCACATCTAGTGCTTACTTGTGTGATATTTCTTTATTGTCAGAGAAAATTCAGTGGAATTAATTTTTTTCTTTACCTTCAAAATGTGGTACTTCCTTTGCCATGCTTAATATAAAACATGAATATTATTGGTTTTCATTGAATAGAATTATTATTCTTATGGGAATTAATCTACATTGTAGAAAACAGAAAATCTTTAAGAACAAACTTTAAGCAATTATTCAGAATGTGGAACAACAAAATAGTTTATAAGTGAAAACTAAAATTAGTGAGACAAAAGTAGGAGTACCTAACTCTCATCTAAGAGTTCACTTTTCCAACACTGGATGAAGTAAATCCCTGAGTATTGAAAGAAGTGACAGATATTATTTCTGAGCTTCTGTCAGAATGATCTTTGAAAAATTAAGGCAAATAGGAACAGTGCTACAGGACTGGAGACAGGTAAATGTCTCAATTTTCCAAAAGTGAAAGAGGTGAATTCTTGGATTTTTCATACTATAGTCTGTAAAGGTTGACATTTCTTATCAAACTTCTAGAAGACATTATTAGTGTCATTATTGATGAGCATTTAGAAGGGGAAGATTTTTTCTAAAAGTCAATCTAAGTTCATCAAGGACAAGTTATGACAGATTAAACTCTAATCATTTTTTGACTGCAAGATCTGGCAAATATCACAGACACAGCAAGACATTTGACAAAGCCTTTCATGCTGTCTTTTTAGAAAACATATGGCCTAGATGAAATGCAGTCAGATGTATTTAAAACTGATTGAATTGTTTGGATAAAGATTAATCATTTATGAAATTATTTCCAACCAGAGGGAGGTCTCTACTGAAGTGCCCCAGGTATGTGTCCTTTAAGCATTGTTGTTCAACACTTGTATTGATGACTTAGTTGGCATAAATAACCTGACTATCAAATGCCTTGCTAAAAAAGTTGTTGTTTGGTCATTTCGTTTGTGTGTGACACTTCCTGATCCCTTTTTGGATTTTCTTGGCAAAAGTATTAGAATGTCTTATCATCTTTTTTTTTTTTTTCTCCAACTCATTTTATAGATGAGGAACTGAAACAAATGGAGCTTAAACTATGTGCCTAGTGTCACATAGTTAACAAACATCTGAGACTGGATTTGAATTCATGAAGATGAGGCTTTCTGAATCTAGTGCTCTATCCACAAAGCCACCTAGCTGCCCTCTTGCTGAAATACAGGTATACTATGTCTTTGATATTCTCCTAAATCTCTTCCATAGTGTTACCTGGCAAATTGCTGCTTAACTCCCTCTGGTCTACTATTTGATCTTAATTTAGAAAGGGCAAGTTTACTTACTTCATCCCAAGCCATCTGCTACTGGACTTTGATGACTGGAGGAAAGAGAACAATGACTCTTTGCAACCTACCTCACTTAAAACCAATTAATGAGCAAGTCAAAACACCATCTTGTGAGGTCATTAGTGCTCTTTGAGAAGGAGGGATAAGCAATAATAATTGTTTTAACATACTTTTCATTTTTTTTTAAATAAACTATTATTAAATATCTATTACAAGCCAATCATTGTGCTTATTAGGGATACAAAGACAAAAATCCTATTACCTCTAGAACTCTTTAAATTTACATTGGAGAAATAGACTTCACTAGGGAGTATGATACATACATATGAAAATTAAATGTAAAATATATGCAAAGTTAATTCAAAATAATATTCTAAAGGATTTTACTAGCATCTAGGAGGTTGACAAGAGGCTACCTACTTTTGTCAAATGACTTAAACTCCATTTCAAAAATCTTGAAATTCTTAATAATAGTGAACTCTTTCTCTAGATTCTGGCAATGCATTTTGTTTCTCTTTTTATCATGGATTAGACCACATCCTTTTCTGCTCAAACACATTTATTCAAATGGACATTAAGATTTTTGTTCATTTTCATCATTGAAAGACCCCTTCTTAGAAAATGTAATGTTTTATGGAACTCCTCTTCATTAGATAGCCAGTACCTTTCCTTTATGAATATTAATTCCTTTTTAGCTTTCTAAACAATTTGTTTTTTGCTCTTATTTTTTTTTTATTTTCCAAGGTCTCCAAATTATATGACTTAAGTTCATATTATTCATTCATTGTCATTCAATTTTGAATTATTAAATCTCTACTCTGTGCAGCATCTTGAATGAGAGAAACCTATACTATTCTTCACATTTAGTTTGTTATGAATGAAAAAATTATGTGGACAATACACCCTTTCTGCCATCTTTTTAAAAAGAAACATTGACTTTATGCATTTTGATTTCTTCTTCATCTGTGAATCAGTGCTATTGGATAGCATGGATAGTTGAAATCCTTTAAACATTTTAAAGGTATATATAAGTAAAAATTTTCTTGATATAGATTTTTCTGCTAAATAGTGGTTTCTTAATTTGGGATATTTCAACTTTTTAAATACATTTTAATAAATGTTTTTTAATATATTTGTTTTTAATCCTATACATTTTATTTTTTTACATCGAAATCATTATGCCCAAGAAATGATGCTTCAATTTTGCTAATCTGTCTAGAGTACTTCATATTTCTCTGGGGATTGGTATGAGGAAGGAGTCAGTTTTTCCTGATGTATGGTAACTGCCTCTTCAAAGCAGAGAGAAGGAGGTCATTCAAAATATTTTTATTATTATTGACAAGATGAAATCAGTTGCACTAGTAAGGAAATGGATTTTTGTTGCTATTGATTGGACTCTGATTTTGTAATTGTGCTGAATTCCTTTCACATAGTCAGATCAATAACTAAGCTCTAACTTACTGTTATTTTAAAATGATTGTCTGGATCACCAAAGTAGTAAGAGGTTGAATGAATCATTTCTGTTCATAGTTTGTTAATGTCAGAGGCCGGACTTGAATCTCGGTTTTCCTGACTCCAAGGCCTATTGTGTAATGACAGCTTCTCAAAAATTGATACCATTTTTAAAATAACAAAGGACATTATTACAAAAATATGATAAGCTTCTCTTGTCTACTTTTCATAATACTGATATAATAGGATAATTTAGGCACAATACTGAATTTTAGGACAATCATTTGACAATAACAATGGGAATAATGCTCAAACTAATTGCCTTTATGGAAAGATAATTTTGCAAGGTTTAATAAAATTCTTGAGAACATAATGTTTGAAAAAATAAGATCAGATAATATTTAACTGGATATTAAATTATGTGGAACAATGGACAACTATAATAGTCGAATTGTCTCAGACAACATTAAAACAGGCCTTCTTAAGCTGTGGTTGGTGAATTATTTTTAAGAAAAATATTCTTAAATTTGCATTTCAATATAATTGATTTTCTTTATAATTATACATATTTTATTTTAAGTGCTTTAAAAATAGTGTTCTGAGAAAGGGTCCTTAGGCTTTTTCATACTGCCAAAGAGGTTGATGACATTCAAGAAAGGTTATGAAGCCCTGTCAAATAGGCTATTTTAGAACTATCCAGGTGCATATTATTAAGTAGTTTAATCATGTAAAGAAAGTTTCAAAGTATTATTTAAAAAATGAGATGCAATAATGCTCTCTCTACTCTTAAATGATCTCATAATATACTTGTTTCTTTATTCCCTAGTATTTTATAAACACGGTCTACCAAAAGCCTGGGAAATTTGTAAATTAACTACTGGTAAAATATACTACAGATCTTTAATTTTTTACACAACTGTGTTTATTTTTTATTGTCATCAATAGCTGGCTGGTACAATTGCTGTTGAGGAGGCTACTTTCACTCAATTCTTCTCACGTGTCTCTCTCAAATGCTTAATTCTCATCTCTGTGTTGGTCATATAAATAAAAATTTTTGTCCCTATCCATAAATAAAATATCTACACAGGGAGAAGATAGTATCTCACATATGTAAATATAAACAGATGGACAGATAGATATGGATATGAACATGTGCACAATATATAGCAACAAAAGACACTTAAAGATTTTTGAGATAATTGAGATATTTCAGAAAAAATGATTTTTGCTGTTGTGACTTTTCCTTAGGAAAATTGTTAAGGTACCATACTACATTTTTTTTTCCCAATGTGTAGACAAATATATTAATCTTGACAAAACATGAATCTGATGATTAGTATGAGCATGAGCATGAGCATGAGCATCAAAGGCTCATGTTTAATGGAGTGATGCCACATTTTTGTGGTGCTAAATTTTGCTTGCATCTTCACAGCATCAAAGGATAGTCTAAAAATTGGTTTCTTTTCAAATGAATTTTTCAAGTTTTGTAGCATTATGGGGAAGAGACTGTTAACATAAAATAAAACAAAACAAAATAATTTACAGGAATTGAGATAATGTCCTTTTCTTATTAATATTTAATTGAAGTCTTATCTCTATTGAATCTTATCTAGTGACAAAAGCTGATTCCCAGAATTAGGCTGCTTTTTCACAGCACATCTCAGATAGAGGGTCAATGAAACAGATCTTTAAAAAAAGGGATACATTTTATTTTTCTCCCTTCGCTCTATCTCACCCACATAGTTTTTTTTTTCTTTTTTTTTCACTTAAAACTTGGTCTCACATATTTTTGTTAACTGATACTGCTGAAGGTTCTGAAGCTACCATTAAAACATCAACAACAAAACGCCTTCAAACTTTAGGGAATAGTTGGGGGAATAATGCATAAGGAAGCCATTTAAGAAGTCCACAGCAGAGGATATCTCTAGAAATCTGGAAAAATAGACACAATTTGCATCCTCATTAATATTTGTAAGGTTTAAATCTACCCTTGACTTTAGCAACAGATAATGCAAAAAGCATTTAAGTATGTTGGGGTTCCAGACCAACGTCACAAGATATCTCAAAAGAATCTGAAAGCTCAGTCACATCTCCAAGTAAGGGGCAAGTTTATTATAATTGTAACACCATATAAAGCATGCTAAATTCCAAAAGAGGTTAGCAAAGAGGAATAAGAAGGTAAATTTATAGGGAAAAGTACCAGGTGCTTCATGTCACTAATATGCTAATTTTATTGCTTAGAGGGGGAGTTGAGTAGTAGTCTGATTTTGACTTTGTGCACAGGTGCAGTTCCCTGGGCAGAGCTCACTGTGGGGGAGGGAGGGAAGGAAACCTTCTGGAAGTGTGTTTTGGGGCTTGAGGCAGCAATTGGCAGGTATCCAATTTTATTCTGTGCTTGTTCTAACTTTAAGTACCTCATTACTGTTGCACATTAATTTTAGAAACCCCATTATGACTGACCAACAGGTTGTAACCTGACAGCCAAAAATATTTTGGACTCAGCATCCTGGCCATATAAAATAAAGTAAGACAAGATAGCCTAAGAGAAGAAATACATTATTCCTAACTACCTTCCCAAGGCTAGGTAGTTTTGGGGTTATTCCCAAGGACTGCACCACATCAAACATTTTATGATATTCAAGGCACTGTCCTAAGACTTTACAAATATTGTTTCATTGATCCTCATAATCACTTTGTGAGTTAGGTCATATTATTAACTTCATTTTAGAATTGAGATTGATATAATCAGAGGTTAGATGACTTGCTCAGAGTGACATCACACACTTGAAAATATAACCTATCTTCCTCTAGATCTAAATCTTTTTAGATCTGGAACATGCTATATTGATGCTATTCTATATTCTTGAATAAATACTTGCTCCTATTCTTTTCATTTGTGAATTGGTTGGGTAAGGTTCAGACATTGAAGTATATAGTCTATATTTATTAGTTAGGCTCAGAGAAAAGTATATTACTAAGGAACCCTGCCTTCATTTATTCTTATTCATTCCTCAAACATTAAATAATCAACAATTTTGTGTAATACATTGTATTTAGGCATATTTTTTTTTCCTGTACTGAGGATGTATTTTATGGAACTGTCATGAGAGTTCATAGTTTGTACCAATACAGATTTGCGACTTCATGCAGATAATATTCTTAGAGTGTTCCTTGGGGCATTAAGAGGTCAAGTGACTTTTTCAGACTCATTCAATTAGATGGTATCAAGAGGCTGCAGTTCAAAAGTCTTACTTGTTTTCAGGATATATGCACTATACCATACTTCCTTTCATAGTATGGATGTATTACATAACAATCGTCACAGCCTTTGACAGTTATATTTTACAAACTATCAAATATTTGACCTCTTTGAACTTTAAATTCATCTTTGAAATATAGGGATCAATAATTTCCTTCATGTCTGCTTTGTAGGATTGCTGCAGAAAGAAAATGGGATAATTTATCAGAAAGTGCTTTGTAAAAGTAAGCTTCTATAAAAGCAGCATGCTGTAAAATTTATTAACTCTTTCCTTTTTTATAAAATACAATTACTATTGCATTAAAATAGCCATATATTGATTGTAACTAAAATATATTCATGTGGTCTTGTGATATTAAATCTATTAGTAGAAGGTGTGATATATTTACTAAGTAGTTCCAATAGCCTTCCTGGAAGCAAACCATTTCTTTTGAATCAAATAATGTATTTAAATGCTTTAAAAATGTCACCAAGACCACAAATTCACAAATTTACTCATGTTTCTTCTTTGCTTGTTATTAATGTTTACTTTTATGTCCTCTTTGTGGAAACCTGCCCTATTGTGGCTGAGAAAAATATCTATAAATAGCCATATTTAAACCACAGAAGCATTTCCCTGTTCGTTTTGCTTTTAATGGTATCAATGTAAGATTCATAAAGCCTGACATCCTTAAGTCTTTCATTTAGTAAACACAATGTCTTCTTGATTTTACTATTTTTGGCATGTGGTTTCATTGATGTGAAGAGTTTTGAGTAAGGAAATTCATCTATCACTATCTTTGAAAATTGGCATATTCTGTAAAACTTAAGGTCTTGAGCTTTCTAATTCCATTTATTAAAATAAAATAACAGCATTGATAAGTCATTTTTCAGAATATGATATTTCAATTTTTTAAAATAATCTTAAATAATTTACCACATTTCATCAAAGATTTACCACATAATTATCAAATGCGGCTTGCCTGAGAATTACTGGTGGCCAATGAATGAGAATCAGAGTGATTTGGATTTAAGGCATCATCCTTAAGAAAGCAATCTAGCCAATAAATTCCAAGATGTTTTGGGATGGTTCAGAGATCTAAAGGAAAAAAAAAAACTTTCAAGTGCAAATCCTTTGTGGACAGAGGAAGGGAAGGGAAAGAGGGAAGGAAGAAAAGAAATTTTCCAACTGACCAGTTTGAGTTTGTAGGCCAGCTCTATTCACAGAGATTGTTTATTCTTCATTCTCAAAGAGGACCATGACATTAGGCAGGTAAAGCCATAATGTACAAGACAATTGGATTTAAAGAGAGGGAGGGCTGTGCAAAGTCATCCGCCTCACTTTTTCTTCCAGAGACTTGTGGGTATAGTGGCTAGATATAGATCAAGACAACTGGAGATGGCCCCCTTCACCTTTTTAAGCTAAGGTCTTCAACAAGTCTCAGTCTGACAGAGGCTGCATCCTGTTTCTATTGATGTTATTAAATAAAGTATAAGTCATACTAGAAATTGCATATTTGACACCTGCAGAAAAATTAGTCACCTCTACATGGTTTTAATCAGAAATAGCTCCAAATACAGTAAGGAAATCCAAGATTAAGATGATTAGGAAGATATAACAATTTTGTTTGTGCAAATGATTATTTGTATTTACATAGCC
The DNA here is from genome assembly GCF_902635505.1 of Sarcophilus harrisii. Lineage (NCBI taxonomy): Eukaryota > Metazoa > Chordata > Mammalia > Dasyuromorphia > Dasyuridae > Sarcophilus > Sarcophilus harrisii. Next base: position 128,223,665 of record NC_045428.1, on the reverse strand, counting down.
ACTTTATTATTTTGCTTTCTTACAAAATATGGGGTATTAGCTTCAGAACAAGTGTAATAATTTGCATAATTTAGAAGGTGTTCTAGCTATGCTATACAGTCCTTTGTTTACCACAGAAAAATGAGTGTGTCATATAAAAAAATTGCTAAATTATTCAAAGCTACTTTATCTTCTATTTACAAGCATAAGATCAACAGATATAGATTAAGTACAGTTTATGTGATGATGTCAAATATATTACATTACAAAGGAAGACTCTTTTATTAATAGTATGTATGGTAGAGAGAATTCTGGATTGATAGTGAAATTCTTTCTTTAAAAATATGTGAATATTCATATATATGATTATTTTAAACATACTTTTATTTTAAAATTTGAATTCTATGATCTCTCCCTTCCTCACAAACTTCCTTCATCCACTGAGAAGTCAGTCAATATAAAATCATTGACACATGAAATCATGCAAAACTATTTCCATATTAGCTATATCACAAAAAGTGAGGAAATTGTATTTCAATTTGCAGTCAGAATTCATCACTTTTCTTGCTGATAGTAAACATCATTTTTCATGTTGAGTCTGTTTGAATTGTCTTGAATGACTGTATTGATTAGAATATCCAAGATTTTACAATAGATTATCATTATGGTACTACTATTACTGTGCACAGTGATTTTTCTCACTTTATGTTTCATGTGTTCATACAGATCTTACCATTTTTCCCCCCTGAAACTACTTCTCTCATCATTTCTCAAAACATTAGGACTCCATTTCAATCATATACTGCAATTTGTTCAGCCATTTCCAAATTGATGAATATTCCTTCAAATTCCAGTTCGTTCTCACCCAAAAAGAGCTGCTATAAGCAATCATCTTTTGTATATATAAATCATTTTCCTTTTTCTCTGATTTCTTTGTAGTGGCATTGCTAGATCAAAGGGTATGCACAGCTATACAATCCTTGAATAGAGTTCCAGATTCTACAGAATGATCAGATCTGTTTACAACTCCACCAACAATTCATTAATGTATCCAGTTTTTCTTATCTCTTTCAATATTTGTCATTTCTGCTAGGCATGAAATAGTATGTCAACTTTTTTTTTTGCTTTTGCTTTTTTTTTTTTTTTGCTTTTTTAAAAAATAATCCATAGTGATTCAGAGCATTTTTATATGACTAGATAATTTTCTTCTTCTGAAAAAAGCCTATTCATCCCATTTATGAACTGGGTAATGATTTTAAAAAATTATAATAATGATTTACTCAGTTCCTTACATATTTGAGAAATGAGGTCTTTATTAGAGAAACTTGCTTAGAAATTTTTGGTATTCTGTCATTACCTATGTACTTTTAAGCAAAATGTAGTACCTCTATTCATCTCTTTCAATTAGATCTATTTTTTGTTTTGCTTTGTCTGAGATCATGATTGCCATCCTTGTCCTCTTCACTTCAGCAGAAGTTGTTTAATCTGGCCCAATCTTTTGTTTCAACTCTGTATATGGATTTCTGACTCAAGTGTATCTCTTTTACTCAATACATTGTTGGTCACTGGTTTCCAATCCCTTGTACTATCTGCTTCCAGATGTGTTAGCTGTGTTAGCTCATCCCATTCACATTTACAGTAATCATAATTTCCATCCTGTTTTTCTCTGTTTATATTTCTCTTTTATTTTATCTTGTCCATCTTACAGTCCCTGCTTCCCCTACTTATCTCTCTCCTTTATAATTTATTTCCTTTTATATCTTATCATCTTCCCTTCCTCTTTCCCTACTGAGTAAGGTAGATTTCCATACCCTTTTGAATGTATCGATGTGTCTACTACACATATACACACATAAACAGAGAAAACATATGTATACATAGAGTATAGAATATATAATATAGATAATATACACATGTAATATATATACGCATGCATATACAAATATACATATACACATATTCTTTCTTGTCTGAAATAATTTTTAAGAGAATCAGATTCAAGCATTGATCATCCTCCCCCTTTTCCTCTGTAGTACAAAAGCTCTCTGCATGCTTTCTTTACATGAGACAGTTTGCCTCATTCATTCCCCTTCCCTCCTCAAAGGATTATATTCCATTTTGTTAGGTAGGTTATTATTTTCATGATCCTTGCTCCTTTGTCAACTGCAATACCTTTAATGTGGAAGTTGATAAATTGTGTATAATCCTGGCTGTGGCTTCATATTTGAATTGTTCTTTTCTTGCTTCTTGCAATATTTTTCTCTTTGATTTGGGAGCTCAGGAATATGGTTATACAGTTTATACAGTCCTTTTGAGTATTCTTTTTTGGAAATCTTTCAGAAAATGAATAGTGGATTTTTTCAGTTTCTACTTTGACCTTCAAACCTAAAATATCAGAGTACTTTTCCCTTATAATTTTTTGAAATACAATGTCTAGGCCTTTTTTTTAACGATCATGAATTTCAGTAGTACAATTGTATTTTAAAATTTCCTAAATCTATTTTACAGGTCAATTGTTTATCCTATTATGTTTCACATTTTCTTCTAGTTTTTCCATCCTTTTGATTTTGTTTTATAGTTTCTTGAAATCTCATGAGTCATTAGAATCAACTTTTTCTAGTCTAATTTTTAAGAATTTTTTTCTTCCATGAATTTTGATACCTCTTTTGCCATTAGCCCAATTCTGTTTTTAGAGGTTTTATCTAAGGGATTCAATAAGAACAAAATATTTATCTTTTATATGTGGAAATGTAAACTATATGTTTAAGATTGTCATTAGTATTTTGGTATTTCAAGAGAAAGGTTGAAGAAGAGCTTAGTATGATGTTGTAAAAAGCAAAACTGTGTAGGAAATAGAAGAATTAGATGGGGAGGAGAAATGGAAGTTCTGGGGGGAAAGAGAAAGAAAGAGAGAGAGAGAGAGAGAGAGAGAGAGAGAGAGAGAGAGAGAGAGAATGAGAGAGAGAGAGAGAATGAGATCATGAAAGGCCTGAGGGAAGCCAGGAAGGCAGAAAGCATAAGGGCATAGAGCTCTAGGAATGGACCTTTTATTTCTTTTTTTTTGTTTTTGTTTCATTTTGCCTATTCTTTACTGTCCTCTTCTTTTTGTGTTTTTGGTTGAACCAAATGCCTTTTTTTTTTTTTTTTTTTTTTTGCCAATAGACACTAAAATACAATTATTTTCTTTTTTTTTTCCTTTTGCCAAGCATTTAATTATTTTTTCATAGTTTTATTGCTCTCAAAATTAGGGTTTTTTCCCTCTCATTTATCTTCTCGTTTTTTCAACTAACAATCATGATTGTCTTTAATTCTTCTTGGAATTCCTGCTGATCTTGGGTCCAATATCATTTTTTGAGCTTTGCTCTTCGATGTTTTCACATTGTTATTTTCTTCTAAGTCTATGTCTTATTCTTTTCTCCCACTATTTTAGCTTTTCATGATCAAGTTCTTTTGTGGTGTTTATTAGATGCTTGTTTTCCCTCATTTTTTATTTTCTTCACTTTTAATTTTATTTTAAGTTTGAGTTCTAATCAATCGAAGTGTGGAGGCTCTGTGCCAAGTTTCATACTTTTTCCTGCTGCCATTTTCAGAGCTACAAATTTTCAGTGTTTCCAAAGTGGAGGTATCATGGAGAGAGTAGTCACTGCTTTCCTGGTCTGCACTCTGGTCATTACCCTCTTCTCCTGCAGGTACAAATTTTAGTGTTCCTGGAACTTTGCCTTGGAACTGGGACAAACAGCCTGTTCCCCACCCCCACACCTGATCAATCATGAGTACTTCTCTCTGTTCTGAAACTGTGACCCAGAACTATTTATTGATCACAGAGTTGTCATTCAGTACCATCAGCACCCAGTGCCAGTAAAAGGTCCCTTGTAATCTCTTTCTGACCCTTTTTCTGTTTTTGGGTTGAGAGTTCCTGAACTTGCTGTTACTGTGACTGTCACAACTACTTCCAAGATGCAACACTGGTGTTGCTACCATGCTCTAAGCCTGTATTCACCTCATTTACAGACCTCTCCTGCAGATTTCTTAAATTGTCTTAGGCTGAAAAAATGTTTCCTCCTGACCTTTAGTTGCCTCTATCACTCCAAAATTTTGACTTAAATAATTATTTTAAAACTGTTTAAAGGGGAAAGTTGGAAGATTTTAGACGGATCCCAGGCTGTACTCCCATCATCTTTGAGGATAATGAATTTCAATAAAGGGAATAAAATATTATAAGGAGCTTATGTATAAAATATGTCTTTGACTTCATTTATTAAACAAATACATTTTCCTGAATTTATGGATTTACTTTCTCACATTCAGAGAATACAAATCTAAAATAAGTATTCTCAGTGAAAACAGAGATCTTTAGAAGTCATTGAATCAGCTAACTAAACTTAAGAAATTACCTAGAACTAAACTTGGATCACACAAAAATGATGGATAGCTATCTTTTATTTGACTACTTACACTAATGAGAAGTTATTTTTATCAGTAGATAGATGAATGCTATGCTGATTTAATTAACTTCCTCTAACAAGGATGGCTAAATTAATTATAAACAAAGATATGATAAGAGGCACCTTCCTAAACCAATGAACACAGGCCCATTTTTTAGTGTATAATATTTTTGCTCATGACCTACTCATGACCTTATCACATGACCTTAATCATGACCTTAATCACAGATTGCGCATTGGCTCAATCAAATTGAGACTATTAAAAAACTTTATCTTAAAAAGGCCAAGTCCCTCATTGCATCCAGAACCATCTCCAATTGTCCTGATCTATATCTGGCCACTATACTATGGAATGGAAAATGAGGCAGGTGATCTTGCATAATCCTCCCTCTCTTAAATCCAATTCATTTGCATGTGATGAAATAGTCTCCCCTGATGTCATGGTCCTCTTAAAAAAACAAAGGACAAGCAACAACAACAACAACAACAACAAAACTTCATGATTTAGCAGTATAATGTCACAAACAAAAAAAGATAATGTGATTATTGGCTTCAGTTAGGGAAAATACACATATATCTTCCAACAATAAGAAGATGAAATTTTCACTATACTTTTCCCTTGACAGACTTCATCTAGTTCATTGTATTTAGTTCCTCACTCTAAAAAGAATTTTGATAAATTGAAAAGAGTTTAAAGGAGAGCACTTTGAATCCCTTTTGAATGAAGATAATTTTAATGGATTGGATATATTTAGCCTGGAGCAGGGGAGGCTCTTACTGGTTATCTGTAAATATTTGAAGAATGTTTTATGAAGAAAGAGATTAGCTCCTTTGTCCACAGAAGGAAGTAATAATTGAAAAGTTGAAAAGAGACAAATTTAGTTTTGAAAGGATGTGACCAGAATCTTTTATTTTTATTTTTTAAACATCCCCCCCCAATTACATGTAAAAACAATTTCAATATTTAGACTTCTTCAGTTCTTTCTCTGGAAATGAATATAATTTTTCATTCTAAGTCTTTTGGAATTTTCTTGGATCATTGTATTGCTGAGAATAGTTAAGTAATTTACAATTCAACATTTTATAATATTGCTGATATACAGTGATCTCTGACTTCTGCTCATTTCATTTTGCATCAGTTCATATAATTCTTATCTGTTTTTTCTATAAATATCCTGTTCATCATTTCTTATGGTATTATAGTATTGCATCACAATCATAATCCCACAGTTTGTTCAGCCATTTCCCAGTTAATAGGCAGTCTCTCAATGTCCAATTCATTTGCCACAACAAAAAGAGCTGCTATAAATATTATTGTACATATTTTTTAAATGTCTTGTTTTACAGACTTATTTGCTAGGTCAAAGGATATGCTCAATTTTATAATCCTTTGGGCATAGTCTCAGTTTTCTTTTGAGAATGGTTGAATCAATTCACCATTCCAAACAGTGAATTAGTATCTCAGTTTTCCAATATCCATTCCAACATTTGTCATTTGTCTTTTTTGTCATATTAGCTAATCTAATAGAGATGTGGTGAGAGTTATTTTAATTGTTATTCTTCTAATCAATAGAGATTTAGAGCATTTTTCATATGACTACACATAGCTTTAATTTATTGAAATGAAAATTTCCTATTCATATACTTTCACCATTTATCAATTGGCAAATGACTTATAAATTTGACTCAGTTTTCTACATATTTGAGAATAAGCTCTTTATTAAAGAAACTCAATATAAAATATTTCCCCAATTTCTGTTTTCCTTTTAATATTGCACTGATTTTATTTGTTTAAAAATGTTGATTTTTCTTTTGATTTGATGTAATCAAAATTATCCATTTTATTTTTCCTAATACTCTGTCTTTTGCTTGGTCATAAATTATTCTCTTATTCATAAAACTGATAGGTAAACCATTTCATGTTCCCCTAATTTGCTTATGATGTCATCATATATGTTTAAATCATGTACCCATTTTAATCTTATCTTGGTGTATATGTGAGATGTTGGTCTATACCTAGTTGCTGACAAACCACTTGTTTTTTCCCCCGACAGTTTTTGTCAAACAGTGAGTTCTTGTCCCAAAAGCTTCTATCTTTTCATTTTTCAAACACTAGATTAATCTGGTTATTTACTACTAATAGATGAGGTATTATGTACCTAATCTATTTCACAATCCACCACTCTATTTCTGAGCCACTGCCAGATTGTTTTGTTGACCATCACTCCGTAATACACTTTAAAATTTCCTGTGGATAGACTACCTTCTTTCACAGAAAATTTCCTAACAATTAAATCTTTCTATAAGGGAAATGGACTGCTTCAATATATTTTTTTCTCTCTAGATATATTTAGAAAAAGAATGTACAACCATTTTCCTAGTATAATAGGAAACGAGGAAATTAGAAAGAAGTAATGGAGGGAAGGAAGAAAAAAGTATTTATCAATTTCCTATTACATCCAAGCACTTTACAAATATCTCATTTGACCCATTCAAAATCCTGCAAGGTAGGTATTATTATTATTCTCATTTTACATTTGAAAAATATAAGGTAAACAAGATTAAATGATGTGTCCATGGTCACATAGCTAGTAAGTATCTGACATTGCATTTGAATTCAGGTCTTCTTTATTCAAATCTAGCTCTGTGTTTATTATGCCAGCCTCAGGATACATCAAGAATTGCATCCCATATAGACATCTTAACTCAACATTTACTCCACCACTATATTTGATATATTAAAAATAGGTTCTACCAACATGTTCTTTCTTTGTGATTAGCTGATTCCTTGCAGTATTGCCATTTTAAGGGACATCTACAATCCAACTATGTTAACATTCCTCTCCAGAATTCACTCAATTCCTGATTGTCTGGATTTTTTCCATCATTCCCCTTGTACAATGGTATCTTCATTTAGTCCTCATTCCCCTTTCAGGTTCCTTTTATGTTATTATTCCTCATGAGAATGTAAGCTCCTTAAGGGAAAGGAGTTTCTTTCTTACTGTGGAGCTTTGTTTTCTCAGCACTTAGTAAAGCTTTTGGCACAGAGTATGTGTCAGGCTTAAAAATGCTTCTTGACTTGATTTGATTTATTGACAAGGAAGCAGCAAGTCATCAAGTCTGACTGGAAGGAAAAGTGAATTAATTTGGGAAGAGTGGATTAAGGCTAGAATTTTTTATTGGAGCCAAACTGCGTAAAGGTTGAATGCTAGGTTAAGGGCACATCCAAAGACCCAAGCACTCAATTCCCTTACTTGTCAAATGACAAAAATGGAAGCAATTTCTAAAATCCCTCCTAATCTTGACATTCATAATGCTATGAATTTCAGTAAACTTACTTCAAAGTGACCCCAAAATTTTAATTTTAATTTAATTAATGACAGTATGAAAATGAAAATTGAATGCTGTCATTAAATAGTCCTTCAAACTGATTGGGGGGAGGGATTTATTTATTCTTCTTTGGCTGCTGCTGACTGTTCCCAGAATTTTCAGACCCCCAGAGATAAAGCCCTACTTTGTCAAAATAACTTAAGATAAATCAGCATTCAAATGATACTCTTTCAGACAGTGATGATCAAAGGGAGGGGAGTAAATATGCAATAAAAATTTAGTGATTCTTCTTTGAAAAAAGGAAAAGATGCTTTAGAATAAAAGCAGTTGCATCAGGTGTGAGATATTCAGTTTGGGGCATTAGTAGCAATGAAAATGTCCCCAGAATTCAGGATTTATTTTAACTGCCTGTATCTAAGTATATACCATGCAAGTTATCATAGGTTGAAGACTGCTTTTTCTTTAATGACTCCAAATCAAAACCTTTGATTTCACAGAGGCATCAATAAAGAAAAAAGAAAAGTGGTAATATTCACCAAATATATAGACACAGGTCAATTTAAAAATAATGAAAAGGCATCATCACCATAAACATACAAGAAATAATTTTTAAAAAATCATTACAATGATATTTGGCTTTTTTCCACTTTTAATATATATTGGACAGTGTAAAAAATAAAAGCATCACTTTTCTGGTCCTGACTACAGAAAACCTGAATTGAGTGGTACTTTAATATAACTGATGAGCTTGACCTTCTGTCTGTAGGCATTTCTAAGCTATTTTAAATTTTCTCCCAGGTTTATTTCATAAACATATGTATTTGTTTTCCACATAAATATTGTAGCTACTGAAATCCTAGAAAATTAAGGACTCCAAGAAAATTTAAATGTTGAGATTTTTTAAATAGTTGAAAATACAAAGAGAAAGTTAGAATTTTGTTCTTTCAACCATTCTACCGAAACTGACTTAAATTTTCTGAACTGATTCTCTTCTCTTTTCTTTCATTGTTTGTATATGTCACAAATTTAAAAAAAATACAACTAAACATATTTGTGCATATTTAATAGATATTTATATATGTGTATATGTACATGTTTATGTGCATACCCTCATATGTATAACTAGATATAAATATCTATATCTATTTATGTATCTAGATACTTATAGTATTATATGAAGAGAGAGAAAAGAGAAAGAAAAAGTATGTTTAAGAGTAATCTGAAAAAGATTCACTTTAAATGATATGGTTATCTCTATTGAAGTAATTGAAGATAAGGATGAGATTATTCTTGATTTTACCTTTGAAGACATAAAGACATAAAGACATAAAGAAGTTAGGGTCATCTCATAGATATCTAATGATGATTCATTATTGAACCATGATGTTAAGAAGTTGGGAATAATATAGTTAGTGCTGTCCTATTGGAGTTGGGCCTATAACAGAAATTTTGGGGGGAAAAAGTTCCCAGAGCCAGATCAAAGTATAACCATAACTACACATAGAGTTAGCTGAGGGCCCCAGAGGATATAGCATTCTCATCTATGCATTCTTTCATCTCATACCTAGAAATTGTTCAGGCCCAGAAATAGTAACCTCTCAGCTCCAGGGATGGAAGCCATGGAGGGATAATAAAAGAATTGTTGAGCAGTTCCTGGAATGAGAAACCACATGATGCCATGAGATTTGAAGTAGCCTGAATTAGTGGTAGAGTGGTAAAAGTGCCTGACTATAACCATCTGTAGAAGGGGGTAGGATGAAAAGGAACTTTTCTGATCAATGTTGAGAGTTTTTAAGTAATAAAGAGGTGATATTCCTATGTCCTCTATCTGGGTTATATCAGAAATATAATGTTCAGTTGTAAGTGATAAATCACTACAGTTTCTTTGCCAAGAAAATATCAAATGGGGTCACAAAGATGAGGACGCAGCTTAAGTTACTGAACAACAACAATAAATAGGTATCAAAAGTTAGAAAATATGTTGATAGATTGGATAGCATCCAAAGGAGATCATCTAAGATTGTGAAGGTCATTGAGCTCATGTTCTGTGAGACCTGTTTGAAGGGACTGTTTGAAGGATTTTTAGTTTAATGGACTTAAGTTCTATTATGAAGAAATTGTATTAAAATTGTTATTTTTTTTCCTACTCAGCCAATAAGTCTTTATTAAGCACTTAGTGCATGCAAGACATTGTATTATATGCCAAGGATACAAGAAAAGTAAAAACATAGGCCTTACTCTCAGTGGGCTCATATCCTAATATAGCAGATAAAAGAAAAGAAAAAAAAAAAAAAACTTAGGCAAATATTTATGTACATACAAGGTATAAACAAGTAAATAGAAGATAATCTTAGACTGAAGGGACTAATGAGATGAAATTCACGCTAAAGCTAGAATTTGAACTTACTGCAGAATTACTCCAGAAATCTAGGAGTCAGAAATAGAGAAGGAATGTATTTTTAGGATGGAGTAGAGCAAGTGTAAATACTAGGGTCAGAAAACATAAAGGTGTGTGAAAAGTACCAGATTTAGGCCAGTATAAGTGCATTAGTAAGTATGTTGAGAGGAGTAGAGTAAAAAAAAAAAAAAAATAGAAAATTTCAAAGAAAAAAGGTTGTTTTATTGTCAAAGCATTGCATATTTTATCCTGGAGATAATAATAAACTAATATTTATTGAGTAGCAATATGACTTGTTCAGATCCATTCTCTGAAGATCACTTTGTCAGTTAAGAAAAAGAAAGATTTGTATCAGGGAACAAAGGCTATTTCAATGTTCTAAAGAAAAGATCCTGAGGGCCATAGCCATAGGAGTAGAGAAAAGGGGAAATATATAAATACCCTAAGAATACAAATGACCAAAATTAGAACATATTATATAGACATGCTTAGTGTAAGGAAAAAATCAAAGGGGACACCAATTTTCTGGGCCTGGATGACCAGGACAATGATGTCACCACCTGAAATAATATGAAAGTTGGCAAGAGGGGAAAAGTTGGGAGAAGATATATTACATAATGTAGTTTAGGCAAGTAGAATATAAAATGGTTATGCAACATTCAATTTAAGTTGTCTGAGTATCAGATAATGCAAGATAAGCTCAGGAGAGAAATTTAGGCTTGTTATATAGATCTGGGAATCAGCTTCATAAAGATGTTAATTAAATCTCTTGAAACTAATGATCAGCAAATTCAATAGTATAGGGGAAAAGAAGAGGACTAATGATAGATCTTTGGGGAACAACTGTGTGCCCTGCATGAAGATATCATATGGGATACTATCAAGGAATGGTCAGATTGTTAGGAAAAAAAGCAAAAATGATTTGTGCCAGGAAAGCCTAAATAGGGAAAATTATCTAACAGAATCAATTGAATGACTGTCAAAGGCTGCAAAGAGTTCAGCAAAGATAAGAATTGGCAAAAACAAACAAACAAAAAACAAACAAACAAACATCCACTAGACTTGGCAATTTATAGATGGCAAAATAAGGAACAACGGATATCAAATTCATCAAAGCAAAATTAAAGTTTGATGTCAACAAAAACTTCCTAATGTTTAGCACTCTCCAACTGCAACTCTAAAAAGCACATATAGATCTATCACAATGGACAGCCTCTGAAGAGTTCTTAGTTAGAAGTAAGACAAGATTGTATTACTCTTTGATAAAGAGCTTTCCTTTTGGGGTGTAGTGACAGAGACATTCTTTCAGACTTTGAAATTTTGTGATTCTGAATTTGTATAGCTTTAGAATAATTTTATTAGAAAGTGGAAACAATGGAATAGATTATTAATCCCAAATCTCATTTACATCTGAGGAAATTAAGGTTTAGAAAAGTTAAGTCTACAGTTGCATAGATAGTAAATTGAGATTTTCTTTTTTCAGAATTCAGTTCTTCTAACTCCATATTTATTTCTCTTTCTACAATACAACTATAAATGGAAAGAAACTAAGGTTGTTTCTTGACATAGGTGAATTTGTTCTGAATTCACCTATTTGCCCAAAATGTTTTGATAATAGGCAAACATTAGAAAATTTCTACCCAGAAATGGTGATGCAACAGATTCAAAATGCTAAACTATGATGAAATCATCTGTCATATTTCACACAATGAGAAAAGGATTTCATTCCATTTTTTCAGAGAATGACCCAAGGTAAATTGTATTACAGTGAATTTTGAAAACTTGTCTGGATATTTATTATTATTTTTAAAGAAATTTTATGGTATTGAAAGTTTTTAGGTAAGATGACTAAGAGACTTTTTATGTAGAATTTTTACTGACAAGCAGGGGATCTTGATTTGCACTTTCCAACATAGAAATATGGGTGTCTCCTTTTCTCTTTTGCATCTCCATTGAATTGCCTTTCCAACACATTATATCTCCCTCTGCCCACTCCTGTGCTAACAGGACTAAGATTGTTCCCTTCTCCACCTGTTGACTCAAAATTAAATGCTTATTGTAACAAACATCAAATGAAATAGGAGGTATTGTGAAAAATGAGAAGAGAGAAAACACATCCAAGGTATTAAAATAATTTAAATTTGAGCTTATTCAGTTATTTCCAGTAATGTTTCATGAATTGTGGCAAAGAGGAAGGGTGTCAATGGACTGGGATTGAATCAATCAGTAAACCAGTAAATATTTACTAAGCTCCCATATGTTCAAGGGATGATATAATTTTTTTAAGTTAAACAATTTTTATTGTTATGGACTTCACAATGTACTAGAATTCAAAATGTGACTATGTAAGTATACATAGAATAAATATATTTAAAATTAATGCAAGAAAATTAGTAAAGGAGGGTAATAAGAGTTGGGAGGAATCGGGATGGTATGCTTTGAACAAGTGTTCCCTGAGTTATGTCTTGAAGTAATTGAAGGGTTGTATGAGGTTGACATAAGGAACTGATTTTCAAAAAAGGGAACAAGATAACACCTGCAATCTATAAATAAGTTAATCCTCATAAAAATTCTAAAAAAATTGCAAAAAGATGGTTTAAAGTGAACATAAAAGAAAGTTTTCCATAAAAATCTAAAACTTTGAAGGTCATTGTTCTTTCTGACTCCAAGTCCAAGATCTTCTCCTGTGTCATCTAGCCATGCTATAAAGGCATCAATAAAATAAATAATATTTGTTGAATTAAAATTATTTGTGAAAAAAATTATTGTAATACATGCCATTGAAACTTGTTGGGATATGTCAATTAGAATATAATATGATATAAATATTAATGCCTAAGAAAGAAGTGACCAGTTGTTTGGGAGAAAGAGTTGTACTGTGAATATCAAGATAGAACTGGGCCAATCCCTGTGACTTCCAGGTTATTAAAGTAAAGATTTAGTGGAATATCTGTGCCTAATTGAGGTGAGGTGAAGCATATTTGAAGTATTTTACCTCTAAGCTTTAGTTAAGTCAGTTTTATCTGACTCACTTCAATTATGAGGATATTATATGTACCAATGGGGGTCGGAGTGAGTTGGTAATTCAATAGAGGTTTCTGGTCTCCATCTTGAAAGGTATATTATATTGCATAACCTATTTTCCATAATCTGTCTACTCCCTAGACAGATGAATAAAAATATTACTTTCCATATGTGTAATGTCCTCCATCACTAAAATCTTTCCTGACATTCCAAAGAGTTATTGAAACATTCCATCTCCTCTATAAACCCGATGCTGATAAACTCCATACAAAGTGATGATTTTTCAACTTTGTTGAATTATGTAAAAATTTTCATTTCAGTTGGAGTGTTCAAAATATATTTACTCTTTTGTTTACTTCAGCACTCTTTTGCCAATAACTGTACTCTCTAATGGGTCCTGAATTTTCAAAAGTTATACTACTGAAGCATCATCTCTAGCAGTACCAACAAAGCTGGAATTTCTGTGCATATATTCTTAGAGTAAATTGTATCTCCTATTTAAGTACTAACCTCATTAAGAATTTAGTAGATCAACCACTACCTGGGTTGCTATGACAACTGAATTCATTCTATATATGTAGTATTGTTAATGGGTTGTTTTTATTTTTTCAAGCTCTCTCTCTATATGTGTAGTTTTTTCTATCTATTCTTAGAATGTACCCTCCCTGAGGAGTAAGGTTAATTCTGACCTTGTGTTTTGTACAGAAGTGCTTCCTTTTTTAAAGTTAACTAAAATCTATTATCTCTTCTTTTGACTTCCTCCAGCTACTTAAAAAAAAGAAATCTAAACATAAACCTTTATAATAAATATGCAAAAACAAGCAAAACAATTCTTTCATCAGCCATGTCCTTAAATATATATCTCATTCTGCATTTTGAATTTATTATCTCTTTCTAGAGGTGATAACATTCTTCTTCACTAATCCTCCAGAATTATGGCTGTGGTCATTACAATGATCAGAGTTTTTAAATGTATAGGAATGTTTTACACACATTTAAACTTAAATCCTCCACTAACATTGAAATACAGGATCTCTAAATATGTGGCAGTTATCTTGTTTCCTGGAAGGTCGTGATACTGGTGCTGAAGCTCTTACAGGAAAAGCTTACATTATGAACCCATATGTTATTTATTTGAAGACCAGCTTTGCAAACTTGGGAGGATTCATCTCCAGCTTTGCTGAAAGATGGGAGAAATTTGTTAGTGGGCCTTTAAAAAATCATCTACTAATTGATTCTGTACTAACAAAAATCAAAGGAGTACCAGTATTGATGAATTAAATTCCCTTAAATGATTAAAGTAAGTAGACTTAATGCTTTAGTGATAAATGTGTTATATTTGCATACCTTTGATTTCTTTATATTTCTAGTACAAGGCTACTATTTTAAAAAGTTATATTAATAAATAATTAAATATAAATTTATAGTATCCAATGGATGTATTGAACTGTTGTTGAATAATTAAGATTTTTTTAATATGTGATATTTACCTTTCATCATTTAGTTTTTGAAAAAAAATTAGCCATATTTTATTGCAAATATATTTGTAGATTTGTTTTTAACTATTACAAATTTTAACTACTGTGGATTAATTATGTTTAAGTGATGGATCATTTTATTGCTTTATAAGTGACTCATTTTCTTTTTTGTGGTTTGTAAAAAAGAAACTGTTTTCAATGAATGTATTCTTCCTTATAAGCAATCATGCAAAAAGGACCAATTGATGTCCTTATACTCATGTTTTCCTAACTTTTCTTTTGTTTATCTTTAACAATCAATCATATCAAATAGTTCATTATATTCAGTTTAGTACTATAATGAGTGCTCTGGGCAACAGGATGGGAGATTCACTGTGAAGATGGATAACCAGGCT
Source organism: Sarcophilus harrisii (assembly GCF_902635505.1). NCBI lineage: Eukaryota > Metazoa > Chordata > Mammalia > Dasyuromorphia > Dasyuridae > Sarcophilus > Sarcophilus harrisii. The sequence goes on along the minus strand of NC_045428.1, from coordinate 128,208,616 downwards.
CATTGGAGGATGACTTTGGAAGTAGCAGGAACAAAGAGACCCCCATTCTGATATCAGAACTTCTGAAGTAATGAGCAACCTGAGGCCAATTTCTGTCCTGCCTTGACCAAGGGAAAAGATTGAGTGCCCTACTGTTTTGGGCTATGACCCAGTTTCTTAATTGTTCTTCCCTTCCCATTACCCCATCAATCAATTATCTCTACTTGGCCCTAAGAGCTCTATTTGATGCTGTCCTTATCACAATATTGGAGTATACCACTATAGCTTGTTTTTGTTTGTTTGTTTGTTGTGTGTGTGTGTGTGTGTGTGTGTGTGTGTGTGTAAAGATTGTTTTTTACCTGGAGATTTCATTTTTCAGAAAAGAGATTATCAATTATGTTTAAATTAAAAGCACTTTTTTAATATTAAAAATTTTTGTTAATCAGAAACACAAGTGATATAACAGACAATATCAATCCTAGAGCAGTTAAGTTTCTTTTTTTATTTTGTTTAATCTATACCACGTTCATTGTTTTAGATATCAAATTATGCTTTTTCCCCAGAATGCTTTGCTATGTCATGAAAATTTTTCTATAAGGAAGAAATTCAAATATCTCACTATGCTTTTAGAAACTCCTGTTATCTATCAACCAACAGCAAAAAATAAAAAAGCAAAACAATAACAAAACAAACACATAGAAATATGAATGCATGTGTATTTCCTTTCCTGACTTCACATCATGATAATCCTAGATATGATTGGGGTCCATTAGAATTTATGGTTAATGTATCAAGTTTATTCCATAAATAATACCAATAAGGGACATTTAGGTTTTGTCTTGGATAAAATACTGGATCTGGAGTCAGGAAGACAAGAATTTAAATCAAGCTTCAGAAGCATTAGCTGTGTGATACTGGGCAAGGCATTCATTCCCGTTTACCTCGGTTCCTCTAGTATAAATTGAGCTGGAGAAGTAAATGGCAAACCACACCAATATCTTTGCCAGAAAATGCCAATTGGGGTTACAAAAAGTTAGGCACAACTGAAAAATGTCTGAACAGCAACAAAAAATATGAGCAAAGTAGAACTGGTATGGTTCGTGTACTCACATGCCTTTTGAGGAGGGGTTACAACAGGTAAATTTTAAATTGCCTTCTCTCTTACCTATCTTTCTTACATCTTGGTAAATTACAAAATTCTATAGTACAGTGCTGGAGAAGAAAGGGCTACATTTTTAAAAGATGCTATAGAAAATACAGAAGAATAATATACATGTTTCAATAATACATATACAAACACATGCCTACTAGGGAAATAGATCAATCTTAAAAAAATTAGAGAAAGGAAGAAAAGGTTTTTTGATTTCACTCCAATGTCTACATATAACCACAGGCCCTTAAGTGCATAAAGTGTTCTATGTCTCTTGCAAATAAATGTATCACAAACTGCCATTCTTGCCTAATAACAGAAAGAACAACATCACTGTGCTTTTGGACACTAGAGGGATGTTAGAAATCTTCATACCAGCTAAAGATACTGTACAGTATGTTCAACAAAGGCAAGCTAAGAAAATGTGAGGTCTGAAAACTATGGCTGTGTGCCAGCCAGGCTCATCAACAAGTAGCTCATTTTAGCAGGCTGGACAAAACACTTCTTTCATGGAAGAACAGTATGTCACTATCCCCTCCCCCCTTCTGTCCCTTAAAAATCCTATACACGTCATTTGCACTGACTTCATCAGCTTCACGATGAAACTGTGATGAATGCTGGCAAGCATTTTGTATTATTTCTATGAATAGCCAGGACAAGAGACTAATTAGTGTACTGCCAGTGTTTTAGCCACTAAGTTGCAAAGTGTCATTCTTCCTCACAAAAAACTCAACTTCCAAACTGTCAACTCTGTCATGGATGTCAGTGATTTGGATATTAATCTGAAATGAAACTGCAAAGCCTATGTAGTCATGCTTTCATTTTCTTTGTACTCGGGCCAATTTAAAATTTGAACATGGAGATTTGACGAAGTTGCTGAAGCATAAGGGCACTCTCCATTTTGGTTTTCATGTACCTCACCAATATCCAGCTAATATAGTGCTTTTAATGAACAACGCTTTGCTATTCAGCAAAAGCAAAAAGGGTAACTGAAACATGACAGCCTAACATGACATCTCAAATCTCTGTTAGAAATGGAAAGAATAAAATGCAAGGCCCTCACTTCTGATTTCCTACAAGAAGGGAAAACTAAGAGATTAAAGAAACCCAAGAGACCATCTCAACTAACATCTTTGTTTTTATAAATATGCAAATAGAGTTCTCAAAAAGTGAATTATTTCATCTAAAGTCTGGAAACAGGGTCCCACAAAGTTGGGCCCAAAATCTGTCTTGAATTCTCGTTTAGAATCTTTTGCACAAATGCCTTAATTATTTATTTTGTTGCTGTGATAAATTTGATTGTGATAAATACCTGTTGTGGTGTCATACATTTTTGATTAATCTGTAACAAACATTTATTGAAGATAATGAATTGTCAACACAATACATAAAGTCAAGAAGACATTTGCATACGTTAAAATGATTATTGGTAATAAACTTGGAATTGTTTGAATTTATATTATCTGACAAATATAAAAGAGTTTGTGATTAAAAGGTTATTCTGGAATACCATTTACATGTAAAGTTATTTTCAGTCATGTTTTTCTCTTGTCTTGCAAACTATTGAATATTACTTTGCAGAAATTATTTTCATGAAAATATAGACCATGAAGTAATTCCACATATCATTCAATCCATACCTCTGTGTTAAGGATAGCAAAGATATTCTAAAGAGGTGAGTATTACTTTTTTTTTTTCAATAAAAAGGCTTTTATAAAAACTGCTTCCAATTTCATTCAATGTTTATAGGCCTTATTCAGAAATTTGAGTTTTACAACTAATAAATCTTCCCTGTCAGAAGTTACATCCATTTTCTTTAACATGTCTTCAGTAAAGGTAAAGAAAAACGTTTATGAAAAGATGCTTTGGTCAAAGAATTCGAGTAAAATGTTATGACTTATTATGGTGGGATTTGATATGCAATAGTTTTTAGTATTATTTAAGATGCTAGCTTCTAAACATAATAACATTAACTAATTAATTAAATGGCCACCATAACCTGACTCTTTAAATCTCAATGATATGGTAAGATTATGTATATAAGTCAAGATGTAGATTAAACAAAGTAACAAATCATTATCATAGCCTACATCACTGGTTCTCAAAGTATGGTCTAGAGAATCCTGAGGAACTCTGAAACCCTTTTAGAGGGTCTACAAATTCAAAAATAGTTTTTATTTCCAATATGGTAAATGTCTATAAATATAACCCAGATAAACAAAACTGCTTTGGAGAGATTCTCAATAAATTTTAATAGGATAAAGATACTGAAAACAAAAGTTTGAGAACCACTGGTCTACATTCTTACTTAAACAACATTAGTTAGCACCTCCTTCCTGGAGCAGTTAATAATAATATTTTTTAAAATCTCAAAAGCTATGGGTCAATAAGTAATAGATAATAAAATTGAGATTTCACTATCTACTAATAAGACTTTTTTTTCCCCCTTCTTTCTTTTCAGTGGGTGGGAGGAGCTGAAAAGGAGAAAAGAAAATATTTGAGAATTAAAAAAGAAAATAAATAAAAATTTAAATATAAAGAGACAACATTTATGCCAACGGAGATTCTACTTGGGAATCTCTAGCTGACACATCATTACATCATTTCAGATCATCTGCAATGCTTTCCAGTTGAATATGGCCTTTAGCAGAAAACTTCCATTCTGTCTGTGTAGAAAATAGATTGCAAAGAAACACATTTTTCCATAGGCTTGATCATACACATATCAGTCAAACTTGAAGTCAGAGTGATAATGATAATGATGCCAAGTTGAAAATTTATAACTGCTGTTACTTTTGATTATATATAGCTAAGAAAATCTGTTTTATACAGTTAAAATATAATTTCTTGCTCACTTTTACCTCAAAAAATCACTGAAGTCATTTAGTTTGTTTAACTGCAGTCCTATGTGACCATAATTACATTTAGGTTGTTATTTTTGCACAGAAATAAGCATACAAACACATATGTACAATGCATGTGTCAGACATAATCATGAGTAGTGCCTCTGTGTATTGTGTGTCTGCGGGTTGTATATTAATGCTTTTCATGGCTTTTTATGTAATATTTTGTTTTTCAGGGTTCTTTGGAAAATCATCTGCAGTATTTTCTTTCTGGTGAATGTATCTATGTTCTCTGAATCAGCATCCAGAACAAACTGATTCCTTCTTAAAAATGACAGCTGTTTAAGCATATGAAGACATCCATATTTTCCTCATTGTATTAAATCAACAACAAATTATAAACCACATTAATTTTAATGTCAGTATATACATTGTATATGTTTATATATATGTACATAGGCATATAAGCATATATCATTATACATATTTGCATATGACACCTATGTGTGTATATATATATATATATATATATATATATATACACACATACATGTGTATATAGTTTTGATAACTATCAATAGATATAAATATAAAGCACAAATACATGGGTGACACTTTCAATCAAATTATAATTTTCAATAATTCCAATGAATGTAATTAATCTCAACATAATTAGACAAATGCATATTGGGCCCATTATTATGAGTACGCAAAGTTCAAAGTTTTTAAAGAATTCTCAAAAGTGCTTATATTCTAATAGCAGGTAAATAATCTATACCCTGATAAAAAGAGCATCTGGTAGAATGAGGTGGAGCAAAGGAGAGGTCTAGGCAATTGTTTTTTAAAAAATATGAATTGGTAAAGAGCACTTTAAATTTGATAGCAAATGAGGGTAAGAGGAATCAGGGGAAACTACAAAGAGGATGTGACTTAGAGAAATTTTGTCTATTCATTTCAATTCAGCAAATATTTAACACCTACTCTGAGCAACAGCAGTGTGTTATGTACTTATGATAAAAGGCAAAGATCTAAATACTCTTTCCCTTCAAGAATTTTTTCATTCTATTGGCAGAATCTAACAAACTTAATGATAAATACATAGAAGGTGCAAGTGAGCACAAAACCTGGAAAAATGGTAAAGCTTTTTGGAGGAGCTAGTATAAGAATGTAAGTTGTAGAGGGTTAGTAATTCTGCCTTTCATCCCTCTTTTCTTCCTCCCTTATCTTTTCTTTCCTTTTTTTCTACTGGCTTCTTCCCTACAGTCTTCAAAATACTTCTCTTTCACTCCCCCCCCAAATTAATAAAAATAATTCATTTGCCATCACTTGCCATACTATTATCTCCTTATGCTACATAATTTTCTGTTTTCATTTCTTTTCACTGTGAAAATACTTAGTAGGAATAGTTTGCTCTTAAGCCAATACTTCATCAAAACTCATTCATTCAACAATTCTTTCAAATTTATCATTCAGCTAAGACTGATATGTTATGAAATTTTTAGTTGACATATCTCATAGTATCTTCTTACTATTGATTTTCCTATACTCACAACTTTCAATATTGTTCTTTTCTTCTCCCCTTCCTTCTGAAATCCCGCTTTGATAGGTTTTATTGACACTGCTTTGCATTACCTTTATCTCCTCAGTTGGAATAGAGTGGGCTCTTTGAGAGGAGACATTCTCACTTTTTCTATATATAACTAATTATATTAGCTATATCATTTCAATGCTTGACATAGAACTACTTAATATAGCTTATTCATTGATTCCTACATTCATCTTCCTACCTAAGTGATGGATTCATTCCATTCTTCTTTTCTAGTTCCTCCAAGTATGAATATCTTACAAGTTTCAGTTCTGGGTAGCATTTTTCCCCCTACATTCTTTTCTGTGGTGATAATATTGCCTATAGTATGAATTGTTATTATATCAAGTAAATCCCAGATCCAGATCTAATCTGTCTTAAACCCTTTTGCAGTCTTGTCAAGTCTATGTGACTCTATTTGAAATAATATTTTAAAATAAGTAAAATAAAATGGCATAGGATAACTAAGGAAGCTTACTATATTGAAATAAAAATGTTTTTAATCATCCAAATTCATGACGAATCCCTGAAATTTATCTATAAAACCCTTAAGAATACATGATCCTTGTTAAAAAATCTCTGTTCAAAATAAAACATATCACTTCCCTTTCTCCCCCACCACACATAAATTCTTCTCCTGCTCCTCCACACTTTCCTATTTATAGGGCCAAGATACAAACATACTATCATATTTTTTGTTTTCATGACACCTTATACCTTCGGTTATTATGTGAAATATTTCTCATTTCAACCTTCAAATTACATTTTATTAGCATTTGTGCAACAAAATCATCATCTATATTATGAATAATACTGAAAGTCCATCTATCACTTGGACTCAGCAATCCTGTGTTCTGATCCTAGACCTGCTAATTACTACTTTTGTCATTTTAGGCAATTCATATAATCATTCTTGATCTAATAATTTTTGTGTATAAAATGAAAAGACTGAATAATAGTCATAGGTCTTGTGATCCTATCATTTCCCTTGATTTGGAGAATATACTTCCATTAATAAAGCTAAAGACTTCATTAACTTTTTAGCAGATGTGTCACACATTGTCCTATATTAAATTTTTGATCAGTTAAGACCTTCAGCTGTTTTTCATATAAACTTTTATCACACCAGTTCATGTAATTTTATAGACATTTCAGACTAATTACAAACCTTTACATTTATATACATCACACTTTGTCCTATTCCTTCTAAATGATTATTCTAGGCTATTAATATCTTTTAATTCAAATTTCTTTTGGGAAAGTGTGTTTAATTATCATGATGAGTTACAATACATATTTTGTTGGAATTAAAATCAAAATGACAATATTTTATAATCTGTATGCTTCTAGATTCCTTGAAATAACTCTGTGTTCTGTGAACCACAGATTAAGTCAGTAGTCTATGCTATCCTCCAGACTTGTTAGAAGTTACATATAATAAATCAAAAAATAAGAAATATTTAGTGAGGGCCTCATGTATAAATCACTATTTCGGATTTGGTGGGAAATATAAATGAATGTCATGTTCTCTAAATTTAAAAAATAAATAAAATTGGGGAGATACAGCAATAATATAAAAATACAATTAATTATATTGAAAGGCAACTAGATGACTTATTAGATAAAGTGTCAGAATTGGTATGAAGATGTGAGAAACACTCAAGTTTCAATCTTTTCTCTGAGACATTAATTTTATGACATTGTAGAAATCATCTAACCTCTTTCAGACTCATTTTCCTTTTCTGTAAAATGGTATTAATTTCTATCTCATAGAGTAGTTGTAAAAATCAAGCATCATATGGAATGTACTTTTAAAGCATAAAATACTATATAAATGCTAGTTATTATTGATAAAAATTACTATTACAATAGTATCTGACTCACAAATTTGTTATAAAAATCAATTAGATAATATATATAAAGTGCTTTGCAAAGCTTAAGGTGCCATATAAATGTTATGTATTAAATTAGTAGTTCTATAAAAAGATCATAGATTTTCCACTCCACAAAGAAGCTGATTATATATGCCAAGTGAATTGTGCCCATGTCAAATGCTAAAGGAAACTAGAAAAAGAATGTTACCTTTAAATTCTCCTTCTGGGTTTACTGATTCAAGACAGCTTTTAAAAAAAGGAAGCTAAATGTTATATGCATCTTGAAAGATAACTAGGTTTTAGAGAGGCAGAAGAAGAGTATTTCAGGTAAATGTAATGGCATGTGAAAAGCTCTGTAAAGTCATTTAGAGATGGAAGGAGCTTCATGTAAACTAGTAAAATTCTCACATTTTATAAATTAAAAAACCTGGGGCACAGCAAAATTAAGTGCTTTTCCACACAGGGAGTAAATACGAAGGGTAAAATTTGAACCCAGATTCTATAACTCCAAATTCATACTGGTTGACACCCTGTAATTATATTTATTATAGAAGTATGGTAGTAATGCTATCAAACATGAGATCCATGGACCATAACACTCTTGTGTGTGACCTGAACAAAATTAAAATGTAATTCAGAAATATTTAAGAGAACAAATGAAAACACAACAAACTTGGATATATTTTAAAGTTGAGTCAATAGGTGACTCAATGAAACCCTCATGTATAGTTCAATATAGGTTAGTGGCCCCTGTTTTCATTTGTGTTAGACACTACTAGTGTATAATACGTCTTCAAACGAGAATGAATATACACATTTGACTGGAGCAAAAGGGTCATCTGTAAAGCAGAAGAGTTGGCTTAGAGACATATTTTTTTAAACTAGGCTAGGGAATTTAGACTTTCTCTCACAAGTTACAAAAGTATTGAAAAATCTGAACAGAAATGACATGATGGATAGACTACAGAATGGCTGAAGAGTAAAAGACTATAAAGGAAATATGAGCATTTAAGGGATTTTCAATAAGCCAGGTATAAATAGCTTTTAAGCATAGTAGTAACAATAATAAAGAGATGCATCTGAAAAATAATATTACAAAGGAAGAATCCAATAGAACTATAAGAGTGGGATCTTCAGAGAAGAAATTATAGGATTTACAAATGAATCTAAGGTCTTGAACTATGATTACAGATAGAATAATATTAAGTTTCAAAAGTAGAAAGAATTGGAAGGATGTCTGGTGTAAGACATTCCAAGTTTAAAAGAACTGTAGGATATACAAGTAATTATATATATTGGTAGTTGTTTGTATTGGACTAAAACTTGAATTTTAAAACCCATCACAAACTGGCCCCTTCCTTCCTTTTTATCTTCTTATGTCTCTGCAATATAGTATAATTATCCTAATTCTTTCTCTAAAGGGACATTCATCTGCAGGTTCAGCCTTTTCACTGTCCCTTCACTATATGGGAATTCCTTGTTCTTCATCTTGGTCTTCTAGCTACCCTAGCTTATTTTCAAGTCCCACTTCCTGGTAAAATGTTTTCCCCCCTTATTCCTTAATGCTAATATCTTCCTTAAGGATTATGTTTAATTCATCTTTTATACATTATTTTTGTACAGTTTTTCGCATGTTATCTCCCACATTTGACTATTAGCTGTTTGAAAGCAGGGCCTAATTTTTTAATAGCTTTTTATTGACAAAACATATGCATGGGTAATTTTTCAACATTGACCTTTGTCAATGTTGAAAACTTCCGTTCCAACTTTTCCCTTTCTATCCTTCATCTCCTCCCCTAGATGGCAGATAGTCCCATACATGCTAAATATGTTAAAGTATATGTTAAATGCAACATATGTATATATATATATATATATATATATATATATATATATATAATTATATTTATACAAGCATATTGCTGCACAACAAAAATCGGATTTAGAAAGAAAGTAAAAATAACCTGGGAAGAAAAACAAAAATGCAAGCAAACGGTAACATAAAGAGTGGAAATGTTATGGTCCATACTCATTTCGCAGTATTCTTTCTCTGTATGTAGCTGGTTCTGTTCATCATTGAGCAATTGGAACTGAATTGGTCTTTTCATTCCCGAAAATATCCACTTCTGTCAGACTTTATCCTTATATAGTATTGTTGTTGAAGTGTATAATGATCTCCTGGTTGTGCTCATTTCACTTACATGTAAGTCTCTCCAAGACTCTCTGTATTCATCCTGCTGATCATTTCTTACAGAACAATAACATTCTCTAACATTCATATACCACAATTTACCCAGCCATTCTCCAATTGTTGGGCATCCATTCAATTTCCAGTTTCTAGCTAATACAAAAAGGACTGTCACAAACATTTTTACACATATAGGTCCCTTTCCCTTCTTTAGAATCTCTTTGGGATATAAGCCTAGTACTAACACTGTTGGATTAAAGGGTATGCATAGTTTGATAATTTTTTGAGCATAGTTCCAAATTGCTCTCCAGATGGTTGGATCCATTCACAACTCCACCAAGAAAGCATCAGTGTTCCAGTTTTCCCGCATCCCTTTCAACATTAGTCATTATTTTTTTCCTGTCATCTTAGCCAATCTGAGAGGTGTGCAGTGGTATCTCAGTTGTCTTAATGTGCATTTCTCTGATCAATAGTGATTTAGAGCACCCTTTCATATGAATAGAAATTGGTTTAATTTCATCATCTGAAAATTGTCTGTTCTTATCCTTTGACCATTTATTAATTGAAGAATGGATTGATTTCTTATAAATTAGAGTCAATTCTCTATATATTGTGGAAATGAGGCCTTTATCAGAACCTTTAACTGTAAAAATGTTTTCCCAGTTTATTGATTCCCTTCTAATCTTCTAATCTGTGTTATTTTTGTTTGTACAAAAGTTTTTTAACTTGATATAATCAAAATTTTCTATTTTGTCATAAATAATGATCTGTAGTTCTTCTTTGGTCACAAATTCCTTCCTCTTCCACAGGTCCAAAAGGTAAACTATCTTATGTTCTTCTAATTTATTTATAATCTCATTCTTTATGCCTAAATCATGAACCCATTTTGATCTTATCTTGGTATGTGGTGTTAACTGTGGATCAATGCCTAGTTTCTGCCATACTAATTTCCAATTTTCCCAGCAGTTTTTGTCAAATAGTGAATTCTTATCCCAAAAGTTGGGGTCTTTGGGTTTGTCAAACACTAGACTGCTACAGTTATTGACTATTTTGTCCCGTGAACATAACCCATTCTCCTGATCAACTAGTCTATTTCTTAGATAATGCCAAATGGTTTTGGTGACTACTGCTTTATAATAGTTTTAGATCAGGTACAGCTAGGCCATCTTCATTTGATTTTTTTTCCATTAGTTCCCTTGAAATTCTTCATCTTCCAGATGAATTTTATTGTTATTTTTTCTAGGTCATTAAAATAGTTCTTTTGGGAGTCTGGTTGGTATAGCACTAAATAACTAGATTAGTTTAGGTAGTATTGTCATCTTTATTATATTTGCTCAACCTATCCAAAAGCACTTAATATTTTTCCAATTGTTTAGACCTAGCAGGGCCTATTTCTCCCCTTTCTTTTACTTCCCAATGCTTAGCTTGGCCCATTATAGGCATTTAAATGCTTGTTGACGTCATGTAACTTGAGACATCAAGGCTAGAAATGCTATTTGAAAGATAATCATCTTGTCTCCAAGGGGCAGAATAAGTACAGAGAATGATATAGAAATATGAAATGAATTTTCTGGCTCATCTTCATGTAAAAGACAAGACAAGGAAGAGAAAACAATTCAAAAGAGAAAAATAAAAGGAACAACACAAATGACAGAATAAATATAATAATGTACAAGTTGACACCCCTTCTCATTCCTTGATAAGGCTAATAAGTCTGTCTCATGCCTTTATCCTTTTGAATCTTCTTTCTCCTATTCTGTCTTTCTATGTATATCTGCTCTATCTTTTATCCCTGATTCCTCCTCTTCTCCTTATCTCCAACCTCCCTTACTTTTCTCTTTTCCCCTTCCAATTACTCATTCTTTTTCCTATTCTTAAACAGAAGTTCAGATTTCTCATGTATTATAAGAAAAAAAGACAGCTTTCTTTCCTCCTCCTCCTCCTCCTCCTCCTCCTCCTCCTCCTCCTCCTCCTTCTTCTTCTTCTTCTTCTTCTTCTCTCTCTCTCTCTCTCTCTCTCTCTCTCTCTCTCTCTCTCTCTCTCCTCCCCTTCCTTCCTCTCCTTCCCTCTTTTCTGTCTCACTTTTTGTCTCTCTGTCTCTTTTTCTCTTACACACACACACACACACACACACACACACACACACTACCCACCCACTATTCCAAGAAAGTCACTAACTGAAACTATCATGCTTTATTTCCTTTTTGCTTCCCTACTTAGCTTCTAGAAAGGGTATCACTTAAGTATAGCCTCTATTTCTTCACTAATCACTTTTCAAGCACCTGCAATTTAGCGTCTGTGACTAATGAAATTACTTCTTTTCAGTCTTCTCTTGCCTATAATATTAAAAACCCAAAACTGGTTTCCTTGTTTATAGTTTCTTTTCAAAACTCATTTTTTTTTATAAAAACACAGTAGTTGGGTTAATTTGCCTACTCCACTGATTATATTATCCCTAGCCATCTGTAAAAACAAAAATCATTCATACATCCCTTTGTTTAAGAATAAGCTGTTAACTTTTTCTTCCTACTTAAGGTGCTGCAGAATCTTACTCTAACCTTCTGAAGCAAACTCATATCACACTACTCTCTTTAACATTATCTTTGTCAGACAAAATGGAATTATTTGCTCTTTAAAAATTTTGTCCTGCTTTCTTCTGCATTCTGCTGCTTTCCTTGAGCAATAGAATATAATTCCTCAAAATCTTTGCATGCCAAAATATTTCATTTTTTTCCTACCTTAAGATCTGGATCAAAAAGTAATATTTCCTGTGTGGTCTTCCTTGAACTATTTCAATGAAAAGTGACTTCTAAACAATTTTTCTTCTTTCATTCTTTATATACATCTTCTTTGTAATTATTTCACTTTGCCTCATAGAATGCTTATGGATATATTATTTTCCCTTCCTGAATTATAAAGTATTTGAGGACAGGGATATTTGTGGATATTTTTGTTTTCATATTTTTATTCAGAATAGCTTACTCAGTGCCTCAAGTATACCACACACATGATTTTTACATTTATATAAAAAGAAATGAATGTTCAATAGTGCTGGACCTTGTAGACAATTAAAATGATTAAAGACTGCAAAAAGCCTATTACATTTGGTTATTTGACTCTGCTGACCTTGGAGATCAGAGTGATGATCTAATAGAAATGTAAAGTTACATGTTCCTCTTATATTTAATGAAGGTAATCAATATTAGCTAGAATCCTTATGAATCAGCTAGCAGAGTACTTCTAGAATAAAAATGCCAGGTATTTCATATATAGAAGGTACAAGAAGAATGCAAATAATATAATTAAAATTACTACCTTAGAATCATTTATCTTTTCAAAGTATTTGATACATATGGTAGTCTTGGGTACATGGGTTGTCTTTAAGCAACTTCAGAATAAAGTTGTATATCAAAATAATAACAAATAACAACAACAATGGCAGCAATAACTGTTATTTTATACATGCTTTTCAATTAGCCCTAGGGTAGGGTACTATTGTATCACTAAACTGCATTTCCAGGATTTTTGTTATTTTTGTTTCCTTAAGCCAGAATTCTCATTTTAAAAATGAAAATTCATATACAGTTCTTCTGAGGAAAGGACTTAAGGGTCTTCAAATATTATAAGTAACTAGTATCTTATCAGGAATAATGTTTAATGAGATGCCATATTTAGTATTTTACCCACATCCCCAACAAATAAAATATTAATGGAGATATTAAAATAACTCTGATATTTTTCCTTATTATATATGTGTGTAGGATGGCCTCTGCAGTCTCCCTATTCCCAAATCCCATTATTCAATTCAGCGGTAGGATTAAAACTACTCAATATAACATTACAATTCTACAAGAATATCACTCTTCTCTCCAAAGTCAGCAGATTCTATTTCATTTAATAATCATTTTGTAAGATCACAAACACATCCAAAGAATGGAGGTCTCTATTATTATTTCAACTCAACCAAAATAGACAAGAGAGAGCATTCAAAATTTCAGATTTATTTGTTAATGATATATTTTACCTTCATAATTTTTCTATTTTTCCTCAAATTCCCATCCTTAAAAAATAAGTGAAAAAAAAAATAAAAGTAACTGCTAAACATATCACTATATCAAAATCTGGTATAATTTTTGAGGCACATTATGATTAACATGAATTAATTTCTTAATTTTGGTTTTTTTTCTTCATTATATGTCAAAACGATTTTTAGCATTTTTTCCTTCAAATTTTGAGTTCCAAATTTTTTCCATCTCCAACCTCCTCATTGTGAAAGCAAGCAATTTGACATATGTTATACATTTTAGTCATGGGAAACATATTCCTATGCAAGTTTTCTGTGAAAGAAAACACAGACAAGAAACCCTCTTTCCCCAAAATAAAGAAAACAAGGAAAGAATTATCTTTGATCTGCATTCAGACTCTAGCAGTTCTTTCTTTTGAGATCTGGAGAAAGCACCTTTCATCATTGGAAATTTTGTGAATTATTGTATTACCGAGAACACTAGATAATCACACAATATTGCTGTTAAAGTATATGTTCTTTTGTTTCTACTCATTTTACTTTGACCAAGTTCATGTATGTCTATATGATTTTCTGAGAATATTCTACTCTTTATTTCTTAAAATGCAATAGTATTCCATCACAATCATATACAACAACTTGTTCAGATATTACTTAGTTAATGGATATCCCCTCAATTCCCAGTCCTTTATGACCACTAAAAGAGCTGCTATAAATATTTTTGTACATACAGGTCCTTTTCCTTTTTGCTTTTTATTTCTTTGGGATACAGACCTACTCGTGATATTGCTTGGCAAAAAGCATGCAAGGCTTTATAGCCGTTTGGGCATAGTTCTTAATTGCTCTCCGGGATATCAGAATGGATATCAGAATACAATTTCACTAGCAATATATTAACGTTTTAATTTTTCCATATCCCCTTCAACATTAGTAATTTTCTTTTTCTGTAATATCTGACAGGTGTGAGTAATGGTTTAGGAAAAAATCATGACTATAGGAAGTGTTGCTTATTTTGTGTGCAAACTGACTATTCATATTTTTTACCATTTATTAATTTAAGAATGGCTTTTATTTCTACACATTTGAATTGATTTTTTAAATGTTTGAGAAATGAAAGTCTTTTCTTAGAAACTCCCTGAATTTTTTTATCATAACGATTTTCAAAAATCATTTGTCTATTTCCCTCCATTCTATTTTCTTCTACATATCTTATTTTCTCTCTCTTTTAACTCTGTGCATTCTGAAAAAAAGTGTTTTGCTTCTGACCTTTATTTCCCTGGAACTACCCTCCCTTTTATCCATTAACTTTTCTTTTATTCCCTTCCCTTGCTACTTTCCCATAAGTAAAACAGATTTCTATACCTAACAAAGTGTGCACATTATTTCCTCTTTCAGCCAGTTCTGATGAGAATAATGTTCATGCCCCCCCCTTCCTAATTCCCCTATTTTCTTCTTTATAGCAAAATCTTTCTGGCCTCTTTTATATCAGGTAATTTATCTCATTCTATCACTCCTTTTCCCCTTCTTTCAGTTCATTCTTCTTTCTAGATAATCATATCCTCACATTAAACTCACACATCTGTTTTCCTTGTAATTATCCTTTCAATAATGAGAAAGTTTTTAGGTTTTTTTCCATGTAAAAATATAGTTTAACATGATCAAGTCCTTTATGATTTCTTTTATCTGTTTACTTTTTATGCTTCTTTTGCATCTTGTATTTGAAAGTCAAATTTTCTATTCAGCTCTGGTCTTTTCAGCAAGAGTATTTGAAAATCTTCTATTTCATTAAATAATCATTATATCTTCTACAAATTCTTTCTGTGTGGAGAGCCATTTAACATTACCCTTTGGGATAAAACAAGGTTTTTTTGTTTTTGTTTTTTTTACCCCAGTGTCATCATCTGAAGATAAACTGCAATCTTCCCTATTCCACAGTAAGTTTCCTTTTCTGTTTTTTTTTTTTTTTTTTTTTTTTTTTTTTAATAAGACATATTAGTGTAAGCATCTTTAATTGTGGGGTGGGGGATGATGCCCCTAGTTTCACTTCAGGTGTCCTCTCTGACCCGAAACCCCAAACCAAAAGCTCCCCCTATTAAAAGTTCTGGCACCCAGCATCATCTCTGTCCCACTATCTCTGCAGTTACAGATATGCTGACTCCTTCTAACCCAGGGACCCATCTTAACAGAACTTTTGGGCCAGGTGTTCCTAATCAGCAAAGGTTCACTCAGTCTTCCCAGACTTGGACTCCCTTACTCTACATGTCTTAGAGGTTAAAATTGTTGTGGTTGCTCCCAAGACTCCAGCCAAGTCTAGCTTGCCCCAGGGGTCCTCACTTGGTGTTTCTGTAGAGCAAACCTGGAGGGGTTTGCATTTCACATAGGTTAATCCCTGGCCTGGGGTCTTTCTTCCTATATTCTCAAGTGGTCCCAAGAAGAGGCCAGTTCTGTCCCAAGTCATCTTCATTTTTTACCAGTCTATGTTCACCCTGAGGTGCAAATTTGTTCTGTTTGTGGGAGAAATTGGGAGAGCTTGTAATTTACTGACCTACTCTATCATCTTCCCAAAATCCTCACTCCCCCCAATCATTAATTCTTAAATTATCCCCACTATATCTGGATATTCTGAGCTAGTTGTTTTTTCCAATGTGATATTTTACATAGTCTTTTATTTATTTATTCTTTTGATTTTGTTTGTTTCTTGATATCTTACAAAGTTATTAGCAACCACTTGCTCAATTCGATTTAAAAAAAAATATTATAGCTTTTTATTGACAGAACATATGCATGGGTAATTTTTTTAACACTGACCCTTGCACACACTTCTGTTCCAACTTTTCCTTCCTTCCCTCCTCCCCTCTCCTAGATGCCAGGAAGTCTCATACATGTTAAACATGTTAAAGTATATATTAAGTGCAATATATGTGTACATATTTATACAGTTCTCTTGTTGCACAAGAAAAGTTAGATTTGGAAAGGCAAAAATAACTTGGGAAGAAAACAAAAATGCAAGCAAACAACAACAGAAAGAGAGTAAATGCTATGTTGTGGACCATACTCATTTCCCAGTGTTCTTTCATTGCGTGTAGCTGGTTTTGTTCATCACCGATCAATTGGAACTGATCAATTCAAATTTTAAAAAAATATTTAATTTAACCTAAATACAAAATAAGAAAAAATTTAAAAAATGAAAGACAGAAAAGAAAAATGAATGAAAAAAAAAATCATTGTTCATGGGCCCAGAAGAACATTAGGGAGGGATTCAAAATATGTATTAAATCTGCCTTTCCAGAAAGCATATATAATAATAGAAGAAAATATATTCATTACCATCCATCTTTTTTTTTTTTCTTCCTTATAGGTTGCTCTTTTGTTCTTTGCTGTGCACTTTTTACTTTATTCTTTTTTTCCCCTTTTATTCCCCCCATATCCCTCAAACAGGCTGCAGTTCAGCATATGCACACACAAGTGTATCTATTTATAACCCACCCACACACCTACATGTATACATATAGACAGACACATTTACACAAATGTAAATATGAATTTAAAACAATATTGAAATGGCTGACATATAATGATTTCTCTCTTGATTGAATCTCTAAGTTTGACTTTGAGATCAATAATTACTAGCTTACTTTTCTTTATTTCTAATAAATTTTCCTAAATCCTTGTTGTAGCATTTTTATCTCTTGTTTACTATCCCTGCTAATAACTCCTCCATTTTAATTCTGCTCCTTAACTTGCCTTTCTATTACTTAACCTACCCCACCCACAGATCCTTCTCTTATCTTCTCTTCCCAATCTTTCCTTCATTCTTTATCCCATTTCCACTAATCTACACACCTTATTCCAATCCTGTCAATCTAAACACTCTTTTGCACCTCCCTTTATCCTATCCTTTCCTCCCCTTCTCTCTTTTCCCTTAATCTATATACCTTGTCCTACTGTCATAACTTTACACATATTTCTACACCACACCTTATCCTTTATACCTTGCCCATTAATCTAAAAACCTTGTCCAAGTACCATAAATGTACACATCTTGCTGTACTCCCACTCATTCTATTCCCTCCCTCTTCCCTCCCCCACTTATTTCTTTGTAGATTTTAGAGGATTTTATACACTTCATAGTATGAATTCCCATTCCCAATGTATGTATGTTTTCAGAACTATGAACCCTCTTCCCACCTTTAATGCCTCTGTGTCAATTCTTCCTCTGCACCTCTTTATATAACCTAATTACTTCTTTTAGCTTTTTATAGGCAGTTTTGCTTTTTAGAGTCAAACCATCCTCAACTCAGGCCTAATCTTTTTTTTTTTTTTTTGAGCTACCTAATAACCGATATCAATCTTAAACGTATATATAGTTTCAGGCCCCACCCCCCCAAAAAAATCTGTATTGAGTCCCTTGAAATTAATCTTTGATGTTGACCCTTTGATATCAATTTTTTTATTAATTTTATATTTGATTGAAAGTCTGAAAATCTTCAATTTTGTTAAATATCAATTCTAATTTTTAAATAATTATTTTCTTCTGTGAAGTTTTGTACCTCCTTTTTCCATTTGGCCTATCCTACTTTTGAAGGAGTTGTTCTCTTTAAGGAATGAAATTTTTATGTCTTTTTTCATTTGCTTGAAATCTGCTTTTCAAGATATCTTCTCTACAATAGATCTTTATGTGTCTAACAATTTGGTTAGGTTAGGTTCTAGACTATTATTTTCTTCAGAAATTTGTGTACATCTTTTCCCAAGCAATTTTATATTTTCTTTTTTTAATGATTTTCTTACATCCCTCTCATTTCTCTGCCCAATTTTTCCTTTAGCTCTAACTTGGTTTTAAAAATACTTTTTGAAGTCTTCCATGGCCAAGAACAAATTTATATTTTTCTTTGAGGCTTGAGATGCAAAAATTCTGATTTTGTTTTCTTGTCCTGAGTGTGTGTTTTGATATTTTTTGTCACCACAGTCACCATGGTCAGAATTTTTTCCTATTGTATGCTTATTTTGCAGGCTGTTTTTTGACTTTTAAGCTCCGTACTTAAGTGGATCTCTGAAGAAGGTATTGTCCCAAGCTTCAGGTTTTTTGTTCAGCTGTTTTCAGAAGTAATTCTAAGGACCTGTAAGATTTTGATTCTTGCAAGAGGGTATTATCTTGGGAGAAGTGTGTTGGTGAACTTCTTGTATCGTGAACTGGTTTGTGAAGGACCATAAACATTTTTCTTTTTTTTTTTCTTTTTTTAATAATAACTTTTTTATTTTTCAAAATACATGCAAAAGTAGTTTTTAACATTCACCCTTGCAAAATCTTGTGTTTCATATTTTTCTCTTTCTCCCTACTTTCTCTCTCCCCCTGACAGTAAATAATCCAATATAAATTAAACATGTGCAATTCTCTAAACATATTTCTACATTTATACGCTGGACAAGAAAAATCAGATCAAAAAAGAAAAAGAAGGTGAGAGAAAAAAAAACACAAGTGAGCAAAAAAACCCCATAAAAATGCAAAAATATTATATGTTGATTCACATTCAGTTCCTATAGTCCTTTCAGTGCATACAAATGGCTCTCCCTCACGTCTACTGGAATTGGCCTGAATCACTTCATTGTTGAACAGAGCCAGGTCTATCAGAGATGATGATCACATAATTTTGTTTTCCTGATTCTACTCACTTCACTCAACATTAATTCATGTAGGCCTTTCTGAAATCTTCCTGCTGATCTTTTCTTATATAACAATAATATTTCATAACATGCATATACCATAACTTATTCAGTTATTATTCTCCAACTGATGGGCCTTTTTTACCTTTGGCACTTTGGCACTCAGTTTCCAATTCCTTGACACCACAAAAAAGACTGCTACAAACATTTTTTCACATGTGAGTCTTTCTTCCTTTTTTTATAATCTCTTTGAGATACAAATCCACCAGAGATATTGCTGGATCAAAGAGCATGCACAGTTTCATAGCTCTTTGGGCATACTTCCAAATTATACTCCAAAATGTTTGAATCAGTTCACAACTGTACCAGCAATGTACTAGTTCTTGTTTTTCCCACATACCCTCCAACATTTATCACTACCTTTTAGCCAATCTAAAAGGTATGAAGTGGTAACTTAGAGTTGTCTCAATTTGCATTTCTCTGATCAATAGTGATTTGAACATGTTTTTAATGTGACTAGAAATGACTTTAATTTGTTGATCTGAAAATTGTCTATTCATATTCTTTGATCACATAAGCACCTTTTTAACCTTAGAACAATGACTAGGATCCTGATTCCCAGCATCTACAGATTCTGTTATGCTAGTGCTTCTCCTCCCATTGGAACTAAGATTTTGCACTGTGAGCCAGATCCAAGTACAAGAAATGTGCCTGCAAAGAGCCCTGTTGCCTGAAGAAATACCTTTGTAAATGTCCTTCTAACCTGTTTTCTAATCCCCTTACTGTCTATGGGAGATGTCTAGAAAATGCCACTATTGTCACTGATTCAATAACTCCCAAGACTTGTTTCTGATTTGGTGGAGTCTGTGCTGCTGCAGTCTGCAGTAGACTGTGGTTTTATCCTGGTACAACTTACATTTTTTATGTAGCTGCTAAATTTTCTTAGGTTAGAAAATTGTTGCATCACATCTTTTTGTAGGTTTTTCATCTCTCAAATTTATTTAGACAGTATTTAATGATATTTGAAGGGTCTTGGGGAAAGTTCAGGCAAGTCACTGCCTTTGCTCTGCCATCTTGATTCTGCTTGCCAGTTTTTCATTTTTAATGATCCTTGAACTCAGGCCACCCATATCAAGGGTCCAGTCATTCTTGGTACGGTGCCAATTTTATCATGCCCATTTTATAAATTAAAAAAAAAAAAAACCCTGGGAATAAGTTTTCTGGTCAAGAGACCGATAGTCACATAATTAGAAAGTATAGAGAATGGGATATGAGCTCAGGCCCTCCAGTTAGCATTTCTTGGGTGCTTTTCATTTATTATGTTTTTTTTTTCTCCTTTTAGGTCAATCAATTTTGTTTCTTAATAGAACTGAGAGATAGAGAGACAAGGGGGGAAAAGGTTGTTCAGAGAGGGAGTAGAAAGCCAATTAGACTTTGGTATGGGTAGAATTGATTGCAGAAAGACAAATAAAAGAGGAATGGTTGTCAAATTATTTGATTTTGTTCATAATTCTGATGATGATCATGACAGTGAAGGTGAGGATAAGGACAAAGGACACAATGACTTTAGAAAAAAAAACATCAATAATAGTGGTATCAACTATGATGATGGAGGAGAAGGAGCATATGGAGGACAGAATGGTTATGACCGTTTAGGAGTTTCATATGCTGAAAGCTTGTTTTACTATAAAATAATACTTTTTTACCTTTGGCACTTTTTCTTTAATGTCATCTCCTTTTATTCAACTGGAATACATTTATCATAGTCATATTACCTTTTGCTCAATATGAATTGATTTTCAGGGACCAAATTAACTTGTCCATGAAACTTCTATAAGCATTCTAAGAAAAGGATCTGACCTCTGAGCCATCAGACTTTTTGTTTATTTGGTTTTTGTTTGTTTTCCACTTTTTTCTAACCCATTCTCGGAACTATACCTGGCATAAAGTCAGTGCTTAATAAATGCTTGCTGACTAACAGTATTTCTTTGTCACCTTGGAAAATAAAAAAAGTGTACTTGACTTATGTATTTACCAAAAAGTATTTCTCTGAACTTAATCTTCTTGTTACAGAAAACTCTACAGATAAGTCTTTAGTATTGGAGAACTGGAGGAAACTGACTATTGGTAATAAATCACTCAGAAATGTATTAAAAACCTGCTATAGAAAAGGTATGCAGAAAAATCACTTGAATAGCTTGACTGTAGCATGATAGAATCCTAAAACTAAAGCTGGATAGCATCTCAAAGATTATTTTGCTCAATATCTTCTTTCTATAATGAAAAACTTGGGCCCTTTAAATAAAGTTACACAAGTAGTAAATTTCAGAGGCAGAATCCAAGATACAAATGGTTGATTGTCTGTGAGTGTAAAACATCAGACTTAATAAATAGATGGTTGACCTCAAGATTTATTTCTCAAATCCCAACTAAGATAATGTCTGTGACCCTGGGCAAGTAACATAACTTTTCAATGCTGAGGCATTGATCAAATAAATTTTTTTTTCCTTCCTTCCTTCCTTCCTTCCTTCCTTCCTTCCTTCCTTCCTTCCTTCCTTCCTTCCTTTTCTCCTTTGTTCATTCATTTGATCCTTCCTTTCTTTCTTTATCTTGTTTTTCCTCTCTCTCTCTCTCTCCTTCCTTCTTTGTCTCTGTTTGTCTGTCTGTCTGTCTCCCTCTTTCTCACCTTCCATCTCTTTCTCTGTCTTTTTCTGTCTTTATTAAATATATATGTGTACATGTTTGTGTATGTATGTGTATACTTTTCTCAATTAACTTAACATTCTACTTTGAATACATAACATAATATGCAAACAGATAAATATATTCATAATTATTTGGGAAAGAAAAAAAAAATTGCAACCAATTGAATCTAAAAAGCATTTCCAATAGGACACATGAGCTGAGTCTTGAAAGAAGTTAGGAATTTTCAAAAGCAGAGGTAAAAAGGGAATATATTTCCAGCAGTCTATGTAAAATCATGGAAAGGGAAGATAAATGCTGAGTTTGAAAAACAGCAAGAATAAGTAAAATTATAAAGTGTGAAATAAACTTGGAAATATATTTTGAATGTAGATTCTGAAGTCTTAAAAGCTGATCCAATTCAAACACAAGGCAAGTATCTATATTTAATAATACATATTATGCCAGGCATTAAGGATACAAAATTTTACATATACTATGATACTTGCCTTTAAGAAAAAATTCTGGTGTTAAACCTAAAAGCCTGTCGAATGATCAGTAAAGGATAAAAAACATAAGTAAATGGTTTAGAGATTAGAGATGATACTGAGGCCACCATTTTCTTTTTTTAATTTTCATCTCATTCTAATCTTAATACCTAACTCAACTTAACCTAAATTTACCAAAGATTTTACTTTCCTCAAATTAAAAAAAAAAAGCATTATTTTTAAAAGAAAACATAAAAAGAAAACAGTGGGATATAAGGATGACTACAAAGACAGTGAATATCAATCTTAGCTTTAAATACATACATATATACTCACACCTGTGTGTGTGTATATATAAATATAGATATAACTATATATTTATATATGTACATGCATGTATATGCAATATAGCTTCAGCATGTAATACATAAAATTAATTTGATGCATATGAATGCATTTATTTATGTATATATATGCATATACACATATACCTAAACCTATACATTTATTTATTTTTTATATTGTGTTTGTGTGTGTGTGTTTATCATTTAGCAAGTCTAGAGAACTCTTGAAAGGGAAACTTCCTCTATCAATCCACCAAACCAGATCAGCAACTGTTCTACAAATGACAGTCTCATAATGTTGACTAAGTGAATTTAAGTGATTTTCTCAGTCACACTGATTTTTAATTGACACAAGAACTTGATCTGTATCTACTATGAGACCCCATCTTAAATGATATAAATAGTTTTATACGGCATTAACTATTATATTATTTCCTATTACTGAAAAGAAACCAAATTTAATAATGATTTTGGCCTTCATATTTGTTTCCAAAAACAAAACAAAACAAAACAAAACAAAACAAACAAACACTTTGTCATTTTGGACAATGTTCTGGCCTATAGTTGGCATTAGTCTGCAACCAGGCCAAGCAATTTTAATTCATATTTCAGCGTGCCCCAAAAATGTTACTTTCTTCACCTTGTTCATATTTTTAGGGCATTTAGAAATTTGACGTCAATTCTGTTCACTATTTAATACTACTTAGTATCAACTGTTGTTACTCAGTGTTCATGTGTTCTAAATTTTGGGGACTATATTTAGCTATATTTATAGCTATATTTGAATATATGTATATATATATATATATATATATATATATATATATATGTGAAGCTATATTTAAGCTTCAATGTTGTTGGACTCCATTATATGTGAAGTAACTGAGAAATTTTTAAATTTAATATATTTTTTATTATAATCATAAGACAATGTTGGTTTTGCTATATCCAGCTTCTACATACAACCAGGGATTAGTACCATTTAGATTTCTCCTCCCTATTCTTCATAAAACTAAAGAAAAAATATTTTATAAAATTAAACGAAAGTTAGTATAACTTGCATTTTTCCTCCATTTTTCTCCATCATTCTGAAGGAAAAGGAGAAGGAGGAAATATCTGCCATGTAGTGAAAGGACAAGATTTGCCTATTCCTCAATTGCCAAATTGAAATTATCTCCTTTTTTCTTTTCATAACAGAATGTGGTTTTTTGTTGTTGTTGTTGTTTTCTTTTTTCCTTCTGCAGCAAAGACAGAAAAGAATTAATGAAGACAAATTGCCTTCTGATATATCTGTTTACAAAGTTCACAATAACCATGATGCTGAATATTTAATACATAACTAATTGATTAATAGATGTATTGCTGAATACACCAAAAATGGGATTAATTGACCAGTGCACAGGACAGATATATTGGTTAAATTAAAATGAAATGAAAGACTATGTGTATGTTCCTGAAAAAGCAAAACAAAATCAGGTGACAAGAATGAATAAAGAAAAATTCCTGACAACTATGAGAAGACACGATAACTAGCCCCTTCTTGATCATCCTCTCTTATATGAATACATAATTGAAATCTACTAACTCTTTGATTCATGTATATATTAACCTGCTTCAATGCTGCTTTGCCTAAGGACAAACTACTTTGTAATAAACAAACATATTATGTGGTTATGGAATAATATTTACCCTAATTTTCCATTTAAGTTATTAGGATTATGATGAAATTAATATTATTTACAGATGGATTAAAGGGAAATTATTTCAGGAAAAACAAAGAAAATCAAAAACTAATTCAAGAAAGAAAAAGTATCACAATAATATTGAAAATGCCCAAATATAATGAAGAATATTGAAGGTGATTTATGAAAATTAGTTGTCACATTTAGATGCAGAATCATTATTTGTAGCCATATAAGTTGCTTGATCCCTAACAAAACATGGAATGATTTCATTTCGAGTTACAGAACAGTTGTATGCTTAATATGGATTGACTACAGGATAACAGTAAAAAGAAAAAATCAAGGTCAGGTAACTAAAAGCATATTTCTTTCAAAATATTAATTTTTATATACACTTTTAATTAAGCAATGATAATGAATTGAAGATATTTGGCAGCTCATGAATAGCTATTTTATTTGCTATCGAAAATGAATTTTCACACAAATTGAATGGTGTCTTCAAAGAGTTTGAAAAATTTAACTTCAAGACCATTGTCTCAAAACATTTTTTCATAAGGCTACAGTGGTCATTAACAGCACACCTTCTATACTATTTGACCTGCAAAGTTGTATCTGACCAGTTTCTTTTTATTTCTACTCTTTCACTTCTTCTGACTTCTGAGTTTTTGGTGAGGTCCAGGATCTTGATCATAATATCCATCCTTGGCTGATGAAAACAGAGACAACCTTTGATTTTATTTGTATAGTAAATTTCTGGGTGAGGACACTCCTTCTATAAATTTAAATACAATTATAGACTTGAAGAATCATCTAGAATATGGAGAAGTTAAAGTGACTTGCTCAGGATCACACAAACAGTATAAATAAAGGAACAAATACATAATATACATAAAATACATATAGGAATTTATAGGTAAGAAAAGATATTTGGACTGACCTTTCAGCACTTTAAATATTGGTGATTTCAAGATACCTTCCCATATCTCACTGAGTGCCTGGAAAAAAGAGTAGGAAATTAAATAACAGCTACCACACCTATTATCACTTAAATATTTTCAAAATGCTTTATGTATATATAAATATCATATTATATATATATGTATATATTCATTGAATCCTTATAATTATCTTATAAAATAGGTGATTTTCTTTTCCCATTTTACAATTAAAAAAACTGAAATTGAAAGAGGTCAAGTTTTCCTGACCACACATATAGCACACTATCTACTATGCCATAAAAATATTTGTTCATTAATTGACCATGAATTGAAGGCACAGATCATGTACATAGGTATATTTTGAATGGAGGTTTTTTATTAGGTGTTCCACATGCTTATATATAACCCTAGGTAGAACTGCATAATAAAGGGAACTGTACTCTTTTCTTTGCCTCTCCCAACCACAGAAGGATTAGAAGGTAAATTTTCATAAATCACACCAACTGGACTTGAAAAAATGATATAATTTCTTTAGTTTTTATTCAAAGATACCATATTGCTAATTAATTTATTCTCCTAGCAGAAATTTAATGAGTCCTGAGTCCAAGTTTTAAGGAACTGTTTGGTGGAGTTATCAGATCACTCACAGAAAGTGTGACCATATGTTTCCCAAGAAAATTTTGTAACCTATTATGCCAGAATTATGCATAGTCTGTGAAATTTAAAATCAAAACAAACAAAATCAAAATATCAGTCATTCACTTTCCATCCTTACTACACATGAACAAATATCTGAATTAAAAAAAGGAAGGAGAAAAAGGAAGAGAAAGAGGAAGAAGAAAAAGAAAGGAAGGAGGGAGGGAGCGAGGGAAGAAGAGGAAGAAGAACAGGAAGAGAAGAAAAAGAAGAAAAGAAAGAGAAAGAGCGGGAGAAGGAGGAGGTGGAGAAGGAGGGAGAAAGAGAGAGGGAGAGAGGGAGAGGGGAAGGGGAGGAGAAGGAGAGAGGGAGAGAGGGAGAGGGGAAGGGGAGGAGAAGGAGAGAGGGAAAAGGGGAGGGAGAGAAAAGAAGGAGGAGAGGGAGAGGGAAAGGGAGAGGAAAGGGGGAGAGGGAGAGGAAAAGGGAGACAGACAAAATCAGGGAGAGACATCTAGAGATAGACACAGAGACAGAGACAGAGACAAAGAGAGATTTATAGACAGAAAACAAACAAAAAGAGAGACAGATAAAGAGAAAAACAGACAGAAACAGGGAGAGAGACAAAGAGACAAAAAGACAAAGAGAGATACAGAGAAATGGGAAGAGAGGTAAAGATACAGAGACAGAAGACCAGAGATAATGAGAGACAGAGAATTAGAACACAGACACACGCACACGCACACACGCACACACACAAATGTTAAAACCATAGCTCTAACTCTCTCTATATATATGCACACCTTGTGTGTGTATGCATGTAGGCTGCTGAGAATGGGATGGGTGGAATATTATCTAAAGTGTTTAGAACAGAGCACAGCACAGGCTATAGGGAAAGCTTGATTAGTAGTACAAACAGAACGTAAATATTCTTGTTTAGAAAGCTGCTATAACATTCCTTAAACAATATAAAACTTCTTAAAAAAAGAGAAAACAGAATTTTGAAATATTAAATTTTGACAAAAGCCAATGACAAATGTGACTGGGCTAACAAATAGTATTTTTTTAATAGCTTTTTGTTTACGAGTTATATGCCTGGGTAATTTTACACCATTGACAATTGCCAAACCTTTTGTTCCAATTTTCCCCTCCTTCCCCCCACGTTCTCACCTAGATGGCAGAATGACCAATACATGTTAAATATATTAAAGTATAAATTAAATACAAAATAAGTATACATGTCCAAACCATTATTTTGTTGTACAAAAAGAATCGGACTTTTAAAATAATGTACATTTAGCCTGTGAAGGAAATCAAAAATGCAGGCAGATAAACATAGAAGGATTGGGAATTCAATGTAATGGTTCTTAGTCATCTCCCAGAGTTCTTTCACTGGGTGTAGCTGGTTCAGTTCATTACTGCTCCCTTGGAACTGATTTGGTTCATCTCATTGCTGAAGATGGCCAGGTCCATCAGAATTGGTCATCATATAGTATTGTTGTTGAAGTATATAATGATCTCCTGGTCCTGCTCATTTCATTCAGCATCAGTTCGTGTAAGTTTCTCCAGGCCTTTCTGAAATTATCCTGTTGGTCATTTCTTACTGAACAATAATATTCCAAAATATTCATATACCACAATTTATTCAGCCATTATCCAATTGATGGGCATCCACTCAGTTTCCAGTCTCTGGCCATTATAAACAGGACTGCCACAAACATTCTTACACATACAGGTCCCTTTCTCTTCTTTAAGATCTCTTTGGGATATAAGCCCAGTAGTAACACTGCTGGATCAAAGGGTATGCACAGTTTGATAACTTACAAATAATATTAATACTGCTATGACGACCTAGGAAAGATTGGAGTGTCATATAACATATTTAAAATGGATGAGTAGAATATGTTTTCACTTCTTATTAGAGGTTTTTGGAGTATTCATTTTCATGAAAGAAAATTGTCATTCCTTGTATATAATGAAAAATTCAGACAGAAATGTGGAATCATCTTGTAGTAAAATAACTGCCCAGACAGAGGTTAGAAAGATTTGCCTTCTCCAAGTCCTGTGGACTGGGTAAACACTGCATGCAGATAAACCTGGGAATCAAAATGCCTCTTTCTTGATATAAGGCAAAACACATGAAAAAAATTTTCCTTACTCCTCAGTAAAATTGTTGCTGTCTGTTTTAGTGTTAGAAAACTAAGTTGTCTTTTCTTATGTTGTTTATGCAATATTGTTTGTCTATGTATGTGCATATATATGAAAATATATGCACATACATAGACCACACACATGTACAAATATATTTATATAAGTTTTTTAAGAATGTTAGTTCTGTGTGTATGTAGTACAGTCATATAACATATTATAGCAAGTTCAAATCATGTCAAACTGAAAAGAGCAAAGCAAGTGAAAACTCTTCCTCTGAACAAAGGGTTGACATCACCAAATAAATTCACCAAGGCAGGAATTTACCTTACAGAGATTTTCTAGGCATTTGATTTTATCTTATTCATGGGAGAATTTGCTGAATATTGAGAACATCAGCTGAATTTAATGGTGAAAAATTATATGGGCTTTAAAAAAAATCTATCTATCTATCTATCCATCTAGCTTTCTAAACAGAGACAGACCCTAGACAAAACCATTTAGATAGTGATCCAGGATCACTCATTATTAAGGATCAGTATAAATATCCTTAGTCACAGGTAAATTCTTTCTAAAATGGACCTCACTGTCCTCCAAATATAACAAGATATAATTATACGTTATAATATATAGAAACTATAGTTATGGAGTTGAAAAATCATTGGATTTGGATATATAAAACCTAAGTCTAAATTGTACCTCTAATTAATATTACCCATGTAACCCTGAGGAAGACTTGATTATCTTCAGTTTTGTCCTTCATAAAATTAAAAGAATGAACTAGATACTTCTTTAATCCCCTTTATCTCTAGACTTTTAATCCTGTAAATTTATAAAATGAGGTTTGATTAACATTCTTTTCGATTTTAAATTTTAAGATCCTATTTCTGAGAGTAGTCAGTACTTCAGTTCTCTTGGTTTATACAGTTCATAATGAAGCAATATTGTTTTATTAATCATGAAATAATTAATTCACCAATACATTGTTGATGTTTTATCTTAAAGAAACTAAGCTGGACTCTATAATCTTCATTCAAGAATAGATATAGAATAAATTGTTTTCAGTAGATGCAGCAGAAATATTACAAATGCATGCATATGCATTCACATATATTATATATATGTGAATGCAAATGCATGCATTATATCCCTATGTTTACATATGAATAAACATTCCTGTAATACATTATACTATAAACATTTACATGATTTATGTATTATATTGATGCAGGACATTATATGCAAAACAGTATACATGCAGATTTGTGCTTATATAGTTTACATCTGTAAAATGTCTGCATACATGCAAATATATATATGTATGTATCTTTGCATATTTGCCTTTTTATTTATGCCTTATATATTCACCATAATATCCTTTGTATATTATTTATCTGAATAAGTATTGTGTCTATGTAGACATATATAGATATAATATATATGCATAATATACATGCATGTATATACAGAGGTAAGTAAAATATAAAGAGCAGTTTGAGAAGTAGATAGAAAAAAATCACAAATAACAAGCCATGTGACCTTACACATCGCTTCTAGCTATTTGGGAAAGGTGGAGAAAAACTGCTGTGAAGATTCTTCAAGTTTTGTCATATGACCTTGGCTTTAGATGTAGATCAGAAGCAAAAAGAATCCTTGCTCCTGGTGGGATTACCAAAAGATGTGTAGGGGAACTTAAATGACCTGTTATCAGACATAAGCTAACCCAGACTTGGGAAAATTGGCCTGAAGAAATATGCAAATGAAGTTCACTCTATCATCCTTCACTTGAAATTGCAGTATCAGTAAGAGTCAAGGGTCAGCCCACCAAAAGAGTAATTGCCCAGTTAACATGAAATGGAAGAAAGTCATAAAGCTTTACAGCACTGGAGCATAAAAACCCATTAAGACAAAGCTCTTAGAAAAATTCAGCACTCCCAGGGTCAACACTATTTGAAAAACCAAAAGTCTTTTAAAAGGGAATCTTCCTTAGCCATTCTAGGCAGATGCTGTGAGGCAAGATCTCATTGTACTGAAATGGTTAATAAATGTGGTCTCATGCTGACATTAGGAGTCAATGAAAAAAACTCCTCTGGTTGCTATCTCATTTGGGAAAAAAAGCAATAACCAAGGTAGTTTCCTTTGGGATATATTCATACTATTGTATTGCAGTTTTATTTTTGTAAATTGTCATAGGGTAGGTATTATGTTAAAGACCAAGCAGTGCATGATAATGAAATTTTTCATTTTGCATTGATAGGGAGTGATAGACTTCATGAATAATTTAATCCACTCATTTAGGTTCTCTCAAATGAGTATTCATAAATTCATTAAAAGGTATATGAATATAATTAATTTCATTATATATTTGTTATTAGTCATTCATTTTTAAAGCTGGTAAAAAGCAACAATATTGATTCCTACATATTAAAAGAACTATGTATCTATCATGAATTTATCATAGGTATTATCTAGTGATAGAAAAAGTGCAAAATGTCAGATTTTTGATTTTTTAAATTATAAATAACTAGCTAAATTAATCAATCAATAAACATCTTTTAGGCACACACTATATACCAGGCATTGTGCTAAGTAAGCCTGTTCTACTATAGAACTAGTGACAAAGAGTAAATTATTTTAGGGTAACTGGAGAAGCAAAATCTTTAAAAACAAACTAAGATGCATAAATTTGTTTATATTAAAATTATAAATACTATATTAATTTCTAGAGAAAGTGGCAAATATAATCATAAAATAACACAGAAGATGCATCATAAAAGCTAAAATAAGTAATCAATCTTATACTATAAAATTTCTAGTTTCAATGTTCTTGACCAAAAACTACAAGTGAAGGCAAGTTTCCCATCTCCTAAAACAAATGGAATCTTCTTGTATTTAGCTTGTTTTTCATGTACAGAGGAGTATAAAAAACTTATATTGTAGTCTACAGAGGGAAGATCATAGACCTGGATGGAAATGGGAATTCACAGACTACAAAAGTTAATCCCAAACTTAAATGGCATTTTCTGAATTTCATTTGACTACAAAAATATTAGCAATGTACAGTCCCTATGTTCTCTGTATGGCCAGTATTCTTCTGCAATTCACCTGTCCCCTTTATTTCTGGGCTGACTACCAGAATATGACTCCACAGACTATCCAACTTGGCTACATTCATGGGTTCTGCTCTACTCTATGTGCTGCATAGAGAATGTAGCTACTTAATTATTTAAAGCCTACATAAATTTGTTTTACTTGTATAAACTCATATATTGCTAACACCTGCTACTTGTATATATTATGTAAACCCAGATACACAGCAATGGGGAGAAAATCAGTTAAAGGATTTCTATATTTTTTAATTGATTTCTTCTTGCAGCTATGAAGTTGCATCTAAAAAATGGAATAAAAATACAAATTTCATGGAGGACAGATTCCATTGCAATGTTAGTAATTTTCACAGAATCATTTAAATATACATTAACATATGCATATGCTTAGTGGTCAACATGCATAGAAAGACATATTAATTTGTGATCTATTAAGAATTTCAGTATATAT
The DNA here is from genome assembly GCF_902635505.1 of Sarcophilus harrisii. Classification (NCBI taxonomy): domain Eukaryota; kingdom Metazoa; phylum Chordata; class Mammalia; order Dasyuromorphia; family Dasyuridae; genus Sarcophilus; species Sarcophilus harrisii. The sequence continues at coordinate 128,176,839 of NC_045428.1, read as the reverse complement.
AGATATAGATAAAAGATATGGATACGTATACATATGCATGTGTGTATATTTAATGAAATTATATATGTGCATATATTTCAATGCACATATAAATTGTGTGTATGTAAATTATATATAAGTATGCATATAAGTATATATAAGTAATACTACAATAATTAATAGGTCATGACATATACATATACATATATACATACATGCACACATGCATATACACATATACATGCATGCACACATAGAGAGAGAGAGAGAGGTTTCTATAAAATGAAATAGGTCAGAAAGTAATTAAACTCAGATTCAAGTTTGGGATAGGTCCAAGAGAATAGAGTTTAAAATGAAAATTACTTCAACTTCTGTCATTAATGTTAGGCTATTTTGATAATTGCACAATTTATAGGAACTTTTGTCACTCAACAATAATTTTACTACATTGTCTACAAATTGTGTTTAGCACTTAACATCAGTAGACATTTGGTGGGACTGAGCATTATGGGTAATTTAATTATGGGTCTGGAGATCAGAAATGATACTTGTATAAATCCTCATTCTGGCAGGATTTTTTTTCCTTGGGGGTATAGAGAATGACCTCAAACTGTTTTTATATGATGGACTTCAGCAGAATTCATTCCATGAAGATGTAGGTTCCTAAACATGGAAAAGAGTAGAAACTCGTAAATCTTTCTGTTTATAATACGCAAAATTCATATGGAAACAAAGTAAGTTAAGCTATGTCATAGAGGTCTAAAATGGCATCAAATAAATATTTTATAAAACAAAAATGAAATAGTAATCTTGTCAGCATGTGGCTCTAAAGTACACAAGTAGAAGCACTGATAGTGAATACCTAGGCTTAAAAGGATCTATTACTTGTATTTTTTTGGCAGATAAATTGCTTTATTATTGAAGGTCCAAGGCAACTAATGTTGAAGTTTTCATGAATATGGTTCTGGAAAAAATAATTTGGACTCTGGCTCCATTTTATATTACCTTTAGGGTCACTTTTGGCTAATCATTTCAGCTCTCCAATCAGCATTTTCCTCATCTATAAAACTAATATTCTCATAGTACAAATAATGGATTTCATTATTTCTAAATCATTGTCCAATATCTAGTTTATCATTCAATGATAAGCAATACTGTTTAATAAGACTAGTGGATATTTTCATGTTACTTTGACATTTGAAAAGTGCTTCACAAACATATATTCTTAGCAGCAATCTTGAAAAGTAGATATTTCAGGTATTATTATCCTTATTTTATAAATGGAAAAGCAAACCTGAAGTGGAGGAAAATTTAGTGATTCCCTTATGGCCACAGAGTTAAAATGCATCAAAGGCAGGATTCCATTTCCAATACTCGTTCCACAACACCAGGTTAATTCAGTGGAGCAAATGTACTATTTGTGGCTTTTACCATTCCAGCAAAGCTTTGGTTCAGGTAAAAATGCACATGAATTATTCATTTTATTATGGAAAAAAATGCTTAAAGGTAGCCACTAAAAAATAGAATGGCACATGGTCTTCTCTCAGCACCTGCATGACAAGATTTTGATGATATTAATTTTTACCTAAAAAAATAAATAAATTATTTTTTCCAGTTAAACTAAATAAGACAAGACAAAAAAATAAAGTCTTCAATGAGTTGGATTAATTCTCCATGTAAGATATACATAAAGAAGCAAAAATAACATTGGCTAAGAAGATAGGAAGATAGATATAAGATATGCAATGGGGTTAAGTACCAAGACCTTTGTGACCTCATGTCTGTCTAAGCATCTGAATTTTTTTTCTACCACAAATATGACTGTATATGCAAACATATGCATATATATGAAAATGTATACACACACATATATATATATATATACTATGCACAGTACATATACATGTGTATGCACATAGATGTACACCTAAACATCCCTTCAAATATGCAAACATAATGCATCATATACACAAAATTGCAAAAAAGGAGAGTGGGTTAAATGGCCTAATAGGGCCTTCTATATCCAGTCTCTATAATTCTATATTCAAAAGAAATGTATAATTACAATGGAAATAATTAAAAGAAACATAGATTTCCCTTGTTTTAAAATAGGCAAGCTTTAATACTATTAGAAACATTAATACATATTTTTCATTCTCTCAGTTTTTAATGAATATCAGATAGGATTATAACACTTGTATTCATATAGACAAGAAACGGGAAAAGCTAAAGAACAATGGAATAAACAAGCTACATGTTATAGTCTGCTTAGAATAAAAACTAACTTTGAAGAATTTAAATGTAGCAAAGCTATTTTTCTAGGCTTTTTAAAATTTGATTTTCTGATAGAATGACTTACATTTTAAAGAAAATAAAAACAAATAGGCATCATCAAGGGGCAAAAAAAGAATCTAAAAAACAAATAAGAATATTGTATAAATGAAGATAAGGGAAATTGAATTAATATTCCATGGATTAAATCTTACAGTAACCATATTGATAATTTATAGGGTTTTTTTTTGGAGGTTTCACACATTTGATATACAAATGTTCTTTGCACACAGTTAGCTAAGTTGGTAATACAACTCTAGTCCCCTTTTACTTCTCAACTGACATCTAGTTTCATGCTGGCTAAATATTGCTAAGAGAAAAAAAAAAGCAAGTTCCTTAATTTTTCGACAAAGTAGAGTTAAGCAATAGGAAGTGGAGGAATTAGACTGATGGATGTGGCTGGGGGCCACCCTTACAAAGAGTAAAAAAAAATAGTTGCCATTAAATGATGTTGGCAAAGGTTCAATGAAGGCAACAAAGGAACAAGGGATTTATAATGTATATTTTGGAAAGGTTAAGTACTTCATACAATACCTTCTCCAAGCAAGTGTTTCACCTCTTAAGAGGGGAACTCAATCAATATTTGGGCATAGTACATAACAAAATGAGAGTGATAAAGGGGCCAGAGATATTGATAGGGTCAAGCACCAGATCTTACAGGTAATTATTTACACTTTACATTATTTCACTGCATTCTTCATAAACTGATAATTAAAGGAGTAAGTTACAAGTGAAAGCCCTACCAACTTACATATGAACATGTACATGCGAAAAAATATAACAGAGAGCAACTTTGGTGCTCAAGAAAAACACAAAAAACAACAACAACTCCCCTTTTTTTAAAGTGCAGGAAAAAAGAAAGTCTACAGGTATAATACTAGAAGAAAAGAACAGAACTGCTTTTTAAAATAAAGTAATATTGAACAGAAACAGGGAGGAAAAGTAAATAAACCTTTCTTAGAAAAGAGATATGCAAAAGAATGATAATTTAAATAATAAGTTATCTGAGCAGGGAAAAGGGAAGGGTCAAAGGTAAAAATAAATCTCTCTGTGTGTGCACATTCACTATGAGCAGGCATGTGTACATACATATACCATGAGCAGACATGTGTATGTGTGTGCGTACAAGTACGTAGTAGCACACATGGGACTTGTGTATGTGTAGGAGGATTAGAAAAAGAGAAGTATAAATATGGAAATAATAACTTATTGATAGGAGAGAGAGGTGAGAAAGGTAGGGAGACAGACAGAGAAAGGAAGAAAGAAAGAAGGAAGGAACTAAACTAAAAAAAAATAGGAAAAGAAAAAAAATCTTTAATATGCTAAAAGTACATGTCTAAAAACAAAAAAACTATCCTCAATTTATATAGGGAATGTTAGAACCTTTCCCAACAAATATAAAAGAAAAACAAAGTTATCTCTTCTCTCAAATGTTATTTGACATAATTCTAGAGAAAAGAATGCAATAAAATATTGGCATTATGAAGTAGAAGAAAATATCTGCATTTAAAGTCAATACGATAGTTTATTAAACAAAAACATATTTCTCAAAGAAATAGAGAATGAGACAGAAAGAATATTTCAATCTATACACACACACAATAGTCATGGATCATTGTACTTCTGAGAATAGCAAAATCATTTACAACTGATCATCCCAGAGCAATGCTATTATTTTATATACAGTTCATTTCACTTTGCTTGAATTCATGGAGAGCTTTCAAGGTTTTCTGAGAGTATCCTGCTCATCATTTCCTATAGAAACACAATATTCCTATAATCACAATTTTTTAGCCATCTCCCAATTGATGGGCATCTCAACAATTTCCAATTTTTTTTTGCCCTGAGATGAGAGCTGCTATAAAAATATATAGATCCTTTATCTTAAACACACACACACACACACACACACACACACACACACACACATACTTTTTTGGGAGTCATGACTAGTAGTGGTAGAATTAGGTTGAAGGATATGCTTGAATTTATAGCACAGATTATATCTATATCTAGATATAGATAGATATAAATATTTTGAGACAGATTATATCTTCTGATAATTTATTAATTTGGGCCTGACCCTTATTTTTTATAAATTTAATTCTGTTTCCTCTATGTTTGAGAAATAAGGCTTTCATTAGAGGAACTTGTTATAAAATTCTTTTTCTAAATTATTTTTTACAACTGCACATTGGATTCCCACTCTGGTGCCATAGACTTTTTCTGCTCACCTTCTAAGTTGCCTTCAGCTGGAAAATGTTCTATTCCCCTTTTTTGGGTATTTTAACACTCTAACATATGTCATTATTTAAAGGAACAATTTATGGGAGAGACGAGGCAAATTCCTTTCTTTATTCTGTAATCTTGACTCCACCACCCTGTCAACATTTTGATAAAAAAAGAACACAAGAGAATTTAAGACAAATTATATTTTATTAATTATAAAATTAATAAAATATCTGAGGATATCTACGAACTAATGATATAGACATATAAATAGTTACAAAACATTTTTCATTGAAATAAAGGGAGACAAATAACTGGAAGGGTATCCATTGTTTGTCATTTTGTTGTACTAATGTAATACAAATCATGACACCATTGAAATTGATTGACAAACTTAGCACTGTGCTAATGAACCTATGGAGGCTTTATTGTACTATGCTAAACAAATGACAATATTAATTTAAAGAAACAAAAGGTTAAAAATCACAAGGGAAATGAAAAAACATAAAGAAGGAAATGATGATTGAAATGTGGGACTTCAAACTATATATATTGTTATAATAATCAAGTCTACTTGATACTGACTAAAAATAGAAAATTTTATGAGTAGAACTGTATGGATAGTGACAATAAGAAATAATAAATGTCAGTAAACTACTTAGAAAAGGATTCTCATAGAATAATGATTTTTGTTTTTCATCTTTTTTTCATCTTTTTTTTTTTCCTTTTGTGAGACAATTGGGGTTTGCTAAGTTTGCCCACATAACTAGGAGGTATTAAGTGTCTGAGGCTGCATTTGAACTCAGGTTCTCTATGCCATCTAGCTGCCCAATGATCATGAACTAATTTTGAAATACCACAACCCCTTCATTCTGTACTTTTGATAAACTCTTTTTTGAATAAAATTACAGGACATTGAATGAACATCTTTTAAACAGCCTCTAACCATAATGCATAATGGTTAGAAAGCTGCCCACGAAGTTAGCAAAAACTGGGCTCATATTTGGTCTCTCATATTTAGAGACTGTGTGACCTTTTATAACTCACTTAAATTGTAAAGTCTTTAAGTTTCCATTATCATAAATTATAGGGATTATACCGGACTGCATCACTAAAAGATGCTTTCTTCACTTGTCAGTTTCCAAGTACCCTGGACATGAAAGCTCTAATTCTTTATTCTTAAATATCTGATCTTTATCATTATATACTTCAACAACAATACTATATGATGACCAGTTCTGATGGACCTGGCCATGCTCAGCAATGAGATCAACCAAATCATTTCCAATGGAGCAGTAATGAACCGAACCAACTACGCCCAGAGAAAGAACTCTGGGTGATGACTAAAAACCATTACATTGAATTCCCAATCTCTATATTTATGCCCACCTGCATTTTTGATTTCCTTCACAAGCTAATTGTACAATATTTCAGAGTCTGATTCTTTTTGTACAGCAAAATAAAAGTTTGGTCATGTATACTTATTGTGTATCTAATTTATATTTTAATATATTTAACATCTACTGGTCATCCTGCCATCTGGGGGAGGGGGTGGAGGGTAAGAAGTGAAAAATTGGAACAAGAGGTTTGGCAATTGTTAATGCTGTAAAGTTACTCATACATATAACCTGAAAATAAAAGGCTATTAAATAAAGAAAAAAGAAAAAAGAAAAAAAAATATCTGATCTTTAGTCCACCATTTAAGGTTGTCAAGATTTTTTTTCCCTTCTGATTTTGTCCTAGAGTTTGTTAATTATTCCTTTAAGCTATATGTAAATTGAAAAAAATATATATTTAAATTTTCACTTAATTAGTTGAGAGAAACATTGAGTAGCACATGGCCAAGGAGAAATAAGACCCTCTTTCAAACTGACATCTATTAATCATCCTTTTTGGAGTAAAGTCAAACAAATATGAACTCACTGAATGGTATTATAATCATTCTAAAAGAGTGCCATGAAGTACTTTTTCACATTGCAATCTAAAATGCAGTTATAATATGTCTTTGACATTCTTGTGGCAACAGCTTTACACACGCAAAAAAAATCAATCTGTCAGGACATTTTAAAAATCAATTTACATTAGCTCCTTCCCATTACTTCTTCAATTTCTGAGTCCTTGCAAAGAAAGCATTCATTAAATGTGTTCTGGTTAATGACTTTTTTATTTTTTTGGAAGTATTCACCTTCATCTCCTTTTAAACTATTGTTGAACTCTTTCTGTTGTGACTTGTTTGCATTTTGTTTACTTTCTCATTTTTCTCCCTTTTTGATCTGATTTTTCTTGTACAACATAATAATTGTGGAAATATGTATAGAATTGCAGATGTTTAATAAATATTGGGGGGGCAGGGAAGGGAGGGAGAAAAAAATTGGAACACAAAGTTTTATAAGAGTGAATGTTGAAAACTATACACATGTTTTGAAAATAAAAAGCTTAAAAAATAAAAACTATTGTAGAAGTATTTTTTTCCCTTATGCAGTCCAGTACTGCCTGTCCCATGTCCTCAAACATCAAGTTCCATAATCACACATATAAGTGTCATTAGTATCCTGGGATGTAGTTCATACCAATCAGGATAATATGACTCCTAAAATGTAAATTGTTTTCTCTTCTCAGACCTTGAAATATTTTGGGTTTCCTATTTCTGTTAATAATTTTTGTTCTCTCCTTGATAGTTCTATGTTTTTGAAAGAGTACTAAAATCGTTGGTCTTTTTTATCTTTAGCTGCATTCTTATCTTTTCTTGTTTTGATTTTCTCCCAAAGTAGCTTTTAAGGAGGTTTAATTGTCTTGAACACACATTAAAATTTTCAGCTATCAATGAACTTTAGAAGTCATTCTGATAATATTCTTACAAGTGTAATGGGGTGTGGATGATCATAAATCAGTATGCTTGGTGGATGTAATACCTCATATGAAAGATCCAAGCTGCATCATGAGAAGCATTATCGTGTGTAATAGAAGGGGATAGGAGAGATTTGACAACCACAGATATTCTGAAATTGGTTCAAAAATTCAAAAGACAGTAGTCATTCAAAAGCAGTCTTTTTTTGTTTGTTTGTTTTAGTATGACTCTTTCCTGCCTATCTACATTCTGGTGAGAAAAAGACAGTGAATACAATAAAAGCAAAGCTTTTCTTGAGTTCTTCTCATCACAGGCCAAAATACAGGTAAGAATTATGGGCCTCTGACATTCGTTATTTGTGTTAATATTTTCTCCTGATGTTTTTGATATTAGAGATGGTTATGATATTGTGAGCTTCAAAAGGATAAGGAAGTGAGCAAATAAGAGATCTTGCATTGGAATCTGTGCTGCGTTTTGTAGACATTTTATTCAAAACCATGTCTCTGGATGACCTTTGTGATCCAAATCATCAATAACTGAGACAACTTGGTGGAAAAAATATTGTGGAGGAAATAACATTGAATTAGAGCCTTCTCTTTGCAAAAATGAAAGTGGTGTAAAGGGACTATACCTCCCACAGAAATTTTGAAGAAATAATGTGTATTCTTGCTTGTTATATATTTGAAATAATAGTGTCTTTAAAAGTTTATCAATTAACTGTGGAGGGAAACATATGAATTAGAATTTGAGTCAAAAGAATTAAACAAAAAATATGTAAAACCCCTAGAAAACTAAAAGAATTATTCAGAGAAAGTTAGGCAAAAATAATTGCTGCACAGGAATTTGTTTTTTTCCCTCCATATTTCCCTCTGGTGACTGCACTTGTTTCCCCATTCATATATGTCCATATATAATTAATGATTGTTTATTAGCACTGATTTCTGAAATGTTCAAATTGACCATTTTCTTCTTCACTAAAATAAAATACATCATGAGCAACTTATTGATGAAATTTTTTCTTCTCCTTTGAATCAAGTTAGGTCAGAATTCTTAGAATCTTGTCTATACTTCTTTCTCAACTGTTTGAAATTTCTCCTTTCAAAATCTGTGATATATGGTGGACTGTTTCAAGTAATCATCGCTATTCATTCACAATTTTTATAATGGCATAATTGCTTACCACTGAGATGTTAATCATTCTTATTAACCATCTCTTCCTTGGAATCAGAATAAAATCCAGAAAAAAAAAGTGCTCTTGGTTACTTCCTTTGCCTTATGAAAGTTTAAATCAGCAGGCATTCAAGTCAAGAATTTCTTCCCTGCTCTATTTATAGCAGAGAGATCCCAAGCAGAGGATCAGGTGTTAAAGTTGCTTAACATAACCATGTCTTGCCTCTGGGCCAGTTATGTGATTTGGTAAGAAATTACCCATCAATTTTGCCTAGCTTACCTGTAGGTCTGTAGTATATCCCTATAGTGACATCATGCCTCTCTAAAAACTTTCTATGATGTCCTCACTTTATCTCAAGTACTCTTTTCTTCAATCAAGATTAACTGATCACTGCTCCCATGAATTTGTCCCATACTTTCCTTTCCTATTATCTTTGTTCACAGAAGACCATGTGCCTGGACTTCCTTCCCTTAACTGTCATCTGTTTTAATATTTCAATTTTTGGCTATAATAACTCTGTAAAGCTTTTCATGCTTCCTACCTGGAATCAATCACTTCTCCTTTGAGTATTTTGTTTATATCTATTTATTTATCTATTTATCATTTATACTCATTTTGTTTATTTCGTTTGTTCCTAATATCTGCCCCAACAACATTTCATTGAAGGACCCCTTGTAACAAAGACAATAAAGCTTAAGAAAAATTTAAAAATAAACCAAACAGATCTGATAGCAGATGAGCCATGCCTTTTTCCTCCCATTAGTGCATACTCTCTTGATTTCCATTTAGGTTATGGTCCTAGGTCAGTGATGATTCATGAAGGTTCATGGTTAGCTAACCCTGTGAATTAGTAAAACATCTAAATATGGGAACATAATCACTAACTTGTCCATGTCTGAGACAGATCTTGAAACCAGATCTTTGTGATTCCAAACCAGAATTTTAATTCCTAAACTATGCTGCTTCTTGCTTTACTCTCAGTGGGAGTTTAATGAATATGTACTTACTCAGTGAATTGTCACTTCTATTTGAATATATTCATTCTTTTTACATGGAAATGATTAATATAGTGGTAAAAAGAACTTTGAAGTAGTAGTCTAGAGATTTAAGTATTATCTAACTGTGTGAGTCATGTGCATCAATTTCTCTGGCTTTCTATTTCTCTTTATCTATAAATTAAAATGATTGGACTAGATAAATTCTTCTTCAAAAAGTTTCTTATTTAAAGGGGAGAGTTGAGTCAGTTAATATTATCATCAATGTAATAGTGGAATGCTTCTCATATTCTCACATATAGTCTCTAGCAATCATTAAAAGGCCAGGTTCTATTTCTTTCTGGGGTTAAGTTTGTTGTTTTATATTTTTAATGAGCAGGCCCCTTTGCTCCTAATTTAAACCTGAGAGAAGATGGGTAGAGATATCTGTATCTGCTTTCTCTAAAACTACCAAGTGTGTAGTTGTCCTTTCCTTTTCTAAGATAATGGCTATCAAAGTTTTCGCACATATTTAATGAGTATTTTGGCAAATTACAACAAATATTAATTATATGCTAACTTTATGAAATTTTGTGATTTACAATAACACAGAAATGTTTTTCAAAGTTTCTTTGTCCCTGTATTTATCACTTAGCTACAAAAACTTATCTTTTTAACAAACATTAAGGGTTTGAAAAAGCAATTCAATTTATTTTATTATTAAATTTTTTGCCTTATTTTCCTTACCTATATCTAACTTTCACAGTAGTGGTTAAAATTTATGGCAGATTTTTGGGGGGGATGTGGGATGGGAGATAGGAGGAGAGCATGGGGAAGCAGATGTAGTAGTAGGAAGAATCTTTATTGTAAATTTCATTCATGATTGTATACCCAGACAAACACATATACATGGCATCCCCCCCGCCCCCCGACACACACACACATATTCAAGGAAATGAGTAAGCAAGCTCTTTATAAAATGTTTTTAATTTAGCTCAATTGTATCTCTTTAAAAACCAATCTACTATCTATTCAGAATCTTCTATAGGGTTTGTGAGTTAATTGTTTTAATGGTTACTATGAATACCTTGTTAAGACAATTTACTCCCTGGGAAAGGGTATTTTTTTTTTCCTGAAATGACCTAAACATCTAATGTAGTAATGAAGATAACATTTCTAACAATTTACTATAATGATAGGCCTCAGAGCCAAGAAGACATAGGGTGAACTTCTATTTGGGACATAAAATAATTAGGTGACTCTTAATAATTCAATAAATCTCTCAGTGTTATGGATAATTCTTCAAGACTCTTAACTTATAGAGAAGGTGTTCATTTATATTTCTGAGGGAGTCATCATCTATGAGTTCCTTATATCATGAGATTCAGTCTGTAAACTTTATACTTTAATACCCAAAATGTATTTATTTCCATTTTATTAGAATTTAAAGCACTTATCTGATATAAATGTATATTAAATATACATATACATATACATTTGTGTATATATAGATACATGTATATCTATATGTGTATATGCATGTACATATGCAAATGTGTTTATATATGCATGTGAGGAGAGAGAGAAAAAAAAAACAAAGAGAGAAAGAGAGAGAGGGAAGGAAAAAGCAAGAGAAAAAGGATGAGAGAGAGAGAAACAAAGAGGAAGGGAGAAAGGGATGGAGGGAGACAGAAAAGGAGAGAAAAAGAGAGAGAAGAAAAGGGTTTATATTTATTTTTCATGAAGACAGCTGGATGTAGAAGGAGATAGAGTGTTAGACATGAGGTCAGGAAGATTTATTTTCCTAAGTGCAAATCTAGTCTCAGATATTTATTAGCTATGTGAACCTGGGTAAGTCACCAACCCTGGTTGCCTCAGCTTCCTTATCTGTAAAATGAACTGGAGATAGAAATAGCGAACTATTCCAGGACCTCTGCCAAAAAAATCCCAAATGGTCCTTGGAGCCTCTGAGTCAAGGTATCCTTGATGCTAGAACCCTGGGACTGTTTGCTTCCTTCTTATCCCCACACTCCTTCATGATCAATGATGTGTGTTTCTGATTTCAATGAGCTGTTCTAGGGAGAGCTCTCCCTGGCTATAAATGTCTCTATTAGATAGAGCAGAGTATGACTGAGTTTTTAGGAAACTAATTGGTCAAGTGGCAAGGACCATTGTCTGTTAAGTATACTTCTGTGGGTACTCAACTTCTTTTTTGTTATATAATAGAACTACTATGCATGATTTTTACCTTTTTTTATATCTATAGGACACTGCTTCTCTTGTATTCCTATCTTTTTCTTTTCCCCTGATTCCCCTATTGGATATGTAGTTCAAGAAAACAAATCCCCAATCTGTTATGGGCAGGGCAAGGAACAAGAGAAAAAAAAAAAAAAAAACCTTGGGATTTCAAAAACAGAAAAAAGAACAGCAAATGGGGGTCCTAGAAAGTTGGACACAATTGAAAAATGACTGAACAAATTCTTTATGGCAATATTACTTTCTTTCCTATACAGATTTTTAAAAGGCATAATAGTATCATTTAAATATATATATATATATATATATATATATATATATATATATATATACATATATATATATCTTCACACACACAAACACACTTAAATAAATATTCTATAAAGACTATAGTGACATCCTAGAGAATTATTAAACTTTTATAGATCTCCAGTCAAATCTTATGCCTTCCTCTCCTCTATTCCGAATTTGTCTTTTGAATGATTCTCCAGATTTATTGATGGTTAGCCAAAGAATTGCGATGTAAAGAAAGTAATTGTAGAGGGCTGAAACTATTGAGTCGATGCACTGAGATCAGGACTGCCAAGACCTTGAGGCTAACTACTGACTGGACAATACTCTATGGGCATATGGTTGGAAAATGATCCTTTCCACTATCTGTGCTGGCTCAGTGATTGGTGTATACAGAGGGTTGTAGGAGGGACTAGGGAGTGGAGTAAGACTGGCCAGAGTCACTCTTGGCAGTAGACAAGGGAGAAGATGGTTGCCGAGATTCTCCTTTCATCCTGTTCAATTCTGCATCTAAGACCAAAAATAAAGACTAAGGACTTTTGCTTATCCTGATTCCAGCTGATTCTGAGGTATCTGAGGTGCTAGCATGGTCGCCACAGTCACCAAAGGTTTATTGGTTCCCTTTCTCTCTCCCTCAGCCAAAACACAAAATACACAGAAATAATGTGTTTTCAAAAAAAAACAACAACAAAAAAAAAAAAACTAAACTAAAAACAAAATAAAAACTCAAGTCTCCCTAACTTTTAGGGTAGCATTTTATCCACTAAATAATATCTGAATTTATTGACTGAAATGACTGAAGTTTATTCCAGAAGAAAATTATGAAGCATATTTTTCTCCCCCTCAATAATATCATTGACCTCTCAAAATAGGATATTAGATACTTTTAGCAGTTGCAAAATTTCTGTTTCTTGGTTTTGCTTGACTCTTTCTTTGTTACCAGAAAGCATTCTGGTAGTGGAATGATAGTTAGGATAGTTTATGAAAAATTTTTACATGGTTAATTGAAAATGACATCAATAAAGCATTAAAAAATAAAAATTAAGTCTACTTGACTAAAGGAAAAGCAAACAAATAAACTCTTTGAACTCTTTGGAACTTCGATCACATGAAATGCATACAATTACTAAAATAAATGAAGTGTTGGAACTAGACTATTTTATTAAGAATTCAAGGGACAAGGATAAAAATCTCAAAAAAATTCTCTGACTCTCTCACTTTTTGATTCTGTCTTTGTGTGTGTGTGTGTGTGTGTGTGTGTGTGTGTGTGTATGTGTATGTGTATGTGTGTGAGAGAGATACAGAGACACAGAAAGAGAGAGAGAGAGAGAGAGAGAGAGAGAGAGAGACTTTGTCTCTGTTGTTTATTCAGTTCTTTCCTTTTTCTTTGTTACTCTAATACATTATCAGATTTTAGGGGAAAATGAACTGTATTTCTATCTCAATACAGTGAATGGTGAAGATGATTGGAAAATTTGTATCCTGGCTGAAGACATGCACTCAATGTCTGAAAGGGAAAACTACAGAAGAAAAAATAAGATATGCTTTTGTAAATAGTTCTGACATCAGTCAATAGTATTTTTCCTGAAATTTCGCTAGAAATAATTTACTTTGTACAATAAGATGATCATCACATTGTTACATTACAAAGCACTGACAGATTTTCTTGTGCTTTTTAAAGGAACATGCACATTCTTTCATTCATCCTGATTTCAGACCTTTTATTTACTAAAATCATCTATCCTGTTCTACTCCAGCACTTTATTACTATTTCTCATATTTAGCTATTAGATGATTAATACTTTGTGGCAGGTCACTTGTATAGTTGAAACTCAGTAATTTTTTATACTGCTTTTAAGTAACAAGTTATTCATAATATAACTTCAAATGTGTTCCTTCTGCCCTCCTTCTTGTAAAGAATGTGGGAAATTCTAAACATACCAGAACTCTTTTTGAAATTTCCAATGTTCTTCAATTGGGAGAAATATAATTTGTCTTTCAAAAGCTGGGACATCAAAGATAAGTACAATTCTGATAAGATATAATAATATATTGTAATAATTTTAATAATATAATATAATAATGTAATAGCTAGCATTTATATTATGTTTAAGGGCTTGCGAAGTACTTGATATGTATAACTTTATTCTCACAATAATCCTGAGAGGTATTATTATTATCTTTATTTATAAATGAGTGGACTGAGGCAGGAAAAAAAAAGTCACTTTTCTATAGTCATATAGTTAGTAGATATTTGAAGGATTCTAGGCATTGCACCTCCTAATTATCTTACATAAAAATAAAAATTAAGTTTTCCATTATATTATTCCTGGCCAAAATACAAATACAAATTAGATGAGCAATATTCTTATAGGTTCTGTTATATTTAAGACAAATCTGCTCATTTTACATTACATTTTTATCATTTTAAAGAAATATTTCCAAATTTTTTGGTTTACTTTTATTTAATAGTTTACCATCATTCATCATTACTTGATCACTGTAAGTTTCAGCAATTCTATTACATAACAATGACTTATTTAAAATGAAAAAAATTGAAGAGAATAAAAGAAATATTACCTAATTTCTTAAAGTACACATAATTAGATCAGTAACAAAAAGAAGATACACAAAAAGACATCTTGTGCATGTCTGAATGGTAAATTATGCTGGTGACAATAAACCAATGTAACATGTCAAGGTGCAATTATAGAACAGCATGTTTAAACATTAGCATTTAGACTTTCTCTGAGGCTATTATTTCCTTTTAGATTATTTTCACTTTTATAACTTCCTGTAGCTATGACATAGTATCTAAATATTTAAGAGCACTTATTGGTTCCAACCAATGGATAATATATATTTCTTTTCAAATTGTATTTTTAAATTGATACTTTGAACATAATGTTTTATACTGAAGATTAAGTACCAAATTAAATACCAAATCACAATGTGGTATCAATCCTACTTGGTCTTAGTGTTTTATGCTGTGGATGACTTTCTACAATCGCTGTCCTAATATTTTATTTAATATTTTTGCATCAATATTCATTAGGAAAATTGATCTATAACATTTTTTGTCTGTTTTGACTCTACTTGGCTTAGGTATCAGCACCATACATGTGCCATAAAAGGAATTTCATAGGACTTTTTCTTTCCCTATCTTTCCAAATAATTTGCAAAGTATTGGAATTAATTGTTCTTTAAATGTCTGGTAAAATTTACATGTAAATTCATCTGTCCCTGGAGAATTTTCTTAGGGAGTTGAGTAATAGCTTGTTTAATTTATTTTTCTAAGATGGGACTATTACTTAAATATTTCTTTTCTGTTAATCCAGACAATTAATATTTTACAAGTATTCATTTCTTTAAATTATCAAATTTATTGACATATAGTTGAGCAAAATAACTCCTAATTATTGCTCTAATTTCCTCTTCATTGGTGGAATGTTCTTTCTTTTTATTTTTGATACTAACAATTTGACTTTCTTCTTTCCTTTTTCTGATGAAATTAGTAAAAGGTTTGTTTATTTTGTTGTTTTTTTCATAAAACTAACTCTTAATTTTCTTTATTAATTCAATGGTTTTCTTACTTTATTTTTTTTATTGTCCCCTTTTATTTTCAGGATTTCAAATTTTGTATTTAATTGGGGGTTTTTACTTTGTTCTTGATCTAGCTTTTTTAGTTGCATTACCAATTCATCGCTCTTCTCTTTTTCTATTTTATGCAAGTAAGCATCCTGAGGTATAAAACTTTCCCTAAGAATTGCTTTGGTTGCATCCCATAAATTCTGGTATATTGTCTCATTATTGTCTTTCACTTGGATGAAATTATCGATTTTGTCTATCATTTCTTGTTTCAGCAAATCATTCTTTAGTATTAGATTATTTAGTTTCCAATATATTTTTGATCTCTTTTCCCTTGAGCTTTTATTGAAGTAATTTTTATTGCATAATTATATGAAAAAATTGCATTTACTATTTCTGCCTTTCAGCATCTGATTTTGAGTTTTTTAATGCCCTAATACATGGTCAGTTTTTGTATAGGTTCATGTACTGTCAAGAAAAAAGTATATTTCTTTCTGTCTCCATACAATTATTTTCCCAAAGTTCTGTTATACCTAACTTTTCTAGAATTTTATTTACCTCCTTAAATTCTTTCTTATTTATTTTGTGGTTTGATTTATCTGGTTCTAAGAGAGCAGGGTTGAGATTCTACACAAGTATAGTTTTGTTGTCTAATTCTTCTTGTAGTTCTCTTAAATTCTCAAGGATTTTGGATGCTATATCACTTGGTGAATATATGCTTAGTATTGATACTACTTCATTATCTATCATATCCTTCAACAAGTTATAATTTCCTTCCTTCTCTCTTTTAATTAGACCTAATTTTGCTTTTGTTGATCTGAGATTCCAAGATCAGGATCACTATCCCTGTTTTGTTGTTTTTGTTGTTGTTGTTGTTGTTGTTTGTTTGTTTGTATTTGTTGTTTTTTTTTTCTTCAGCTGAAGCATAATAAATTTTGCTCTAGCGCTTACTTTACTCTGTATGTATCTTTCTGTGTTAAATACGTTTCTTGTAAATAACAAATTGTAGGATTGTGGCTTTTAATCCAATCTATCTGCTTCTGTTTTATGGGAGAATTTATCCCATTCACATTCACAGTTAAAATTACTAATTCTGTATTTCCCACCATCTTATTCTCCCCAAGTTATAATTTTCTCTTTCCTTTTCCCCTTTTCCTCTACCAAAGTATTTTGTTTCTTGTTGCCTCCTTGGGGCAACTGGCAGCCAGCTTACTTCTCCCAGGTCTTCAGATGTCTGTAGTTGTGACCAAAGTGTGACACCCAACAGAACACCAGGACCACCTTGTTCATTTGTACAAGTTTATTACCTGGATTACATTTTGACTCTGTCCCATCTGAACTTGGAGCAGATGTTAGTAACATTAGGGCAAATGTTAGTTAGCCCCTGGCAGAAAGCACAAACCAATCATAAGGGGAGATGTATCCCTTGAGGTGCTTGTATTCCTTATCTCTAGGAACCTGTGCATGGAAAGGAGCTTCAGAACTCACACCTGGATGCTTCTCCTGGATTGGGGCCCTAGCTATCCTGTTTTGGTTTTGTGTTCATTGCCTAGACTCCAACAGTTTCTTATCACCACCTCCTTTAAACAGGCATCCCCTTTTACAGCCCCTCCCCCTTTCTTGTCCCTTTCCCCTTCTATTTCCCTATAGGGTAAGACAATTTTCCACTTCAAGCTAAGTATATTTGATATTCTCTCTTTGTGCCAAAATATGACGAGAATAAGACTCATATAATGCTCATTCTCCTCTTGTCTTTCCTTCAGTTGTAATAAGTATTTTGTCTCTTCAGGAGATAAAATTTACCCCATTTTACCTCTTCATTCAGTACAATACTCTTTCCAATTCTAGTTTCTTTTTTATATTATCACAACAAAATCAAATTATATTTGCACCCTTTCAGTATACCCACAACAGAGATACAGTTCTCAAAAGTTAAACTTATCATCTACCTATATAGGGATGTAAGCTTTATAACTTTTAAATGAAACAGTTTTTTTTTTTCTCTCCTCTTTACCTTTTTATGCTTCTCTTGAGTTCTGTATTTGAAGATCAGATTTTCTGTTCAGCTCTGGTGTCTTCATCAGAAATAAAAAAAAAATTGCCCATTTCATTGAATCTTGTTCCCTGAAAAATAATGCTTAATTTTGTTGGATAGTTGATTCTTTGCTGCAATCCAAGTTCATTTGCCTTTTGGAATATCAGATTCCAGGTCCTTTCAGTCCTTTAAAGTGGAAGTTGTTAGGTCCTGAGTAATCCTGATTGTGACTCCCTGATATGTGGATTCTTTCTCATTACTTGCAATATTTTCTCCTTGATCCAATAATTCAGAAATTTAACTACAATATACCTTGGAGATTTAAATTTGGCGTCACTTTCAGGAAGTGATTGGTGAAGGCATTCAAAGGTTATTTTACCCTCTGGTTCTATGACATAAGAGCAGTTTCCTTTGATGATTTCCTGAAAGATGAAGTCTAGTCTCTTTAGGAAGTTCAGTAATTCTTAGATTGTCTTCTAGGTCTATTTTCCAGGTCAGTTGCTTTTCCAATGAGTTATTTTACATTATCTTCTTTTTTTTGGTTTTGTTTGACTGATTCTTGATGTCTTATTGAATCATTTACTTCCATTTGATCAATTCTAATTTTGTTTGAATTATTTCTTCATTTAGATTTTTTTATCTCCTTTTGAATTTGGTGATTGCATTTTTTAAAGAGATGTTTTGTTCAGTGGATTTTGTGCATTTCATGAATTTTGTTTTTCAAAGAATCGTTTTCTTTTTCCATTTCTTCAAATCTGTTTTGGAAAGAGTCATATATATTTTTTTTCATTTTGCTAAATCTATTTTGTAAAGAGTTTTGTTCTGTTAATTTCTGTTTTTCCTTTGCCAAACTCACCTACAAGGTTTTCATTTCCTTTCTCCATTTTTCTTCTAATTTTCTTCTTTTTTGAATGCTTCCAAAAGAGCCTTATGAAATGGGGACCAACTCATGTCACCCTTTGGGGCTTCATTTGGAGATAATTTGCCTTTATTGTCTTGAAAGTTTGAAGTCTGTTTTTTTTTTTTCTTTCTCCATAAAAAAAAAAAATAAAACTATCTTTCATCAGAGTTCTTTTTGCTTCTTTGATCATTTTTTAAAGATTAGGGTGGTCTTAGAGCAAAGGGGCAATTGTCCCAAGCTTTCCCTATAGGCAACAGCCCTCTTTATGCTACATTGGCCCAGTGCTGCTGACTTCCTTCCTGTGCTGGGTGAGTGGAGCCAAAAATCATGTTATTCTGCAATTCAGAGGCTCACTATTTGCCTTTTGTATTTGAATTGGATGTTTCACAGCTAATCTGTTGATGCACTGGTTTTTGAACCAGGAGAGTAGCCAACACTGCTGTATTTTAGCTGAATATCTTAGTACATTCCCTGATGTGTGGATTCTACTACCCTGGGTCTCTGCTCTGCACCTGCGTTTAGCCACCTTTCCCTCTCCCCCGCCATGCCTGATTTAAACAGATTTTTTCTGAAGTCCTTCCAAAATATCTTCTGCTGGAAATTTATTACACTCCAAATATTTATGTGTTCTGTCACTTGAAAATCTGTTCAGAGGCTTAATCTGGTGTTGATTTGAAGGACACATTAAAGAGATCAGATAAAGAATTGAATACTCTCCACCATTTTGGTTATTTAGCTTTTCCTAAAATATTTCTTCAAACCATTCAATGATGCTTATCTCAAATGACATTAGTTATTATTATGCTATTAAACTCAGGGAAAATGGGACAGTTAGGTGACACAGTGAATAGAGAACCAGCCCTGAAGTCAGGAGGACCTGAGTTCAAATCTGCTCTCAGATACTTAACATTTCCTAGCTGTGTGAATCTGGGCAAGTCATTTAACCATGATTGCCTTAGGAAAAAAAATCAGGAAAAATATAAAAAAGAAGGTAAGTGCACTAGAAACTGTCTTTACTTTTCCCCCCATTGGTAGCCACTCTACAAGTATGAATTATTAACTAAATATAAAATAGCAGAAAGGAGACACTTTTACTCATAGAAAAAAGGCATTAAGAAAATCAAAGGGCATTTGAACTTGTGGCATGTGTGCATATATTGGACCTAAAGAAGACATAGTATCCATCTTGATTTTGCATTGACAATGATGAAAATATACATACCATCTTGGAAGAAAAAACAGTGCCCTCTAAAGTACAAAGGATCCCCCTATAAATTAAAGGGTGTTTTTCCTTTTATGTTAGTAAACATTTCATGGATCACTGTTAAGATCGTGTATTTTAAGATCAGCACGAGACAGGAATTCAGGTTAGGGGAAAATCGTCAGTCTTTATTCTCAGTGAAGAAGGATCGGAGGTGGAAGAGAATCGGCGATAGCAATGTGTGCAGCTGAGTCAAGAAGCTAGCTCGACCAGCAGCCACACAACCAGCAGCTTGGAGTCTTGAACCCAGCCCAATCTCTCCCCACTTGTCTTCCTCCCTCTCTCTCTGCCTCCACCCACCAAAATCGTCATTTCCTATACAACACATCAGGACTTGCATGGAGAGTGGCAGGGACCATTCTTTATCCAATCATGTATATTAATAGAGTATAGCCCAATTACTATCTAGCCTCATGTACTTGGGACCTCAGTGCATCAGCTCAAACCTCAGCCCATTACATTTCCCGCTTTCTTTTATTTTAGAACACCGGTGGTCATGCCATCCCTGACTCCTCAGGGAGGTCAGAGCCCCCAAGGGGAGGTGATCACAGCCTCCCTAACTTCTCAGGGAAGGAGGTGAAAGCACCGAAAAGGAGGTGATCACAGCCTCCCTGACTTCTCAGAAAAGGCGGTGAAAGCACTAAAAAGGAGATGATCACGCCCTACCTGACATCTCAGGAAGGGAGATGAAAAGCACCAAAGGGAAATGGGGGTTGCTAGCGGGTTTCTGGGCTGAAGGGTCTTATTATGCACAAACCCATCAGCATGGGAGGTATTACACAAGCACATAGCAATAACGCAGAGGCTATTAGGGATGACCCTCCCCTCAGTCAGTGCAGGCTCGATGTGGTGTAACAAACATGAATTGTACACACAAGTAGCAGAATAGCAAACAATATAAATCAACATGGTGTTGGAAAAGATCACCAGAAGTCCTAGAAGGTGGGTATGTAAACAACAGTCACACATACACCTTCTTCAGCAGCCAAGAGATAGTCCAAAACCAATCTATTGTCCATTGTTTCACATGTCAGGGAATCCAATGATCCCCCTGAGTTTTTGAAGTCCTGCAAAAGTCTTTTTATGTGTTAGGGAATCCAATGATTCCAGCAGATTTTGAAGTGTTGTAACAGTCTTATCATTTCTCAGAGAATCCAATGATTCCTGAGAGTTTTCAAGTCCTATGTCTCAGAGAATCCAATGATTCCTGAGGGTTTTCAAGTCCTATGTCTCAGAGAATCCAATGATTCCTGAGAGTTTTCAAGTCCTATGGCTCAGAGAATCCAATGATTCCTGAGGGTTTTCGAGTCCTATGGCTCAGAGAATCCAATGATTCCTGAGGGTTTTGAAGTCCAACAATCTTTGATGTCCATGAGTCAAACGCCATAACTGCCACGCTCTTTCAATGGTGAGCACAATCAGCAACAGCACCACCCGATATTTCTTGGGTCTTCTCCTTTGTTTCAAAGGTCTGCTCCGTCTCTCTGCGATGGACAAGGCGAATATGGCTCGTTGGCACCCATCTGATTCCTTCTCCACCTGTAGAGATACAAGCAAACCCTCTCCCCAAAGCAGTTAGCCTATCTGGTCCTTTCCATTCACCACTTTCTGGGTCTCTCCACATCACCTGGCGATTATCTAAAGATAGTGGAGCTGCTCGCACTGGACACTGACCTTCCGGTGGGTTATAAAACCTGTCTGCCGGAGCCAGTGCATCTTTGTCAAAAATCAAGAAGTTAATAGTATAAAGAGCTAGATTTAGAAGTTCTCTAGGGTTACCTGTGGCTCCCCCTTTCTTTTGTTTTTGGAGGAGTGTCTTAATATCTCTGTTTCTCCTCTCCACTATTGCCTGTCCTTGAGGATTAAAAGGTATGCCCGTGGTGTGTAAAATCTTATACTGTGCACAAAAGTGTGCAAAATGTTTCTGAAGTATAAGCAGGACCATTGTCTGTTTTTATTGCTTGTGGCACACCCATAATGGCAAATGCTTGTATGAGGAATTCAGTGACCACTCGGGCTGTCTCTTTTGCTGCTGGCATTGCAAAAGTGAATCCTGAAAAGGTGTCTACCACAACATGGATGAAAGACAGACGACCAAAAGATTTATAATGGGTCACATCCATTTGCCAGATTTCATTGGGTCTCAAACCACGAGGGTTCTTCCCTGGAGGCAGTGTAGGAGCGTGGAAAGGAAGGCAAGCCGTACAGGCTTTTACTATGCTCCTAGCTTCCTCTCTTGTTATTCCAAATTGTAAACGTAAAGCTCGAGCAGCCTGATGATATTTAGAATGAGATGCCTGAGCTTCTTGGAACAAAGGGGTATTGACCAACATAGTTAGAAGGCTATCTGCCTTTGAATTGCCATCAAATATGGGACCTGGAAGTCCACTATGAGAATGGACATGTAATATATAGATCTTACCTGGATGCTTTCTCACTTGCTCTTGAAGTTTCTTAAAGAGCTGATATATATTAGAGGCTGCAAATTTTATTTGGGCTGTGGCAATTCTTTGTACCACACCTACTGAATAGGCCGAATCAGATATTATATTTATGTCTCCTGGATAATAAGTAAGAGCTAGAATGATCGCGTACAATTCATTCTGCTGAGTGGACTGAAAAGGAGTTCTGACTACTCTCTTTATAGTTAGATCATGAGAGTACACAGCACAAATATTATGTTTGGATGCATCCGTGAAGATAGTTGGTCCTTGAAGAGGAACTTTAGAAACTTTTTCTTCAAGAGTCCATCGCCAATTATGTAATAGTCTAGTTATCTTTAATGGAGACCCATGTAAAAAATTTGGAGCCATGGCTAATAAAATTTGCCACTCTGGGATGGTCTCACAACACACATTAATTTGTGTATTGGTATAAAAGGTGTATATCTTATCAGGTCTTGTCCCAGATAATTGTACTGCTCGCTTAGTGGCCTTTAATAAAATTCTAGCCACAAGCACTGGGTAGGGTGTAAGGCTTTGTTCTGGTTGTGCCGGGAGGTTCACCCACTCTATCACACTGTGTCCTTGATGAAGGACTGCTGTGGGTGCCTCTTGTGTGGCAAAAACTGATATCTCCAAGGGTTTTTGAGTGACTCTTTCAACCACATTGGATAAAGCCAGTTCAACTTCTCTCAAAGCCTCTTGAGCTTCTTTTGTAAGCTGGCGTGGTGAATTTAAAGCACTGTCTCCCCTTAAAATGTCATATAACGGTTGTAACTGATAGGTAGTCAAACCTAACACTGGTCGCATCCATTGGATATCTCCTATCAATTTCTGAAAATCATTCAATGTGTTTAGCTTTTCTGTTCTTAAGGAGAGTTTTTGAACTGTAAGCACCTTAGGGTATACTTCATATCCTAAATATTGAAAAGGAGCATGTCTTTGAATTTTTTCTGGTGCTATGTATAATTTGTAATTCCTTAGTGTTTCTATGGTCTTTTGTAGACATGCCTCTAACATTTGTTCCTCAGGTGCACATCCCAAAATGTCATCCATGTAATGTAATAGCATAACTTTTGGGAATGCTTTTCTTACTGGAGCAAGAGCAGCAGCAACATACATTTGACACATAGTAGGGCTGTTTTTCATTCCCTGTGGCAAAACTGTCCATTCATATCTTTTATAAGGCTCAGCTAAGTTAACGCTGGGCACTGAAAAGGCAAATCTTTTCATATCCTCCTTATCCAGAGGGATAGAATAGAAACAATCCTTAATATCTATGACCCAAAGAGGCCATTCTCTAGGCAACTGAGTAGGAGATGGAAGTCCAGGCTGAAGAGTTCCCATAGTTTCCATCTGTTCATTCACTTTTCTTAAATCCGTTAACATCCTCCATTTTCCAGATTTCTTTTTCACAACAAACACTGGGGAATTCCAAGGACTTAGAGAAGGTTTTAAGTGTCCTTGGTCAAGCTGCTCCTGTACTATATCTAATAAGGCCTGAATTTTATCTTTACTTAAGGGCCACTGCTCTATCCACACTGGTGTATCAGTTTTCCATTGGATAGGAACAGGTGAAAGTGTTGGCAGGCCTTCAACAGCAGCCCTGCTTAAAAAACCGAAGTACTCATTTTTAACCCTAATTGCTGTAAAACGTCTCTTCCCCACAGATTGATGGGGATTTTTTCAACTATAAAAGGAGTAAAAACTCCTGTTTTGCCTTCAAAAGTCCATCTCATAGGGGCAGCACTAACTTCAGCTGCTATTGATCCTCCTACACCAGACATGTAGGTGTCTGCTTTAATCTTTGGCCAGTGACTGGGCCAGCTGGCACCTCTAATGACCGTCCGATCTGCACCAGTGTCTACCAATCCTTCCAATGGAAGGCCATTTATATAGATTGTGAGCATAGGTCGGTCAGTTGTTACAGCTGCTGTCCAGTAAATTGCTGGATTTTGTGATCTGGAATCAGAATCTGGGTGACTATCACCAGGCTGCTTATTAGGATTCTGTATGAGTAAACCTGATGCTACTATTTCTCCTGGGTGATAAGTCACACATTGTCTGCCTGTATTGGTGACTGGGATATTATCTACACATTCCCCAGTTTCCCACATCAGTATGTGGATGGACACTGTTTTGTACGTACTCTCAGGAGGTAAAATGGTCAAGCCTACTGTGCCTGGAGGCAAGGGATCCATAGGCTGGAGAGGAACAGATTTCACCTCTCCAGGGGGTATCTCAGTTGTCTCAGCTGCATACAACTCTATTCTCCCTAATTGTAATCCCTTTCTTCCATCAGGTTGCTTCCTGGCTGATTGATTGTGTAATCCCTTTCTGCCATCATATGGCTTCCTGGCTGATTGGTCATATTGGGGTATTGGCCGTCTAGGCACTCTCTGGGTGCACCATTGGCTGCCATCATGCCCCAAGTGTTTTTTGCCTGGGGCCCTGGGGCTGGGCCCCTCATCCCGTTTCCCTGAACCTGTCTACATTCTGAGGCCCAATGGAAGCCTCTGTTGCATTTTGGACATGGGATACTGGGTCTTGTTCTCCCACCCTGCTTTCTCACTCTGCCTCTATACCAACATTGAGCTTTCAGATGCCCTACTTTACCACACTGAAAGCATTGACGTGTCTCTCTAGAAGTCCCTTGCCGGAAGGGACCCTGTCTACCCATGTTGGGATCTTGGGAAGTCTGCATCATAGTCTGGCTATAAAAGGCATTTGTGCCCACTGTGGCACAGCGTCTTATGAACTCCTCTAAAGGAGCATCCTTGGGCAGTCCTAGTATAATCCTTCTGCACACCTCATTAGCATTTTCCTTAGCAAGTTGCCTTATTAAAACATCTGTTGTTGGATTTTCCCCATTAGTTCTTGTGATAGCAGTCTGCAAACGTCCCACAAAGTCAGCAAAGGGCTCATCTGGCCCTTGCATTATTTTTGTGAAGGCCTCACCTTTGTCATTTTTATTGTGAATCGAAGCCCACGCTTTGATAGCATTAGCAGCAATTTGCTCATATGCTGCTACTGAATAATTAACCTGTGCTGTGACGTCTGCATATGGACCTATACCTTGTAGTAGGTCATAGGTGATCGCAGCATGAACAGCATTTTGACTATTTTGTTGGGCTTGTATCCTACAGAGCTCACTATATTCAGAAAGCCACATGTAATTTTGTCCAGGTTCTAGGCATACCCTTGCTATAGATTTCCAGTCATCAGGAGTCAAGACTTCGAAAGCCAAATTCTGTAACAGCATCTTAACATAAGCTGATGTAGCCCCATAATTAGTGCAGGCCTTTTTAAGATCTTTAATGATTTCTACGTTAAAAGGGGCGTATCTTCGACTTTGTTGACCTGAGGCATTAGACTGGGAAATTACAGGAAACATAAGTGGTTGAAGCTCCCGGATGTCCACACCCTTTTCTTTGGCCTTCATTAAGCCCTCTTGAAGCCTGCTCAAGGTTGGTCCCCTCACTGCCCCCCCCACTGCCCCTCCTCCCTCCATCCCTGAGGGTGGAGTTGGTGGAGGAGAGTCAATCACTTGCTCCTGGGGTGGGGCTGAAGCCCCCTCCTGAGGGGAAAGGTCACCACACCCTTGCTCACTTAAGTCTCCATGCCCTGTGGGGATATGGTCATTAATCTCTTCATTGTCTTCCTCCTTAATATCATGGCTAATTTGAGAAGTGGAAGGAGCCAAGGGTTTTTTCTTTCTTCTAGGGATTCTTAGTGCTAACTGAAATACATTGTATAAATAAAATGCCTCCATGGAAATTGAATGAGGACCATATTCTCTGAAATGTATGGACATCTCTTGTCCAACCCGGGACCAGTTATCTCGAGAGATCTGCTCCTCCTCTACGAACCAAGGGGAGATGCAGTTTAATATACCCACAAATCTCGCTATCTGTTCCCAAGTTATAAGTAACCCATGTATTTCTATCAGCTTAATCATGCTTTCTATAGCACCACTCTTGGGTGGGGTTGGGGGCGGGGATGGAGAGTCTTTAGCTAGCATTTGTCCCATTTTAGCCAAAAAAAAAAATTACTGGTTTAGTTTTTAAGAAAATAAGTTCCTTATTTGTCTATTAACAATACTCACCCAAGTTCCTGGTCACCGGAGACTTCTTCAGTCCTTGGTTCCCACCGTTGGGCGCATAATAAGACCCTTCAGCCCAGAAACCCGCTAGCAACCCCCATTTCCCTTTGGTGCTTTTCATCTCCCTTCCTGAGATGTCAGGTAGGGCGTGATCATCTCCTTTTTAGTGCTTTCACCGCCTTTTCTGAGAAGTCAGGGAGGCTGTGATCACCTCCTTTTCGGTGCTTTCACCTCCTTCCCTGAGAAGTTAGGGAGGCTGTGATCACCTCCCCTTGGGGGCTCTGACCTCCCTGAGGAGTCAGGGATGGCATGACCACCGGTGTTCTAAAATAAAAGAAAGCGGGAAATGTAATGGGCTGAGGTTTGAGCTGATGCACTGAGGTCCCAAGTACATGAGGCTAGATAGTAATTGGGCTATACTCTATTAATATACATGATTGGATAAAGAATGGTCCCTGCCACTCTCCATGCAAGTCCTGATGTGTTGTATAGGAAATGACGATTTTGGTGGGTGGAGGCAGAGAGAGAGGGAGGAAGACAAGTGGGGAGAGATTGGGCTGGGTTCAAGACTCCAAGCTGCTGGTTGTGTGGCTGCTGGTCGAGCTAGCTTCTTGACTCAGCTGCACACATTGCTATCTCCGATTCTCTTCCACCTCCGATCCTTCTTCACTGAGAATAAAGACTGACGATTTTCCCCTAACCTGAATTCCTGTCTTGTGCTGATCTTAAATACACGATCTTAACAGATCACAAATTAGCTGTCATATTGTACCATGTCTAATTTATGTCATCTTCCTTTGTTTATAAAAAGGATATAAATTTACCCATATGCCCATAAACATTACTATATAAAATTAGTTTTATCTTCTAAATTAAAATATACGTTAAACAAAGTAGACATGCTTTATAGCTATGTGCCAGTTTTCATTCTATTTATTCAAATAAAAAAATGCTAAAAACCATTACTATTAACAAAACTATTATCCTTTTTGAGAGCCACTTGTGAAAAAAAGGCCATCATAACTCTCAGCCAGAAGTATTATGAGCTGTACATTTCCTGTGGTTTAGACATTTGCTATTATATAAACATGTTATTCCTGTACTGCTTAGTGTTATACTTCTTGAGCAATTTCTTACAGATTTTAGTTTCTTTTTAGTTAATTGGTGAAATCATTGCATGTTTTATTGCTCTACTTTTGGGACTCAATATTTGATCTCATGATAAGAATACAAATATGACAAAATTATGTTAAATTTGAAACAATCAATACTATAAGCAGATTTGAAGAACAAAGGATAGCCTACCTCTCAGTTCTGAGAAGGAAGAAATTTATGGCCAAAGAAAAACTGGAATATAATATAAAAGGAAAAATGGATAATTTTGATTATATTAATTTTTTACTATTTTTTATTTTTTATTATAACTTATTATTGACAGAACATATGCATTGGTAATTTTTTGCAACATTATCCCTTGCACTCACTTCTGTTTCGACTTCTCCATTCCCTACCTATACCCCCTCCCCTAGATGGCAAGCAGTCTTATACGTGTTAAATATGTTACAGTATATCCTAGATACAATATATGTGTGCAGAACCGTACATTTCTCTTGTTGCACAAGAAGAATTGGATTCAGAAGGTAAAAACAACCTGGGAAGAAAAAAATTAAAAGAGTTCACACTCATTTCCGAGTGTGCCTACATTGGGTGTAACTGACTCTGTCCATCCTTGATCAATTGGAACACAATTAGATTTTCTCTTTGTCGAAGATACCCACTTCCATCAGAATACATCTTTATACAGTATCGTTGTTGAAGTATATAATGATCTCCTGGTTCTGCTCATTCCACTTAGCATCAGTTCATGTAAGTCTTTGCAAGTCTCTTTGTATTCATCCTACTGGTCATTTCTTACAGAACAAAAATGTTCCATAACATTCATATACCACAATTTACCCAACCATTTTTCAATTGATAAGCATCCATTAATTTTCCAGTTTCTAGTCACTACAAAAAGGGCTACCACAAAAATTTTGACACATAAAGGTCCCTTTCCTTTCTTTAGTATCTCTTTGGGATATAATCCCACTAGTAACACTACTGGATCAAAGGGTATGCACAGTTTGATAACTTTTGGGGCATAATTCCAGATTGCTCTCCAGAATGATTGGATTCGTTCACAACTCCACCAACAATGCATCAGTGTCCCAGTTTTCCCACATGCCCTCCAGCATTCATCATTATTTTTTCCTGCCATCTTAGACAATTTGACACATGTTTAGTGGTATCTCAGAATTGTCTTAATTTGCATTTATTTGATCAGTAGTGATTTGGAACACCCTTTCATATATGTAGATATAGTTTCAGTTTCATCATCTGAAAATTGTCTGTTCATATCCTGTGACCATTTATCAATTGAAGAATGGCTTGATTTTTATATATTTGTCAATTCTCTATATATTTTGGAAATGAGGACTTTATCAGAACCTTTAACTGTAAAAAATGTTTTCCCAGTTTGTTGCTTCCCTTCTAATCTTATTTGCATTAGTTTTGTTTGTACAAAGGCTTTTTAATTTGATATAAAGAAATTTTTCTATTTTTGGGATCAATAATGATCTCTAGTTCTTTGGACACAAATTGCTTCCTCCTCCAAAAGTCTGAGAAGTAAATGATCCTATGTTCCTTTAATTTATTTATAATATTGTTTTTTATGCCTAAACCATGGAACCATTTTGATCTTATCTTGGTGTAGAGTGTTAAGTGTAGGTCCATGCCTTAATTCTGCCATACAAATTTTAAGTTTTCCCAGCAGTTCGTGTAAGTCTCTCCAGGCCTTTCTGAAATCATCCTGTTGGTCATTTCTTACAGAACAGTAATATTCCATAAGATTCATATACCAGAATTTATTCAGCCATTCTCCAACTGATGGGCATCCATTCAGTTTCCAGTTTCTAGCCACTACAAAAAGGGTTGCCACAAACATTCGTGCACATACAGGTCCCTTTCCCTTCTTTATAATCTCTTTGGGATATAAGCCCAGTAGTAACACTGCTGCATCAAAGGGATATGGTTGGATTCGTTCACAACTCCACCAATAATGCATCAATGTCCCAGTTTTCCCGCATCCCCTACAACAATCATGATTGTTTTTTCCTGTCATCTTAGCCAACATGACAGGTGTGTAGTGGTATCTTAGAGTTGTCTTAATTTGCATTACTCTGATTAATAATGACTTGGAGTATCTTTTCATATGACTAGAAATAGTTTCAATTTTTTCATCTGAGAATTGTCTGTTCATATCCTTTGACCATTTTTCAATTGGAGAATGGCTTGGTTTTTTATAAATTAGAGTTAATTCTCTATATATAATGGAAATGAGGCCTTTATCAGAACCTTTGACTGTAAAAATATTTTCCCAGTTTATTGCTTCCCTTCTAATCTTGTCTGCATTAGTTTTGTTTGTACAAAAACTTTTCAGTTTGGTATAATAGAAATTTTCTATTTTGTGATCAGTAATGATCTCTAGTTCTTCTTTGGTCATAAAGTCCTTCCCCTTCTACAGATCTGAGAGGTAAACTATCCTGTGTTCCTCTAATTTATTAATAATTTCATTCTTTATGCCTAGGTCATGAACACATTTTGACCTTATCTTGGTGTATGGTGTTAAGTGTGGATCAATGCCTAGTTTCTGCCATATTAGTTTCCAATTTTCCCAGCAATTTTTATCAAACAGTAAGTTCTTATCCCAAAAGCTGGGGTCTTTGGGTTTGTCAAAGACTAGGTCGCTATATTTGTTGACTGTTTTATCCCTTGACCCTAAGCTATTCCACTGATCAACTAATCTATTCCTTAGCCAATACCAAATGGTTTTGGTAACTGCTGCTCTATAATATAATTTTAGGTCTGGTACAGCTAAGCCACCTTCATTTGATTTTTTTTTTCATTAATTCCCTTGAAATTCTTGACCTTTTGTTTTTCCATATGAATTTTGTTGTTATTTTTTCTAGGTCATTAAAATAGTTTTTTGGGAGTCTGATTGGTATAGTGCAAAATAAATAGATTAGGTAATTTTGTCATCTTTATTATATTTGCTCTCCCTATCCAAGAGCATTTAATATTTTTCCAATTGGTTAGATCAGACTTAATTTGTGTGAATTTTGCTCATAAAGTTTCTGATTTTCCCTTGGCAGATAGATTCCTAAATATTTTATATTATCAGTAGTTACTTTAAATGGAATTTCTCTTTGTAACTCTGACTGATGGATTTTGTTAGTGATATATAAGAATGCTGATGACTTATGTGGGTTTATTTTATAACCAGAAACTTTGCTAAAGTTGTGGATTATTTCTAATAACTTTTTAGTAGAATCTCTGGGGTTCTCTAAGTATACCATCATGTCGTCGGCAAAGAGTGATAATTTGGTTTCCTCATTGCCTATTCTTATTCCTTTAATCTCTTTCTCAGCTCTTATTGCTAAAGCTAGCGTTTCTAATACAATATTAAATAGTAACAGGGATAGTGGGCAACCTTGTTTCACTCCAGATCTTATTGGGAATGGTTGCAGTTTGTCTCCATTACATATGATGCTTACTGATGGTTTTAAATAGATGCTGCTGATTATTTTAAGGAAAAGTCCATTTATTCCTATACTCTCAAGTGTTTTTAATAGGAATGGATGTTGGATTTTGTCAAATGCTTTTTCTGCATCTATTGAGCTGATCATATGGTTTTTGTTAATTTGGTTATTAACATGGCCAATTATATTGATAGTTTTCCTAATATTGAACCAGCCCTGCATTCCTGGTATAAATCCTACTTGATCATAGTGTATTATCCTGGAGATGATTTTCTGTAGTATTTTTGTTAATATCTTATTTATCTTATCTTTGTTAATATCTTATTTAAGATTTTAGCATTAATATTCATTAGGGAGATTGGTCTATAATTTTCTTTCTCTGTTTTCAAGCTACCTGGTTTAGGTATCAGTACCATGTCTGTGTCATAGAAGGAATTTGGTAGGACTCCTTCATTCCCTATTTTATCAAATAATTTATATAGCATTGGGGCCAATTGTTCTTTAAATGTTTCGTAAAATTCACATGTAAATCCGTCTGGTCCTGGGGATTTTTTCTTAGGGAGTTGTTTAATTGCCTGTTCTATTTCTTTTTCTGAAATGGGACTATTCAAGCAATTTACTTCCTCCTCTGTTAGTCTGGGAAGTCTATATTTTTGGAGGTAGTCATCCATTTCACTTATGTTATCAAACTTATTGGCACAAAGTTGAGCAAAATATCTCCTTATTATTTCTCTAATTTCCTCTTCATTGGTGGAAAGTTCTCCCTTTTCATTTTTAAGACTACTAATTTCATTTTCCTCCCTCCTTTTTCTAATCAGATTTACCAAAGGTTTATCTATTTTATTGGCTTTTTCATAGAAACAACTCAGTTTTATTAATTAGGTCAATAGGTTTTTACTTTCAATATTTTTAATTTCTCCTTTTAATTTTAGAATTTCCAATTTAGTATTTGATTGGGGGTTTTTAATTTGGTCTTTTTTTTTTTAGTTTTTTTAGTTGAAGCCCAATTCATTATTCTTTTCTTTCTCTGTTTTATTCATGTCAGCCTCTAAGGATATAAAATTCCCTCTTATTACCACTTTGGCTGCATCCCACAAATTTTGGTATGATGTCTCATCATTGTCATTATCTTGAGTGAAATTATTAATTGTATGTATAATTTGCTGCTTCACCCAATCATTCTTTAAGATGAGATTGTTTAATTTCCAATTACTTTTTGGTGTATTTCCCTCTAACTTTTTGTTGAATGTAGTTTTTATTGCATCATGATCTGAAAAGAAAACATTTACTATTTCTGCTTTCTTGCATTTAATTTTGAGGTCTTTATGTCCTAATATATGGTCAATTTTTGAATAGGTTCCATGAATTGCTGAGAAGAAAGTATATTTCTTTCTATCTCCATTCAATTTTCTCCAAAGATCTAACATACCTAATTTTTCTAATATGCTATTTACTTCTTTAATTTCTTTCTTATTTGTTTTGTGGTTTGATTTGTCTAATTCTGAGAGTGCAAGGTTGAGATCTCCCACTATTACAGTTTTGTTGTCTATTTCTTCTTGCAATTCTCTTAACTTCTCCATTAGGAAGTTGGATGCCATGCATATATGTGTAATATTGATATTGCTTCGTTGTTTATACTATCCTTTAGCAGGATGTAGTTTCCTTCCTTATCTCTTTTAATTAGATCAATTTTTGCTTTTGCTTGATCTGAGATAAGGATGGCTACCCCTGCTTTTTTGACTTCACCTGAAGCATAATAGATTTTTCTCCAGCCTTTTACCTTTACTCTATATCTATCTCCCTGCTTTAAATGTGTTTCTTGTAAACAACATATTGTAGGGTTCTGACTTTTGATCCAGTCTGCTTTCTGCCTCCTCTTTATGGGGGAGTTCATCCCATTCATATTTACGGTTAGAATTACTAAATCTGTATTTCCTGCTATCCTAATAACTCCAGATTATGCTTTACTTTTCCTGCCTCCCCCAACCCTCTTTCCCCTTTTTGAACTTATGTACCCCACTTGTATCATGATGCTTACCCTCTTTATAATTCCTCCCTCCCCTCTTTGAATCTTTTCCCCTTCTTTCCCTTATTGCTCTTTTTCTTTTCCCTTTTCCTCTCCCCCGTTTAAAATGAGGCAAGAGAGAATTTTCTCTAAAACAAATGTCAATTATTTTTTCTTTGAGCCAACTCTGTTGAGATTAAGATTCACACAATGTTCCTCCCCCTCTCTAAATTCCCTCAGATGTGATAAGTTTCCTTTGCCTCTTCGTGGGATGTGATTTCCCTCTTTTTATCCCTCCTTCCCACCTTATTCTGCTATCATCCCTTTTCCATATCTACTTCCCTTTTTTATGTTATATCAGTAAAATCAAATTATACATGTATTCTTTTTGTATATCCACAACAGAAATACCATTCTCAAGAGTTATTTTTACCTTTTCTGCATCTCTTGAGTTCTATGGTTGGAGATCAAATTTTGTGTTTAATTCTGGTTTTTTCCTTAGAAACAAATGGAATTCATTTGTTTCATTAAATGTCCATCTTCTTCCCTGGTAGAAAATGCTCAGCTTAGCTGGGTAGTTTATTCTTGGCTGCATCCCAAATTCTTTTGCCTTTTGGAATATCAGATTCCAGGCCCATCGGTCCTTTAATGTGGAGGCAGCCAGATCTTGGGTGATCCTTATTGTGGCACCTCGGTATTTAATTTTTTTTTTTTTTTTTTGGCTGCCTTGGGGTTTTTATTTTAGGGTTTCTTTCAGAAGGTGTTCAATGAATTCTTCCTTGGGGTTTTTATTTTAGGGTTTCTTTCAGAAGGTGTTCAATGAATTCTTTCAATGCCTATTTTACCTTCTGATTCTATTACATCTGGGCAGTTCTCTTTGATGATTTCTTATAAAATAGTATCTAGCCTCTTTTTTTTCAATCATAGTTTTCGGAAAGTCCAGTAATCCTCAGATTATCTCTCCTAGATCTATTTTCCAAGTCTGTCGTTTTTGCAAGTAGATAATTCATGGTTTTTTCCAGTTTGCCATTTTTTTGT
Organism: Sarcophilus harrisii; assembly: GCF_902635505.1. NCBI lineage: Eukaryota > Metazoa > Chordata > Mammalia > Dasyuromorphia > Dasyuridae > Sarcophilus > Sarcophilus harrisii. The sequence goes on along the minus strand of NC_045428.1, from coordinate 128,142,812 downwards.
TTTTGCTTGACTGATTCTTGCTGTCTCAATGAATCATTAGTTTCTATTTGTTCAGTTCTAATTTTTAAAGAAATATTTTCTTCCTTTGCTTTTTTTATTTCTTTCTGTATATGTCCAATTGAGTTTTTAAATGTATTGTTTTCGTCTGTGGAATTTTCTTCCATTTCACTATTTTTTTTTTTTTTAGTGAATTATTTTCTTTTCCCAATTCACAGATCCTACTTTCTTGCGAGTTCTTTGTCTTTTCCAGTTCACAGATTGTACTTTCTTGCAAGTTCTTTGTCTTTTCCAATTCACAAATCCTACTTTCTAGTGAATTCTTTATTTTTTCCAATTTACAATTCTTACTTTCCTGAGATTTTTTTACTTTTTCCAGTTCATATTTCAGGAAGTTGTTGCTCTCTTATAAGGCTTCTCTTTCCTTTCCCCATTTGTCTTCTAATTCTCTTTTGAGACTTTTAATCGTCTCTTCTATGAGAGCATCATGTAAAGGAGGACAATCTGGCCTATGTTTGCTATTTGCTGTCTCTTCAGGTTTGCTGACCTGCTCTTTTTCCGCATAGAAGCTGTTTATTATTCTTTTCATCTTTTTATTCATGTTTTAAAGCCTTTCGGGTATGTCTCCTAGGCAAGGGTTTACCAGGTTCCTCTGCAGAATGGGAGAGATGTAAACTGATTTCTGCCTTGGAGGTATGGGAGTGCTCTGAGTGAGAGTTTTCCCCTTCCCCCAACAGGACGTGGATTCAGCACTGGCAGAGCTATTGAAGTGCCCAGTTGGGCTGTGTGGGTTAGCGATTGCCCTAGGCTAGAGACTAAGGGGTGAAAGTGTCACTGCCCCAGGCTGGAGCCTCTTGTGGGACTGTGAGTATTAGCAGCTGTCCACAGACCGCTGATTCTACTGGAACTCTGCCTCGAACTCTGCCCGGAACTCTGCCCCAGTGTCTCTGCCCTAAACCAGGTAGGCTGAAAACAGAGAAAGAAAATTATAGACCAATCTCCCTAATGAATATTGATGCTGAAATCTTACATAAAATATTAGCAAACAGATTACAGAAAATCATCCCCAGGATAATACATTAAGACAAAGTAGAATTTATACCAGTAATGCAGGGCTGTTTCAATATTAGGAAAACTATTAGCATAATTGACTATATAAATAACAAAATTAACAAAAAACAAATGATCATCTCAATAGATTTAGAAAAAGCATTTGATAAAATCTACCATCCATTCCTAATAAAAACACTTGACAGTATAGGAATAAATGGACTTTTCCTTAAAATAGTCAGGATCATATATCTAAAACTGTCAGTATGCGTCATATGTAATGGGGAAAAACTGGAACCTTTCCCAATAAGATCAGGAGCGAAACAAGGTTGCCCACTATCACCATTATTATTCAATTTAGAATTGCTATTAGAAATTGTATTAGAAATGCTAGCCTTGGCAATAAGATTTGAGAAGGAGATTAGAGGAATTAGAGTAGGTAATGAGGAAACCAAATTATCACTTTTTATAGATGACATGATGCTATACTTTGAGAACCCCAGAGATTCTATTACAAAGCTATTAGAAATAATTCATAACTTTTGCAAAGTTGCAGGATACAAAATAAATCCACATAAATTCTTAGCATTTTTATACATCATCAACAAAATCTAACAGCAAGAGATAAATAGAGAAATTCCATTCAGAATATATGTTGATAGCATAAAATATTTGGGAATATATCTACCAAAGGAAAGTCAGGAATTATATGAGCAAAATTATAAAAAACTTTCCACACAACTAAAGTTAGATTTAAATAATTGGAAAAATATTAAGTGCTCTTGGTTAGGCTGAGTAAATATAATAGAAATGACAATACTCCTTAAACTAATCTATGTATTTAATGCTATACTAATTAGGCTAAATGGCAACAAAATTCATATGGAAGAATAAAAGGTTGAGAATCTCAAGGGAATTAATGAAAAAAAAAATCAAATGAATGTGGCCTAGCTGTACCGGATCTAAAACTATATTATAAAGCTGCAGTCACCAAAACCATTTGGTATTGGCTAAGAACTAGATTAGTTGATCGGTGGAATAGGTTAGGTTGACAAGACAAAATCGTCAACTATAGCAATCTAGTGTTTGAGAAACCCAGAGATCCTAACTTTTGGGATAACAATTCATTATTTGACAAAAACTGCTGGGAAAACTGCAAATTAGTATGGTACAATTAAAGCATGGACCCACACTTAACACTCTACATCAAGATAAGATCAAAATGGTTCCATGATTTAGGCATAAAGAATGATATTATAAATAAATTAGAGGAACATAGGATAATTTTTCTCTCAGACTTGTGGAGGATGAAGGAATTTGTGATGAAAGATTAACTAGAGATTATTATTGATCACAAAATGGAAAATTTTGGTTTATATCAAATTAAAAAGCCTTTGTACAAACAAAATTAATGCAAGCAATATTAGAAGGGGAGAAAAAAACTGGGAAAAATATTTTAATAATTAAAAGTTCTGATAAAGGCCCCATTTCCAAAACATATAGAGAACTGACTCTAATTGATAAGAAATCAAGGCATTCTCCAATTGATAAATGGTCAAAGGTTTGAACAGACAATTTTCATATGGTGAAATTGAAACTATTTCCACTTATATGAAAGAGTGTTCCAAATCACTATTGATCAGAAAAATGCAAATTAATACAACTCTGACCTGTCAGATTAACTAAGATGATTGGAGAAAATAATTAAGAGTGTTAGAGGGAATATGGGAAAACTGGGACTCTAATATATTGTTGGCAGAGTTGTAAAGTGATCCAGCCATTTGGGGAGAACTATGTCCAAAAAAGCACAGTATAAAACTGTGCTTACCCATTTGACCTAACAGTACCATTACTGGGTTTGTACTATTACTTAGTATCCCAAGGAAATCTTAAAGGAGAGAAAAGGACATCTACAAGTGCAAAAGTGTTTATGCCAGCACGTTTTTCTAATGGCAAGAAACTGGAATGCCCATCAATTGGAGAATGGCTGAATAAGTTATGATATATGAATGTTATGGAATATTTTGTTTTATAAGATATCATCAGCACGATGATATCAGTAATACTTGAAGAGACTTGCATGAAATGATACTAAAGAAGTGAATAAAACCATGAGAACATTGTACAGAGCCATAACAAGTTTAGGTGATGACGAATTCTGATGGACAAGGTTGTTTTTTTAATATGAGCTGATTCAGGGCAATTTCAATAGACTAATGATGGAGAGAAGAAGCATCTGCATCCAGAAAGAATATTGTAGGACTGAAAGATCACAAAATAATATTTTTACCTTTTTTTGTTGCTTGTTTATTTTTTTCTTTTCTTTCTCATTTTTCCTTTTCTGAGTTGATTTTGTTGTGCAGCATAAAAAATGTGGAAATATGTATAGACAAATTGTATATGTTTAACATATTGTATACTTGGGATCTAGGGGAATGGTTGTGAGGGCAGGGAGGTAGAAAAATTTGGAACACAAGGTCTTTCAAGGGTAAATGTTGAAAACTATCTTTGCATGTGTTTTGAAAATAAAAACTATTATTTAAAAAAATTAACACAATCTAGAAAATACACATTAAACTCATTTAAGATACAGCTTCTTTCTGTCTTCTTTATACTTCACTATTGCTATTGTCATTTCTTTTATAGAAGAGGCAAATATAGATTAAGTGATTTTCCCAGAGTAACATAGCTAATTTGTCTGAGCTCAGATATGAACTTGGATTTTCCTGATGCTAGGCCAAATTGTCTATCTACAGCATCATTGTGGCCACTTATTATGACCTTTACTTTTGCTCTCTCTCTATCTCTTTAACTGTCCTTTTTTATGTCTCTCTTTAATAACAAAGATTGAAATCAATATTATAGAAATTATATATATATATATATATATATATATATATGTATATATATGTAAATATAGAAATTATCATTTCCCCTGATCACTAATATTTTGTTGGAGGCAATTTAGGTAAAGGGACTTTCCCAGGTTCACACATCTAGGCTGAATATGAACCTAGTCTTTCCTCTGTTTCATAGGTTTAAAGATAGAAATGTCTTGAAAAGCCATCCAGTTCAACTTCATTATTTTAGATTTGCATTAACTCAGACTCATGGAGGTTAAATGAGATCACATGCATCTGAGTATATGGCAGAGCAATGATTGAACCTCAGGTTCCCTGACTCAAAAATCCATCACTTTTTCTCTACATTTCCTCTTTCCATTTGGTTTCACTACTTTTTTTTTGTCTCTACTACAATGCTACCTATGCAATGCTAAATATTTTATTATTTACACCTTATGCTATATAGTGATAATTTTCAAATAAAAGTAGACTGACGAAAAAAAAAATCCTTATTAAGAACATGTGTTTCTGCCTGCAGTCTAGATTGCAGGTGCAGAAAATGAAATGTCTTTGTTCAAAGTAGCTTCTTCTGCTGAGAAATATGTAATTGGGACAATCTATATAAATAATGTACATTTGGCTTCAGTCTTCATATTGCCACAGTCTAAATGTGTGTGTGTGTTTTTGTAACAGCATTTGAATATACACTATAAAAAATATATGGATAATGTTGAATAAAAACAGAAACACAACTGCTTTTCAATAAAAATTCTAATTAATCCCAAATGCACCTGACTTGCTAAAATGTTCATATTTACATTTCTCAGTTTGTATTTTTAAGAGAGCAATTTAAACACAATGTTTCTGTGAAACAATACTAATCTATTGTATATGGGATTGAGAAAGGAAACAGTCTTTAGTTTATAGGATCATCTTGGGTAATTTTATTGCCTGGCTGTTTTAAAATTTTTCTTTCTTGTACTTTTATGGGCTTTCTTTTAAATTAACAGTATGAATACATTGTTGGTAGAGTTGAAGTGATTCAGCCATTCTGGAGAACAATTTGGAACTATGCCTAATGGGAAATAAAGCCTGCATCCCCTTTGATACAGAAATATCATTACTGGGGCGGAGCCAAGAAGGCAGAGAAGGCACAGGCGACTTTCTAAGCTCTTCTCTTACCCTCTTTATAAATATTATATCGAGCCTCAAAAATAGTCTTGACTGCTACAATTTGTAAAGATAAGAAGTATAACAACTCACTAGCCAAAGAAAATCTGCAGTCTCGCCAACAAAGGTTGGTTCTGGGGCCAGGGGGGAGATCAGCTTAGACTGGGAGAGAAATTAGGTTCCCAGGAGAGCCTCAAACCGAAAGTGAAAGCACAGATCTCAGCACAAGCTTGCAGCCCCAACCAGCAGTACCAGGCTTTTCCTTGGGGCAGTTGTGATCCTGCACGGCAGGAGGGCACAGCCCGGGTTAGCCTCTAATCTGCACAGTTAGGGGCTCAGCTTGGGGCCATAGAGCTTTCCCAGGGTTGATTTGTTGGGCAGAGACGCTGGGGCAGAGTTTTGGGCAGAGTTCCAGTAGAATCGGGCATTCTGTGGTCAGCTGCTAATACTCACAGTCCCACAAGAGGCTCCGGCCTGGGGCAGTGACACTTTCACCCCTTAGTCTCTAGCCTAGGGCAATAGCTAATCCACACAGCCCTACTGGGCACTTCAATAGCTTGGCCAGTGCTGAATCCACTTCCTGTTGGGGGAAGGGAAAACTCTCAGAGCACTCCCATACCTCCAAGCAGGAAATCGGTTTACATTTCTCCCTGCTCTGCAGAGGAAGCTGGTAACCCCCTTGCCTAGGAGACATACCCTAAAGGCTTTAAAACATGAATAAAAAGATGAAAAGAACAATTGACAGCTTCTATGCAGAAAAAGAGCAGGTCAGCAAACCTGAAGAGACAGCAAACAGCAAACATGGACCAGATTGTCCTCCTTTACATGATGCTCTCATAGAAGAGACCATTAAAAGTCTCAAAAGAGAGTTAGAAGATAAATGGGGAAAGGAAAGAGAAGCCTTACAAGAGAGCAACAACTTCCTGAAATACAAATTGGAAAAGATAAAAAATTCCCAGGAAGTGCAGGGAAACAAAATTTGTGAATTGGAAAAAATAAAAAAATCTCAGGAAAGTAAGAATTGTGAATTGGAAAAAATAAAGAATTCACTAGAAAGTAGGATCTGTGAATTGGAAAAGACAAAGAACTCGCAAGAAAGTAGGATCTGTGAATTGGAAAAAGAAAATAATTCACTAAAAAAAAAAAATTAGTGAAATGGAAGAAAATTCCACAGACCAAAACAATACATTTAAAAACTCAATTGGACATATACAGAAAGAAGTAGAAAAAAGCAAATGAAGAAAATAATTCATTAAAAATTAGAACTGAACAAATAGAAACTAATGATTCATTGAGACAGCAAGAATCAGTCAAGCAAAAACAAAAAAATGACAAACTGAAAAAACCATGAATTATCTACTAGCAAAAACGACAGACTTGGAAAATAGATCTAGGAGAGATAATCTGAGGATTATTGGACTTTCCGAAAACTATGATGAAAAAAGAGCCTAGATATTATTTTGCAAGAAATCATCAAAGAGAATTGCCCAGATGTAATAGAATCAGAAGGTAAAATAGGCATTGAAAGAATTCATTGAAGGAAATAACCAGAACTAAACACAAAATTTGATCTCCAACCATAGAATTCAAGAGATGCAGAAAAGGTAAAAATAATGCTTGAGAATTGTATTTCTATTGTGGATATACCAAAAGAATACATGTATAATTTGATTTTACTGATATAACATAAAAAAGAGAAGTAGATATGGAAAAGGGATGATGGCAGAATAAGTTGGGAAGGAGGGATAAAAAGAGGGAAACCACATCCCACAAAGAGGCAAAGGAAACTTATCATACCTGAGAGAATTTAGAGAGGGGGAGGAACATTGTGTGAATCTTACTCTCATCAGAGTTGGCTCAAAGAAAAAATAATTGACATTTGTTTTACAGAAAATTCTCTCTCGCCTCATTAAAACTGGGGGAGAGGAAAAGGGAAAAGAAAAAGAGTAATAAGGGAAGGAAGGGGAAAAGACTCAAAGGGGGGGAGGGAGGGATTATAAAGAGGGTAAGCATCGTGATACAAAAGGGGTACATAAGTTTAAAAGGGGGAAAGAGGGTTGGAGGAGGCAAGAATAAGTAAAGCACAATCTGGGGTTATTAGGATGGTAGGAAACACAGATTTAGTAATTCTAACCGTAAATGTGAATGGGATGAACTCCCCCATAAAGAGGAGGCAGATAGCAGACTGGATCAAAAGTCAGAACCCTACAATACGTTGTTTACAAGAAACACATTTAAAGCAGGGAGATATATATAGAGTAAATCCCCAGGACCAGATGGATTTACATGTGAATTTTACCAAACATTTAAAGAACAATTGGCCCCAATGCTATATAAATTATTTGATAAAATAGGGAATGAAGGAGTCCTACCAAATTCCTTCTATGACACAGACATGGTACTGATACCTAAACCAGGTAGGCTGAAAACAGAGGAAGAAAATTATAGACCAATCTCCCTAATGAATATTGATGCTAAAATCTTAAATAAGATATTAGCAAAAAGACTACAGAAAATCATCTCCAAGATAATACACTATGATCAAGTAGGATTTGTACCAGGAATGCAGGGCTGGTTCAATATTAGGAAAACTATCAATATAATTGGCCATATTAATAACCAAATTAACAAAAACCATATATGATCATCTCAATAGATGCAGAAAAAGCATTTGATAAAATCCAACATCCATTCCTATTAAAAACACTTGAGAATATAGGAATAAATGGACTTTTCCTTAAAATAATCAGCAGCATATATTTAAAACCATCAGTAAGCATCATATGTAATGGAGACAAACTGCAACCATTCCCAATAAGATCTGGAGTGAACAAAACTTGCCCACTATCACTGTTACTATTTAATATTGTATTAGAAATGCTAGCTTTGGCAATAAAAGCTGAGAAAGAGATTAAAGGAATAAGAATAGGCAATGAAGAAACCAAATTATCACTTTCCCGATGACATGATGGTATACTTAGAGAACCCCAGAGATTCTACTAAAAAGTTATTAGAAATAATCCACAACTTTAGCAAAGTTGCTGGTTATAAAATAAACCCACATAAGTCATCAGCATTCTTATATATCACTAACAAAATCCAACAGTCAGAGTTACAAAGAGAAATTCCATTTAAAGTAACTACTGATAATATAAAATATTTAGGAATCTATCTATCTGCCAAGGGAAAATCAGAAACTTTATGAGCAAAATTACAGACCACTTTTCACCCAAATTAAGTCTGATCTAACCAATTGGAAAAATATTAAATGCTCTTGGATAGGGTGAGCAAATATAATAAAGATGACAATATTACCTAAACTAATCTATTTATTTAGTGCTATACCAATCAGACTCCCAAAAAACTATTTTAATGACCTAGAAAAAATAACAACAAAATTCATATGGAAAAACAAAAGGTCAAGAATTTCAAGGGAATTAATGAGAAAAAAATCAAATGAAGGTGGCTTAGCTGTGCCAGATCTAAAATAATATTATAGAGCAGCAGTTACCAAAACTATTTGGTATCGGTAAGGAATAGATTAGTTGATCAGTGGAATAGGTTAGGGTCAAGGGATAAAATAGTCAACAAATATAGCAACCTAGTCTTTGACAAACCCAAAGACCCCAGCTTTTGGGATAAGAACTTACTGTTTGATAAATTGCTGGGAAAATTGGAAACTAATATGGCAGAAAGTAGGCATTGATCCACACTTAACACCGTACACCAAGATAGTCAACATGGGTTCATGACCTAGGCATAAAGAATGAAATTATTAATAAATTAGAGGAACACAGGATAGTTTACCTCTGAGACCTGTGGAAGGGGTAGGTCTTTATGACCAAAGAAGAACTAGAGATCATTACTGATCACAAAATAGAAAATTTGAGTATACCAAACTGAAAAGTGTTTGTACAAACAAAACTAATGCAGACAAGATTAGAAGAGAAGCAATAAACTGGGAAAATATTTTTACAGTCAAAGGTTCTGATAAAGGCCTCATTTCCAAAATATATAGAGAATTAACTCTAATTTTTAAAAAATCAAGCCATTCTCCAATTGAAAATTGGTCAAAGGATATGAACAAATAATTCTCAGATGAAGAAATTGAAACTATTTCTAGTCATATGAAAAGATGCTCCAAGTCATTATTAATCAGAGAAATGCAAATTAAGACAACTCTAAATACCACTACACACCTGTCAGATTGGCTAAGATGACAGGAAAAAATAATGATTATTGTTGGAGGGGATGCGGGAAAACTGGGAAATTAATGCATTGTTGGTGGAGTTGTGAAGGAATCCAACCATTCTGGAGAGTAGTTTGGAAGTATGCTCAAAAAGTTATCAAACTGTGCATACCCTTTGATCCAGCAGTGTTACTACTGGGATTATATCCCAAAGAGATAATAAAGAAGGGAAAGGGACCTGTATGTGCACGAATGTTTGTGGCAGCCCTTTTTGTATTGGCTAGAAACTGGAAACTGAATGGATGTCCATCAGTTGGAGAATGGCTGAATAAATTGTGGTATATGAATATTATGGAATATTACTGTTCTGTAAGAAATGACCAACAGGATGATTTCAGAAAGTCCTGGAGAGACTTACACGAACTGATGCTGAGTGAAATGTGCAGGACCAGTAGATCATTATATACTTTAACACCAATACTATATGATGACCAGTTTTGATGGACCTGGCCATCCTCAGCAACGAGATCAACCAAATCATTTCCAATGGAGCAGTAATGAACTGAACCAGCTATGCCCAGAGAAAGAATTCTGGGAGATGACTAAAAACCATTACATTGAATTCCCAATCCTTATATTTATGCCCACATGCATTTTTGATTCCCTTCACAAGCTAATTGTACAATACTTCAGAGTCTGATTCTTTTTGTACAGCCAAATAACGTCTTGTTCATGTATACTTATTGTGTTTCTAATTTATATTTTAATGTACTTAATATCCACTGGTCATCCTGCCATCTGGGGGAGCGGGTGGGGGGTAAGAGGTGAAAAATTGGAACAAGAGGTTTGGCAATTGTTAATGCTGTAAAGTTACCCATGCATATATCCTGTAAATAAAATGCTATTAAATTAAAAAAAAAAGAAATATCATTATTAGCTCTGTATTCCAAAGAGATCATAAAAATGGAAAAAGACTTATAAGTACAAAAATATAAAAAAAAGCTATTTTTGTGGTGACTCAAAATTGGAAATTGAGGGGATGCTCATCAATCGAGAAATGACTGAATTAGTTATATGAATATAAGGGAATGCCATTGTGTTATAATAATGAGCAGATGAATTTCAGGCTTACAGAAAATGATGCTGAGTAAAGAAATATAACCATGGGAATGTTGCACATAGGAACAGCCACATTGTATGATGATGATCTATAATTAATCTAACTCTTTTCAGCAATAGAATGATCAAAGACAATACCAAAAAATTTGTGATAGAAACTTTTAGCCACATCCAGAAAAATAACTATGAAGTCCGAAATGCAGATTGAAGCATACCATTTTTACTTCCTTTTTGTTCTTGATTTGTGTGTGTGTGTGTGTGTGTGTGTGTGTGTATGTTTGTGTGTGTGTAGTGTGTGTGTGTGTGTGTGTGTTTGTGTGTGTGTGTGTGTGTGAGAGAGAGAGAGAGAGAGAGAGAGAGAGAGGCTCTTCCATTTTTTTTAATAGTATGACTAATGGGGAAATATGTTTATATCATCGGGATGTATAGCCTTTATCAATCAAATGACTTGCCAAATTGACAGAGTTATGAGTGAGAAAAAATTGAGAATCAAAGTCTTATTAAAATGTATGTTGAAAACTATTTTCTTTTTTTTTATTTTATTATAGTAACCTTTTATTGACATATCCCATGCCAGGGTAATTTTTTTTACAACATTATCCCTTGCACTCACTTCTATTCCAATTTTTCCCTCCCATCCTCCACCCCTCCCCTAGATGGCAAGCAGTCCTATATATGTTGAATATGTCCTAGTATATACTAGATACAGTGTATGTATGCAGGTGCAAACAGTTTTCTTGTTGCAGGGAGAATTGTATTCAGAAGGTAAAAATAACCCGGGAATAAAAAAAAATGCAAACAGTTCACATTCATTTCCCAGTGTTTTTTTTCTTTGGGTGTAGCTGCTTCTGTCCATCATTGATCAACTGAAACTTAATTAGGTCTCTTTGTCAAAGAAATCCACTTCCATCAGATTACATCTTCATACAGTATCATTGTTGACATATATAATGATCTTTTGGTTCTGCTCATTTCACTGAGCATCAGTTCATGTAATTCTCTCCAAGCCTCTCTGTATTCATCCTGCTGGTCATTTCTTACAGAACAATAATATTCCATAACATTCATATACCACAATTTACCCAACCATTCTCCAATTGATGTGCATCCATTCATTTTCCAGTTTCTAGCCACTACAAACAGGGATGCCAAAAACATTTTGGCACATACTGGTTCCTTTCACTTCTTTAGTATCTCCTTGGGGGTATAAGCCCAGTAGAGACACTGCTGGATCAAAGGGTATGCACAGTTTGATAACTTTTGGGGCATAATTCCAGATTGCTCTCCAGAATGGTTGGATTCATTCACAACTCCACCAACAATGCATCAATGTCCCAGTTTTGCCACATCCCCTCCAACAATCATCATTATTTTTTCCTGTCATCTTAGCCAATCTGACAGGTGTGTAGTGGTATCTCAGAGTTGTCTTAATTTGCATTTCTCTGATTAATAATGATTTGGAACACTCTTTCATATGAGTGGTAATAATTTCAATTTCATCATCTGAAAATTGTCTGTTCATATCCTTTGACCATTTGTCAATTGGAGAATGGCTTGGTTTCTTAGAAATTAGAGTCAGTTTTCTATATATTTTGGAAATGAGGCCTTTATCAGAACCTTCTATATTTGTAGATTAAACTTCTTGTTAAGTTCTGGTTTTTTCACCAAAAATAGGTGAAATTCACTTATTTTGTTGAATGACCATCTTCTTCCCTGGAAAAAGATGCTCATTCTGGCTGGGTAAGTTATTTTTGGTTGCATACCGAGTTCCTTAGCCTTTCAGAATATCATATTCCAGGACCTTTGATCTTTTAATGTGGATGCTGCTAGATCTTGGGTGATCCTTTTTGTGGCTCCTCTATATTTGAATTGGGTTTTTCTAGCCGCCTGGAGTATTTTTTCCTTCATTTGAGGGTTCTGGCATTTGGCTACTATATTTCTTGTTTGTTTTGATTTTAGGATCCCTTTCAGTGGGTGATGGATGAATCCTTTCAATATCTATTTTACCCTCTGTTTCTATGATTTCTGGGCAGTTCTTTTTGATGATTTCCTGGAAAATAGTATCCAGGCTCTTTTTTCATCGTATTTTTCTGGGAGTCCAATAATTCTGATATTGTTTCTCCTACACCTATTTTCCAGGTCTGTTGTTTTCCCAAGAAGTTATTTCACATTTTTATCCATTATTTGAATTTTTTGGTTTTGCTTGATTGATTCTTCTTGTCTCCTCAAGTTATTCAATTCCATTTGTTCTATTCTGATTTTCAATGAAGTATTTTCTTCACTCACGTTTTTTATATTTTTTCCTAATTGTTGAATTTGTTCTATGGAATTTTTTTCCATTTAGCCAACTTTATTCTGTAGAGAGCTATTTTCTGTTTCCAGTTTACTAATCCTATTTTTCAAGGATTTGTTTTCTTTATCCACTCTGTCTTTAAGTGAGTGGGACAATTTCTCCAGATTCTCTTGCCAAGCATCCCTCTCCTTTTCCCATTTTACTTCTAGCTCTCTTGTGAAGCCTTTTTAATTTCTTCTATGAGATTCATCTGTGCAGAGGAACAGACAATCTCCTCCTGTGGGGATTCACCCGGAGATAATCTGTTTTTAGTCTCCTCAGGGTTTAGAGTCTGCTCTCTGTCCGTATAAAAGCTGTCAATCGTTAAGGTCCTTTTCAATGTTTTGCTCATTTTGTCAGAGAAGAATCAGAGACAAACTAGCAAAGAAAAAAAGGAAAAAAAACTCCAAATGGAATCTGCTTTTTTTGGGGGGGGAGGGGCTGGATGGTGTTACTGAGCTTCCTCTACAGGTTGTGGGGGCAGCAGCAAGGCACTAGCAGGATTGTGCTGGGCCTGAGCTCTGAGACTCTGAGAGCATACTGAGACACTGTGGGGGAGGTGTGGCCAGGTCCCAAGGAACTCCAGCTGTTTGGGGTTGAATTCTTCACCCCTGGTGTCTTTAACTTCTCTGCTGGACTACTGACTTGCTGCCAGAGCAAAGTATCCAAGCCTGTGGTGAAGCTCTCTCCGTAGAGACGGCTGAGATCACACCCCAACCCCCTCTGGTCTGCTCAGCTGAGCTGCCTGCCGAGCTCTCACTGCTGCTGCCCTCAGCCTGTGCCCGATCTAAAACTGTCCCGCCCTCGAGTAAAAACAGACCTTTCCTGGCGAATCTCAAGGATGTCTTCTCTTGGTAACTATTTGTGGGTTTTTTTTTTTTTCCAGTCAGGCATTAATTCAGAGGCTTGTAATGAGATGGATTCTGAGAGAAAATGTGGAGCTTCACAGCTGTGTGCCTCCTCGCCACCATCTTGGCCGGAAATGTGAAAACTATTTTCTTATGTAATTTGAAAACTAAAATAAAATATTATTCACCAAAAAAGAAAAGAAAAAAAAGAAAAAGAAACAAGTGAATAAATAAGTAGTATAAAATAACATTCAATTTAATTCAGCTGAAAAGTCTTAATGTGGCAATCTAATCCATGCACTGTCACTTTCTATCTATTTGATCTCAAGGGAGATATTTCTGTGACCCAAGCCTCATTTTCTCATTAAAAAAATAAGAAAAGAAAAGAAAAAAGAATATATCAAACTAGGTTATAAATTGAAAACTTGAAGCAACCTTAGAGGCTACATTTACAAAACTTATTATTTTATAAATAGAAAATCAGATAAAAAGAATTATTAAGAGATTTGCTCAAGGTTGCACAGCTTAAAAATGGGAGCCAGTTCCTTCCAAATTTATTGTTTTTTTTTTTCCTGCTATATAATACTGGCTAAATATTATTTAAATAACCATTCAAGCTTTAAAGTGAACACTCTTATACATACAGTGTCTATGAAGAAGAGAAATTAAACATTACATCTTTTGTTAAAAGGTTAATGACATCTTATAATTTAATCTCACAATAAAGTGTAAGGAATGAAATATGCACCTTCAGAAATTTTATTATGTTATTTTGATTCAATTCAACTTAAAAAGCATCAGTTATGTGCAAGTCACAAAGATTTGTGATAGTAATAGCAAAATAAGACTCAGCTAATGCTTAGGTTTACATAACTTATGCTAGAGCCATTTTATAAAAAAAATAATAAATTTTCATTAAATTTCCTTAAATTTTCACTGTGATTATTTATACCTCAGAAATTGACAAACACTACACATCTGGTTTAATCTATTATTTTGTTGATTATCTAGACTTAAAGAGAAAGAACAAATATTAAGAAAATTAATCTCAATATTTTATAATGGACACAATTTCCTTTTCTCCAATCTCTTGTTAAACATTTTAATGACATCAAGTTGTTATTGGTATACCCTTGTCCTTATTGATATATATTCACATTGATCAATCAGGCCTATTCCCAAAAAAATAGATTAGGTACTCTCCCCCTCAGGATTCAGAACATCACTCTTTTATGGCAATGGAAGCATCTATTTTTAATGCTATTGACTAAAGGCTACATTATGATATTCCACTCAAATATCAATCACTCATTATACTCTTGTGATTACTGGTCCAGGACGATTTTACCAATTAAAATCAGTTAACTTGTATGAGGGAATTTTTCTGAGATTATTATAGCAAAAATATTTATCCCTTTCCCCTACACACACCTGGAGATATATTCTCTCCTAAAATTCTATAATCTATACTCTATAGTGAGCTGAAACTTAAATCTGTTTCCATAAAATAGTTAATCCTACCAAAATCCCTTCCAAGTGCAACATAATCTCAGCATCTGATAGACAGGTAACTCAGGATTTCACTTCTCACAATTTTAGCTTGCTAAAAAAAAAATTCATTACAAACTTCTTCTCCTGGACCCATGATATCTTGCTTATCTTACCTTTTGAAGCTCACAAGACTGCAGATATCTCCAAATATCTATGGTGACAAGGTTAGCATTAGATGTTAGCTGGCAAGAAATCAGCTTTGGGGCCCACCCCGTAGAAAACTTTGCCAAGGACTCATCCAACACTGTTGCTTTATTTGATTTTCACTTGAACTTGGTAGGACCATTGCTATGACAGAACCCACTCCCTTTAGAAACAGAGGTATTAGGATAGGGTAAGGTGAGCTCCTAAGATAACTGGGAGGAATACTCCTGATTTCTATTCTTATTATAAATTTGAAATAAGTGCCCCCATTGTGACAGCTAATCTATATTAATTGGTTAAATGGAACATTAATCATTGGAAGCTAATAAGGATTTGAACCAAAAGAATTAGAACAGAATTACCCCCCACACACACACACACATATTCAACTCTGAAAATGAATGACAAAAGAGTCAAGAAGTTAGGCTATTGTTGTTAATTCTGAAAATACCAAAATGTTCACAAAGATTATGATAACCACAGTTAACTCTGAAAATTAAATAAACTAAAATAAAACCAAAGAGCTAACAATAGTCATAACCAAAAATATTTTCTTTATTCCATTCAAGTTGGGAAACTAGACCTGTTTTCAAAAAGATTGTTAATAATAGGTAACATTGACAAGACAAAGCTGATTCATAGTAAGGCTTCATGACTAGAACATGGGTATTGGAAATTCTTGTTGAACCTCAGAGATCAGCTGGTATTGTTACAAAACAATTCTGGGATTTTGCTAGGTTTAAATTCATCCAGAGATAGAGTGAAAATGATTGTTGTTATACTAAGCTTGCAAGACCTTAGAGCTGGAAAATTAGGAAAATACCTCCTGATAGTAAAGAGAGATAGGTAATTTTAGTTCTTTTAGGATTCCCCCTCTCAATTCTGGCCAATAAAGAACTGGAAAGTATGAGCTAAAATGCCATTAGAGACTAGGTAGTCCAAAACAAAATTTGAAATATTCATCTGCATTCTTGGAAAAATTAACTTGTCTGGATGTTGGCTGCTTTTAGATCCATACTAGATGAACTTGAGCTCCTAGAGGATTCTGTCATTCATTCAGGAGTGGAGCATTTGGTTTTATTTTGTTTTGGTTTTGATACTCCAGGAGTTCACTTAGAAACAATGATTGCCAATTTCTAAAGTATGAATAAGGGATAAAATGAAATATAGGCCAAAACCATATTGTGGAAGATTTTAAATAACCACTTATTAACCAATAAAGAATTTGAAATTTGTCCTAGAAGCAGGATTGTGATATTATTAGTCCTACATGGAGTATAAATTATATGTGGAAGAGAATGAAGATAGGAAGCCTAATTTGGAAATTACTTCAATAATCTACATGAGAAATTATGAAGACCTGAAGTAGATTAATTGCTATGTGAAATGAGACTAAGAGATTAAGTGTAAGACATGCAGTGAAGTTAAAGGAAATAAAATGGATATATATATATACACACACACACACACACACACACACACATACATACATGGGATATTTCAATAGAAAGATGAAGAATGTAATACATACATAGAGACAGACAGAGACATACACACACAAAGATAGAGAAAGAGAGAGAAGAAAGAAAGAGAATAGGAATATATAAGAATATGCTAGAGAAAACTCAAACTTGCTCATTAAGATCAATTGAAAAATTTTCAGTATGAACATAAAGTCCATGGAAATCAGCAAATGATACAAATCAAAACTTGATTTTTGCTTGATTTAATGTATTGACTTTCAAATTAATCCTAAAAGTATGTACTTGGCAAGTTGTTGAACATTTACCAGAATATTACTAGTATATATTTAGACTTGAGAATAGGATCTGAATAATGATCCTGCAAGGGAAGTTATGAAGAATTAGTCCAAAAGTTAGGAGAAGAACTAAGAAATTAATGTCATGCAAAGCAAAGAAAAAGGGATTTTCCAGAGGAAGACCTTGTGGAATAGTCAGTCATATCCAAAGCTGTAAATATAGGATGAAGGATCAAAAGAAGTTATTTGTATTTGAGTCTTTAGTTTCTATGGAAAGATCAGAAGTCAGACTTCAAGAGTCTGAGAAGAGAGCAAAAAGTGAGACAGAGCAGGCAAAGACAATTGAATCAATTTTTAGGGATTTCATGTAAAAAAGAAGAGAAATATGAGATTATAGCTTGAATTGAATTGAAGGTTTTAAGGGCTTTGAATTTGGAGTCAGAGAACTCCAGAGGTAGGTTTAAGCTCTGCTCATTACTTGTGCAAATATCTATGTCATTTGCTCCCCATCTTGAATCTTAGTTTCTCCATGTATAAAATGAAGGGGTTTGATGAAATGTCTTTGAACTCCTAGATGATAAAATAGTTGAGATTTGCACACTAATGTAAATAACAAAAATAATAGTTCATATGCTAGAATAGAATAAAGAATAGAGAAAGAATACCAGGGGAGTAACTTCTCAAAGAAACGGGAAGAAATGGATGAAGGAATGGGAAGGAAAATGGCCACTTCTTTATTAAAAAAAAAAAAAAAAAAAAAAAAAACTACAGTAAAAGAAGATTTACTGAAAATAATTAAGTAGCTTAAAATCTTGGCATTTTTATTGGATAAGTCTTGTTTTGATTAATGTTCTGCTTTCTTTAGCAGTTTTATAGCAGCCCACATTTACATAGTCCTTTAAGATTTACCAAACACTTTTTCTTCAACCAAGTGAATCAGATACTATTAGTGACATTGTTGGGTTTTTACAAAGATAGGAAGAAGAAGCTTTAGAAGGGTTAAGCTACTGGTGTGTTGTCAGTTAGCTAACATATGTCAGAGGTATGATTCAATCCAAAATCTGCTTCTATCTTTCTGCTTTCAAAAAGATTGATTTTTTAAAAAAATTCCCCAACCTTGTAAGCTCATTCAAAACCTGAAAGACAAATAGAAGTCTCTGCAGCATCACTTATAAATAGAGTGAATCAGTGCTCTCATCACTTACTAGTTATCTGTGCCTGGGTTTGCCAGCTCCTTTTGTGCTCTAATATAAAGGTGATACCTGGAACTTGCCTGTCAAGGTTGTCTGCCAGTCGCCTTCCCAGACTGTATATGATGCTTTTATCTCACAGAGGAAGTTTGACAGCTGAGGTGAATCCTTCCCCTGTCAGGTAATTCATTGCTTTCACCTAGGAAAATAACCTATAAAGACCCAAGAGAAATGGAAAATAGACCTTAATGTAGATCTAACATTTTTAAGAAGACAAATGATCAATTGCTTTTACCTCCTTCAGAAATTTGAGCAATAGATAAATCAGTCTCTGAATATTACATAAAGGATGCAGTGCACCAAAGATAATTCAAACAACTAGGAAAATAAGCAAGGAGGTGAAGAGAAATTTTCTCTCAATAGGTGACAAAATGACAGGTCTTTAGAATGTACAGTCTATCCTTAGCTCCTGCTCTCAGGGCTGAGTATCTGTGTCTTTAACTCATGCAAATTAATACTGATGATAGTCAAGAATAAGATGCCTGGATAAGAGGAAATGTCTGAATGTAATTATAATGGTAGGATTGAGAACTAGGCATATATATTAGACTCTGAAAACATGTCAGTATACATGAGAAGATGTATGTATGATGATCTTGAAACAAAGAAAAATGTTCTTCATGACTCAAATTTTAGTTAATGGAATAAAGATTATTCAGATTCTATATTTAGATTTAACTACAAGGAAAGATAAGATCTATTATTCCTATAATTGTTTAATTTTAATTTAGGCTCTATAATACTAAATTTACATATATTTACATAACATAAATATTATAATACTTGTTAAATAATTTCTTCTCAGTAAAGGAAGAAAAATCTATATATGAGTAGTCTATAGAGAACAAATCAATCTATAAGAGAAAGTATATCAAATTGCAGTATAAAACCTTCAGAGGAGACAATTGCATTCTACAATCCTGTGATTTTGGGGATGTCACTGAATTACAGTTTTACTCATATTTATTTATGTTTTATAATGTGTTTCCCTAAACCTCTCCACATTATTTCACATTTTCACTTTTCCTGAATGGATAAGGCTGTAGAAAGACAACATAGGAGATCATGTAGAACTCTGACCCTATATCCATTTGGAAATTTATTGATAATTTTTTTTCTTCTGAGAGATTTCCATATTATGCACTATTAAAATAAGCAAAGAGTCAGTGTTCAGGTATTCAAAGAAGCCTTTTAAAACTGTCGGTTTTAAAGTTAAAGTTAGTTATTATATCATATTATTTAATATTATGCAATATTGTAAATTTTGTAATAGATCCTCATGGACTTAGTATTGTGAACTGATCTTTTCTTTAATTTTTTTAAATGGTCATTTTAGTAATTTTTTGCATATTTAGCAGAGTATAATATAATTACTTCCTAGAATAAAAAAAGCAAAAGAAAATAATAAAATTATCATTGGTCAAGAATAATGTTTGTCGGAAGCTGTAGTTAAGAGCAAGAAATTTGGTGATGAATATAAGTCAGAATTTTAGTACTCTTTAGGATATCCTGAATGGTTATGTTGCTTAATAGTTAGTTTAAATCTTATACTTAAAAAAATTGTTGATAAATCAATGAATGTTACCTTGAAGGGAATTAATTCAATACCATACTAGCAGGTTCTGTCCATGTACCTTTTTTTTTTTTTTTCTCTAATGAGTAACTTAAATGAAGATATACTGGGCATCCTTATCAATGTTGTAAATAACATAAACTTGAGAAGAATACTTATATCAAAGTATAGAATATATATTTTAAGATCTTAAATGCAATATGAGACAAATATACATGACTGCAATTGAGATCCAAATTTACATCAAATAGACATACACAAGAAGGAGACCTGGATTGATGCAAGTTCATGTGAAAAGGATGTAAGCATTTTAATTGATTTCAAGTCAATGTGAGAAAACAATATATGACTACAGCCCAAGATATTAATGATGGTAAGTTGATGGTGCACTGAACAAAGTTCTGGGCCTAGAATCAGGAATAACAATTCAAATCCAATTCTGATACTTTGAGATAGTCATTTAACCTCTGTTTCCTCAACTGTAAAATGGGAATAATAGCAACACCTACTCTCCAAGTTTTTGTGAATTTCAGAAGGGAAAATTATACAGTACTTATCATACTGACTACCACATAATAAACACTATGTTATCTACTTGTATAACTATTATAATGATGATGATGATATAATATTATTGCAATCTTTGCAAATGATTCTGTAATCCCATTTATGTGAATATTCTCAACAAAGATTTATATTGGAAAACAAACATGCCTCCTTTTTTGTCTTTTTTAATGACTTAAAAACGTTTTTGTTACAAAGTGGTCATAAAACATATTTGGATCTTTCCTTACATTTCCTTGAGAGAAAGGATTAAAATGAAATATATAGAACCTTCACTTATATCTCACTCTTATCATTTCACCAGCCCATATTTTTTTTACTCAGATGTTTCTCTGGTTACATCATTCATACTATTTCTCACATACTATGTCTGTTTATAATGTGTTAGAATGGAGCCAATCCATAGTGTGAGCCTATTCATTTCAGTTTCATTGTTATTTTGCTTCCACAGAGACTATACAGCATAAAATATTCAGACATATAACAACCCAGGAAGAATTTTAGCTATAAAATGATGTGCTTTTTTCAGCAACAAATGTTAAGCTATTAAAATAACTGCAATTTCAACAAATTCAAATGAGCTTACTTTTTTCTTGTTCAATTCTCAACTATTGTTCATTTTCAGTGTCTATTCAAAGTCTCTTCCTCTCTCTCACATCTATTGATCAATCTATATGTCTGTCTGTCTGTATCTATCTATAAATCAATCTATATATTTATGCAGCTATCTATCTCTCATGTCTACTGATACAACCTTAAACTTCATTTACATTTGAGAACAAAGAAGTATCATCTCTGATACCCTACATTGATCTAACCACATGTAAAATGTGTTCAGTTTTATTTTTTTTAATTATAACTTTTTATTGACAGAATCAATGCCTAGGTAATTTTTTTTTGGCAATATTACCCCTT
This sequence comes from Sarcophilus harrisii, assembly GCF_902635505.1. Classification (NCBI taxonomy): domain Eukaryota; kingdom Metazoa; phylum Chordata; class Mammalia; order Dasyuromorphia; family Dasyuridae; genus Sarcophilus; species Sarcophilus harrisii. Next base: position 128,121,508 of record NC_045428.1, on the reverse strand, counting down.
GTACTTACTTCTGTTCTGACTTTTCCCCTCCCTCCCTCCACCCCCTCCCCCAGATGGCAATCAGTACTATACATGTTAAATATGTCACAGTATATCCTAGATACAATATATGTGTGCAGAACCGAACAGTTCTCTTGTTGCACAGGAAGAATTGGATTCAGAAGGTAAAAATAACCCAGGAAGAAAAACAAAAATGCAAACAGTTTACATTCATTTCCCAGTGTTCTTTCTTTGGGTGTAGCTGCTTCTGTCCATCATTGATCATTGAAACTGAGTTAAAAAAACAAAAACTAAAAAAAAACTAAAAAAATTAAAAAAAAAAAAAAAAAAAAAAAAGAAACTGAGTTAGATCTTCTCTTGGTCAAAGAAATCCACTTTCATCAGAATACATCCTCATACAGTATCGTTGTTGAAGTAGATAATGATCTCCTGGTTCTGCTCATTTCAGTTAGCATCAGTTCATGTAAGTCTCTGCAAGCCTCTCTGTATTCATCCTGTTGGTCATTTCTTACAGAACAATAATATTCCATAACATTCATATATCACAATTTACCCAACCATTCTCCAATTGATGGGCATCCACTCATTTTCCAGTTTTTAGCCACTACAAACAGGGCTGCCACAAACAGTATGGCACATACAGGTCCTTTTCCCTTCTTTAGTATCTCTTTGGGGTCTAAGCACAGTAGAAACACTGCTGGATCAAAGGGTATGCACAGTTTGATAACTTTTTGAGCATAGTTCCAAATTGTTCTCCAGAATGGCTGGATGTGTTCACAGTTCCACCAACAGTGTATTAGTGTCCCTGTTTTCCCACATCCCCTCCAACATTCTGAATTATCTTTCCCTGTCATTCTAGCCAATCTGACAGGTATGTAGTGGTATCTCAGAGTTGTCTTCATTTATATTTCTCTGATTAATAATGACTTGGAGTATCTTTTCATATGGCTAGAAATAATTTCAATTTCTTCATCTGAGAATTGTCTGTTCATATCATTTGACCATTTATGAATTGGAGAATGGCTTGATTTCTTATAAATTAGAGTCAGTTCTCTATATATTTTGGAAATGAGTCCTTTATCATAACCTTTAACTGTAAAAATATTTTCCCAGTTTATTGCTTCCCTTCTAATCTTGCCTACATTAGTTTTGTTTGTATAAAAACTTTTCAAATTGATATAATCAAAATTTTCTATTTTGTAATCAATAATGATTTCTAGTTCTTCTTTGATCATAAATTCCTTCCTCTTCCACAGGTCTGAGAGGTAAACTATCCTATGCTCTTCCAATTTATTTATAATCTCATTCTTTATACCTAGGTCATGAACCCATTTGGACCTTATCTTGGTTTACGGTGTTAAGTGTGGGTCAATGCCTAGTTTCTGTCATACTAATTTCCAATTTTCCCAGCAGTTTTTATCAAATATAAGTTCTTATCCCAAAAACTGAAGTCTTTAGGTTTGTCTAACAGTAGATTATTAACATTATTGACTGTTTTGTCCTTTGACCCTAACTTATTCCATTGATCAACTAGTCTATTTCTTAACCAATACCAAATGGTTTTGGTAACTGCTGCTTTATAATATAATTTTAGATCTGGTTTTTTTATTAATTCCCTTGAGATTCATGACCTTTTGTTTTTCCATATGAACTTTGTTGTTATTTTTTCTAGGTTATTAAAAGAGTTTTTTGGGAGTCTGATTGGTATAGTGCTAAATAAATAGATTAGTTTAGGTAGTATTGTCATCTTTATTATATTTGCTCATCTTATCCAAGAACGTTTAATATTTTTTCAGTTGGTCAGATCAGAATTAATTTGTGTGGAAAGTGTTTTGTAGTTTTTTTCATAAAGTTTCTAATTTTCCCTTGGCAGATAGATTCATAAATATGTTATACTATCAGTAGTTACTTTAAATGAAATTTCTCTTTGTAACTCTAACTATTGGGTTTTGTTAGTGATATATAATAATGCTGATGACTTAGGTGGGTTTATTTTGTATCCCACAACTTTGCTAAAGGTATGGATTATTTCAAATAACTTTTTAGTAGAATCTCTGGGGTTCTCTAAGTATACCATCATATCATCAGCAAAGAGTGATAATTTGATTTCCTCATTACCTATTCTAATTCCTTTCATCTCTTTCTCAACTCTTATTGCAAAGCTAGCATTTCTAATACAATATTGAATACTAATGGTGATAGTGGGCAACCTTGTTTCACTCCTCATCTTACTGGGAATGGTTGCAGTTTGTCCCCATTACATATGATGCTTACTGATGGTTTTAAATAGATGCTACTGATTATTTTAAGGAAAAGTCCATTTATTCCTATACTCTCAAGTGTTTTTAATAGGAATGGATGTTGGATTTTATCAAATGCTTTTTCTGCATCTATTGAGATGATCATATGGTTTCTGTTAATTTGGTTATTAATATGGCCAATTATTCTGATAGTTTTCCTAATATTGAGTCAGCCCTGCATTCCTGGTATAAATCCTACTTGATCATGATATATTATCCTGGGGATGATTTTCTGTAATCTTTTTGCTAATATCTTATTTAAGATTTTAGCATCAATATTCATTAGGGAGATTGGTCTATAATTTTCTTTCTCTGTTTTCAAGCTACCTGGTTTAGGTATCAATACCATGTCTGTGTCATAAAAGGAATTTGGTAGGAGTCCATCATTCCCTATTTTTTCAAATAGTTTATATAGCATTGGGGCTAATTGTTCTTTGAATGTTTGGTAGAATTCCCATGTAAATCCATCTGGTCTTGGGGATTCTTTGGGGGGAGTTGATTAATAGCTTGTTCTATTTCTTTTGCTTCAATGGCACTATTTAAGCAACTTACTTCCTCCTATGTTAATCTGGGAAGCCTATATTTTTGGAGGTAGTCATCCATTCCACTTAGGTTATCAAATTTATTGGCATAAAGTTGGGCAAAGTAACCCCTTATTATTTCTTTAATTTCCTCTAAGTAACAATTTGATTTTCCTCTTTCCTTTTTCTAATAAGATTTACCAAAGCTTTATCTATTTTATTTTCAGAATTTCAAATTTAGTAATTGATTGAGGGTTTTTAATTTGGTCCTTTTCTAGCTTTTTAAGTTGCAATCCCAATTCACTGATCTTCTCTTTCTCTATTTTATTCAAGTAAGCCTCTAAGGATATGAAATTTCCCCTTCTTACCTCTTTGTCTGAATCCCATAAATTTTGGTATGATGTCCCATCATTGCTGTTTCAGCCAATCATTCTTTAAGATGAGATTATTTAGTTTCCAATTACTTTTTTCCCCCTAACTTTTTGTTGAATGTAGTTTTTATTGCATCATGATCTGAAAGAAAGCTTTTATTATTTCTGCCTTCCTGCATTTAACTTGAGGTATTTAATGTCCTAAAATATGGTGAATTTTTCTGTATGTTCCATGAATTGCTGAGAAGAAAGTATACTCTTTTCTGTCACCATTCAGTTTTCTCCAAAGATTTATCATACCTCATTTTTCTAAAGTTCCATTTACCTCTTTACTTTCTTTCTTAGGTTTGATTTATCTAATTCTGAGAGTGCAATATTGAGATCTCCCACTATTATATTTTTGCTGTCTATTTCTTCTTGCAAATCTCTTAACTTCTCCTTTAGGAAGTTAGATGCTATGCTACTTGGTGTATATATGTTTAGTATTGATATTGCTTCATTGTCTATAGTATCCTTTAGCAAGATATAGTTTTCTTCCTTATCTCTTTTAATTAGATCAACTTTTGCTTTTGCTTGATCTGAGATAAGGATGGCTACCCCTGCTTTTTTGACTTTGCCTGAAGCATAATAGATTCTGCTCCAGCCTTTTACCTTTATTCTGTTTGTATCTCTTTGTTTTAAATGTGTTTCCTATAAACAATGTATTGTAGGGTTCTGACTTTTGATCCAATCTGCTATCTGTAGACTTTATGGGAGAGTTCATCCCATTCATATTTATGGTTAAAATTATTAATTCTGTATTTCCTACCATCTTAATGTCCCCAGATTATGCTTTTATTTTTCTTGCCCCTTCTTACCCCCTTCCTTAGTATTAAAATTATGGGTCCCACTCATGTCATATAGCTTTCCTTCTTTAGGATCCTTCCCACCTCCCTTTGAATCCCTTCCCCTTTTGTGTACCCTTCCCTAATTACTCTTTTTCCTTTTCCCTTCTCCTCTCCCACTTTTTAATGAGGTAAGAGAAGATTCTCTGTAAAATAAATATGTCAATTATTTTCTCTTTGAGCCAACTCTGATGAGAGTAAGATTCATACAATGTTCCTCCCCCTCTCTAAGTTCCTTCACATATGATAGGTTTCCTTTGCCTCATTGTGGGATGTAGTTTCCCTCTTTTTATCTCCCCTTTTTCCTTTTTCTGACACTATACACTTTCCATTCCCACTTACTTTTTTGTGTTATATCAGTGAAATCAAATTATACATGTGGTTTTCATGTATATCTACAACAGAAATACAGTTCTCAAGAATTCCTTTTACCTTTTTCTACTTCTCTTGAGTCCTATTGTTGGAGATGAAATTTTTTGTTTAAATCTGTTTTTTTACTTAGAACCAAATGGAATTCCTCTGTTTCATTAAATGCCCATCTTCTTTCCTGGAAAAAAAATGATCTTAGCTGGGTAGTTTATTCCTGGCTGCATTCCAAGTTCTTTTGCCTTTCAGAATATCAGATTCCAGGCCCTTTGATCCTTTAATGTTAAGTTAGCCAGATCTTGAGTGACATTTATTGTGGCACCTTGGTATTTGAATTGTTTTTTTCCTGGATGCTTGTAATATTTTTTCCTTAGTCTGATAGTTCTGAAATTTGGCCCCAATATTCCTTGGAGTTTTTATTTTAGGGTCTTTATCAGAAGGTGTTCGATGAATTCTTTCAACGACTATGTTAACTTCCAGTTCTATTACTTCTGGACAGTTCTCTTTGATGATTTCCTGTAAAATAGTATCTAGGCTCTTTTTCTCATCAGAATTTTTGGGTAGTCCAGTGATCCTCAGGTTATCTCTCTAGAGCTATTTTCCAGGTCTGTTGTTTTTTGAAGTAAATATTTAACATTTTTTTCCATTCTTTCATTTTTTTGGTTTTGCTTGACTGATCCTTGATGTCTCAATGGATCAGTCATTTCTATTTGTTCAGTTCTGACTTTTAGTGAGTTATTTTCTTCAAGAGCTTTTTTTACTTCTTTTTGTATATGTTCAATTGAGTTTTTAAATGAATTGTTTTGCTCTATGGATTTTTTTTCCTTTTCACTATTTTTTTTTAGTGAGTTATTTTCTTTTCCCAATTCACAAATTCTTTTCCCCTGCACTTCTTGGAAGGTTTTTACCTTTTCCGATTCACATTTCAGGAAGTTGTTGCTCTCTTGCATAGCTTCTCTTTCTTTTCCCCATTTTTCTTCTAGTTCTCTGTTAAGGTTTTTAATAGTCTCTTCTAGGAGAGCCTTTTGTGTTGGGGACCAACAATTGTCTGGAAACTGTCTGCTATTAGTCTCTTTGGGGTTGAGAAACTGCTATCTTTCTGTATAGAAGCTATCCATCATCCTTTTAATTTTTTTACTCATTTTTTAAAGTCTGTAGGGTCTGCCTTCAGGGCCAGGAGGTTACCAGCTTCCTCTGCAGGCAGTGATAGATGTTTGGACACATAGCTGTCTTGCCAACCAGCTACAAAGAGCAGTGAGATACTGGGGGTGCTCTGGTAAAGAGTTCTCCACCAGGAAGTAACTCAGGCCTGCAAGCCTGAGCTGGGAAATGCCCTGCAAAGAACCCTGCTGTGAGGCTTAATGACTGCCTTGGGGCTAGCTTCTGAGCAGTGAAAGTTTCACTACCCCAAGCCAAAGCTTGCTCTGGGGCTGTGGGTATTAGCTGCTGAGCAATGAATAGCCCTAAAGGGACTGAAAGTGTCTCTGAACTGGGAAGCACAGTCTGCTGGGGAGGTTCTATTGCCCCAGGCCGAGCCACACACTGTGCAGATTAGAGGCTGTCTTGGGCTGTGTCCCCCTATTGTGCATATTTGTTCCTCCTCACCCCCAACTCCATCCACCCACCCCACCCCCCCAAAAAAAGCCCTGTACTGCAGGATGTGGCTGCAGAGCTGGGTTACAGGTCTGCCTGAGTCACTTCTGGGTTTGAGTGGTTAAAGCTAGATCTTGTTAGGTTCTGGCATTTTTTAGAGTACCCTCTGTTTTAGGCTTTAATTTCTCTGCCAGCTTTTAATCAAGGTAGAGCAGTTAGCCTATAGCAGAGTCATCTCTATAACTTCTCTAGCCACAGAGATCACTTCTGTCCCTGGTCTGCTCAGGACACTAGTCTCTCCCTGCCTGCATTGGTCTGTTCCTTGGCCCCTCAGGGCAAACCTTTCCTGGCAATCTTCCAGATTATCTTCAGCTGGTAAATTGCACGCTTCTAATCTTCATGAATTTTAGCAGTCAAACACTAGTTTTGAGCCTGAATTTAATAGCTGGTTATAAGGGATTGCGAGGACCTTAGAAAGTCATGTGTGCCTTCTCTGCCATCTTGGCTCTGCCTCCATGTGTTCAGTTTTAGATGACATATTTGAAAAGATAATTTTAAAAAGGTGAAACATATCCAAAGTGAAGAGGGGAAAGGATTATTAAAGGTCTAGAAATAAAACTGTATTGTTGTTCAATTGTTTTCAGTTGTATCCAATTATTCATAATTATATTTGAGATTTTTCCTGAAAAGGTGCTAAAGCGGTTGATACATAATAGGTAGCTATTAAGAATCAGAGGTCAGATTTGAATTTATGAATATGAGTCTTCCTGATGTCAAGCTCAGTGCTCTATCCATTGTAATACACAGCTGTCCCCCAAAATCATGTTAGAAATAGTTAAATGATATTTTTTTCTTGAACAGGAGATGGTTCTATTATGTGAAAAGGAGAGGGCAAGGGGTAGATAAATTTATTTTATGATATTTGAAAATATGACTTCTGAAAAAAAAGACTAGTTATTCTTATTATTTTTTTAGAAGGAAGTACTAGGACAAGAGGTTAATATTTATATGTTTTCTTTTGTTAAGCCAAATTAATCTTCTTAATTAGAGCGCTGACCCATATCATAATCATATCTGTTATTTCTATAGCACATTTAGACTTACAGACCACTTGGTATACATTACCTTATTTGATCAACAAAAAGAACTCTACCAGAATAGATAGTATCCATATCAATGCTTCTGAAGGTAAAGAAAATGGGTTTCATTGATTTTACATGGTTTGCATATGGTTACCAAACTAGTAAGCATTAGAGAACAAATTCCTTAAAATTCAATATTCTTTCTATTATATGAGATTGCCCCAAGTTTGAAAAAAATGTCTTGTGAAATTTTAAATTAGCTGTGTGCAAATGTACTCAGTCTTCATTGCCACTTGTAAAAAATCTTATAAAGAATAATTTCTGAATAAAGTTTGGGATAGGATTGTGTGATTTTTGACTTTAACACTGAATTTAAGTACAAAACTTGTTTTGATTTTTTTGTTCAGTCTCTTTTTATGTTGTATCTAATTCTCTGTGAATCCATTGAGAATTTCTTGGCAAATATACTGAAGTGCTTTGTCAATTTCTTCTCTAATTCACTTTATAGATATGGAATTGAGACAAACCAGTTAAAATGACTTGCCACAATCCAGATTTGAACTTAACTCTAGTTCCTGACTCTAGTCCTGATGTACATTGACAAAATGTACCATCTAACTATTTTGCTAAAGAATGCTCAATGTAAACCTCTTTTTAAATCTTATAAAATAAAAGGTAAAATATCTAATTTTAGATGTCTCAAGATAGGTATTTATTAATTTAGATTTATAGAAAGCTATTTAAATATGTAAAGGAGGAGAAAACAAATTGGACTTGGAATCAGAAGACATGACTTTGAATCCTTGAAAACTACTCTTACTCTAAACTGGAGGTTAAACTAAATGGCCTTTGGGGCTACTTCAAACTCTTAAGTAAAAGATCTTATGATGCTATGAAGTTAATTTTCCTCTCTGGGTTTTCATTTTCCTCATTTAAAAATAAGAGGGTTGGACAAAATGACCTCTAAGATGTGATCATAATAAACCTCATGACATTTAAGTGCTGTGTCATTAGTTTCCCAATTTTATAACTCTATAGCATTTTTCATAATGGGTTTTATAAAAGGTCGCTGAAAGAAGAGTCAGCATTTCAAAGAGGAAAATGGATCAGATTTGGATTAAGGATTGTCTAATTTCAAGTCTTCTTTCTGAAACATGCAAGAAACATAATCCTGAGAGAGAAAGTCAACATCTTTGAGTTTATGAAACTGTTAAAGACTTTAAACTATAAATGAAGCATGTATTTTCAGTGTTGGATAGCATATCCTTGTTCTGTGTTCTATACTTTAATAAGAGCTTCTTAAACTTTTTTCCACTTTTTTTTTTTGCCTGTGAATTCCAAGTACATACATATTGAAATAGTTATCCAAATAAAATATAAATCTTAATTTTATGATCCCAGTATTCAATCATGTGACCCAATGTGATGTTGCAACTAACAGTTTAAGAAGCTTTGTTCTAATGAACTTTCCTTCTAATTAGATTGCTATAATAATGATGAAATGCTGTAATGGGAAGTATAAATTGGTAAAGGTAGAAGCATACTACTGTCCCCTTCCATTCTCCCCCCAAAAGGACAAATGATATTTTGTAGACAAGGATTATGAATCATTAAAAGTTTTAAGTTCCTTCAAGTTCTATTAAATTCCATCAAGATCATTAAGCATGTTGCTACATGTCAACCAGAAGACTCATAAATTTCACTTAGAGTGGATTATGGTAAAATTTGTTCTAAATTACTTTTATTAAATTAACTTTTTAAAGGATATAAGTAATTTTAAAATTAGGTAAAGGCAAAGTCAAAATCTCCAGAGAAATGTATCACTAAAAGTTAATTATTTAAACATACAAAATCCAATTAAGTGATTAATTTATTGACAAGTTAATATTTATAAAACTGAATTGCTTTAATTTAAAACAAAGGTAAATTAAATAATGCTCCATTAATTTGGACATAATTTATTTAGGATATCTGAGCATTTGACTTGTGCTGTGAGGTGTGACAAAGTTCAAATATGAAGTACTTTCATAAAAATGATCCATTAAAAATTATCAATTTAATAAAGTAAAGAATATGTTTTCCATATGATGAAAGGGAGAGTCAAGTGCTTTGAATTGCAGGTGTGAAACAAACAATAGGCTTAATACCTAAACTATAAAAATAATATAGACAATTTGATTCCATGGTCATTTGCTGAAATAATACTGAATTAAGAATTATAGGGTGGCCATAAAAATTAATGAAGGAAAATGAAGATTAGGGTTCTTTTACAAGCAATATAGATTAGGTTAAGTTCTTTATTAAATAAGAATGGTAAAATTATAATCTATTTATATATGACTATGTGTAATTGACTAAACTTTGTCAAAATATAATCATGTGCCTTTCTTTCACCTTTCCAAAATTTCTTAGTGAAGATTGTATTTACTAAAGGTTTTCTGTCAATTATTCAGTCATTTATTAATATATACATATATTTCTTCAGTCTCTACTGTTCCCACCATTGTATTTTTGTATATTCAGATATTCTCCACAATGTCAGATTTTCAGATGATTGTTTATATTTTTCAACTATCTAGCATTCTTCACACAGAACTTAATGGCTTGCTGAGCTAAATAAACTTTGCTATTGAGACTCTATTACCTACAAATACATGCACTAGTCTGCTCCTCTCACACACAGAGAAAAACAAGTTTGCTAGTTCAGTGAAAAATCAGACTAAAAGAATAGTGAAGGGCTATTTTGTGACTTAAAACTCAATGATTATATTCATACAGGACACAACTTTAATCCTTGGTTTGTATAATTTTATGCAGGGCTAAAAATGGTAATAGATATGGTCTGAGCTGATTACAATTATTTGAATGGTTATTTAGGATATAGAATATACAAATTGCAATGTCATTATGATTTTTTTTTACAGAGATGTAAAAGGACATTTCAAATTGAGAAAGAAAAAAAAATAATTGGAGTGTTCATTCATGCATGGGAGTAAATGGAACAGATTGATTATAATCTTCAAAGTAGCATACAGAAGCAGTAGCAAAACAAGGAAATAGTTTAGCAAATGCTTTTTACTAAAGCTAAGAATTTGAAAATTAAATGAAGTATATTAAAAAATCCAGTCTGAGTATAACATATACACACATACATACATATGTACATATATAATGGAATTGACGTAAGAGACATTTATGAAATAATTGAAACGAATTCATTAATTCTTTCAAGTATCAATTCATTACTAAAGAAACATTTTCTCCTTTTCTTCTTCTCTTTTTTCTTCTTCTTTCCTCTCCAAAGAACTGAAAACTATTAACAGGGGGGTAGATCCAAGATGGCAGAGAAGACAATATGACATTCTAAGCTCCTCTCATGCCCTCACTACTAATTACCAAATTCAGCCTCAAAAATGGTACTTTACTGGTAAAATTTATGAAGATTGGAAGTACAACAACTTACCAGCAGAAGATAATCTGGAAGATTTCCAGAAAAGATTTTTTCTGAGCTGTGGGAGCAGGCCAGAGCAATCAGGGAGATAGAAGGAGAGGCTAGCATACTGAGCCTAGAATAAACTACCCAGCTAAGCTGAGCATTTTCTACCAGCAAAGAAGATGGACATTTAATGAAACAGATGAATTCCATTAGTTTCTGAGGAAAAAACAAACTAAACAAAAAAAAATAAGTAAGGGGGGGGGGAGGAGGCAGTTTCTGTCTTTGGAAAATTTATATGGAGAACTCTACCACAGGTTGCCTGCTTTACTTTGGATGCAAAGCAGTAGATCAGCAGAGAAATTAAAACCAAAGATAGAGTGTACTCCAAAAAAAATGCCAAGATCTAACAGAATCTGGCGACATCTATCCTGAAACAGAAGTGACTCAGCACAAACCAAAGCATAACTGTGAAGGTGCATTCTGCAGCATGTGGCATTTGCCCAGGGCAATCACAAATCTGCACTTGCAAGGGGGCTCAGCACAGGGCAGCTTCTAATCTTCACAGGGCAGGGCTCAGCCTGGGGCAATAGAACTTCTGCAGCACAACTGTGCTTCCCAGGGCAGAGACACTTCTGGTCTGGTGTGGGATTCTTCACTGGGCAATTGGTAAAACTCACGGTGGGGTTCTGCTTGGGGCAGTGACACTTTTATTGTTCAGCCTCTAGTCCCAGGGTAGTTGCTAATCCTCACAGAGGGGCTCTTAGCAGAGCAGTTTCCCAGCTCAGCTCACGCTATCCAGGGCAGAGACACTTCTGGTGTGGAACTTTTCCCAGAGCACTCCCACATCTTGGCCGCCCTTTACAGCCTGTTTGCAGGATAGCCACTGTCCACTGCTCTGCAGAGGAAGCTCTGTAGCCTCCTTGCCCTGAAGACAGAGCATAAGGCCTTTTAAAAAAAAATAAAGATAAGTAAAAAAGCCAAACAGATCATCAATAGATTCTATACAAAAAGAGAGCAGGTTCTCAACCCCGAGGAGACTAATAACAGATAGTCTCCAGACAAAACCCCAAAGGAGGATGTAACCTGGTCCCTCTCCTAGAATAAATTATAAAAAATCTTAAAAGAAAGCTAGAAGAAAAACAGGGAAAGGAAAGAGAAGGTGTGAAAGAGAGTCCAGAAAAGGCTTATAACTCACTTAAAGAAAAATTTGATACAGTGGAAAAAGAAAACAACTTCCTGAAATGTGATTGGAAAGGGTAAAGAACTCCCAGAAAAGTAGGATTTGTGAATTGGAAAAAGAAAATAACTCAGTAAATAAATAGTGAAATGGAAAAAAAAATTCTATAGAGCAAAACAACTCATTTAAAACCTCAATTGGTCATATACAAAAAGAAGTAACAAAAGCTAATGAAGAACATAATTCATTAAAAATCAGAATATGAACAAATAGAAATGAATGATTGATTGAGACATCAAGAATCAGTAAAGCAAAACCAAAAAAAAAAAAAAAAAAAAAAAAAAAAAAAAAAAAAAAAAAAAAAAAGAAAAATTAGAAAAAAATTTTAAATGTATACTTGGAAAAACAGCAGACCTAGAAAATAGATCTTGGACAGATATTGTGAGGATTATTGGACTTCCTGAAAATTATGATGAAAAAAAGAGCCTAGATACTATTTTACAGGAAATCATCAAAGAGAACTTCCCAGAAGTAATAGAACCAGAAGGTAAAATATGCATTAAAAGAATTCATCGAATACCTGAAAAAGACTCTACAATAAGAACTCCAAGGAATATTGTGGCTAAATTTCAGAACTATCAGACTAAGGAAAAAAATATTACAAGCAGACAGAAAAAACAATTTAAATATTGAGGAGTCACAATCAGGATCACTCAAGATCTAGCTGCTTCCACATTAAAAGATTAAAAGGCATGGAATTTGATATTCTGAAAGGCAAAAGAACATGGAATGCAGCCAAGAATAAACTACCCAACTAAGCTGAGCATTTTCTACCAGCAAAGAAGATGGACATTTAATGAAACAGATGAATTCCATTAGTTTCTGAGGAAAAAACAAACTAAACAAAAAAAAAAAAATAAGTAACCTCCAACTATAGGACTCAAGAGAAGCAGAAAAAATTGAAAAGAACTCTTGAGAAGTGTATTTCTCTTATGGATATACATAAAAAGTACATGTATAATTTGATTTTACTGATATAACATAAAAAGGAAGTAGAAATGGAAAGGGAATATTATCAGAAAAAGGAAAAAGGAGAGATAAAAAGAGGGAAACTACATTCCATGAAGAGGCAAAGTCAACCTATCATACCTGAGGAAATTTAGAGAGGGGGAGGAACATTGTGTGAATCTTACTCTCTTCAGAGTTGGCTCAAACAGAAAATAATTGACATATTTGTTTTACAGAGAAACTTCTCTCACCTCACTAAAAAATGGGAGAGAAAAAGGAAAAAAGGAAAAGAGTAATAAAGGAAAGGTACAAGAAAGAGGAAGGGATTCAAAGAGGGTGGGAGGGATTCTAAAGAGGGAGAGCTGCATGAGGAAAGTGGTGCCCATAACTTTAATACTGGGGAAAGTGTAAGGGGGGTAAGAAAAAGAAAAGAATAATCTGGGGATAATAAGATGGCAGGAAATATAGAATTAGTAATTTTAACCATAAATGCAAATGGGATGAACGCTCCAATAAAACAGAGTTGGATAGTAGACTGGATGAAAAGCCAGAACCCTACAATATGTTGTTGACAGGAAACACATTTAAAGCAAGGGACATATACAGAGTAAAAGTAAAAGAACAGAGCAGTATCTACTATGCTTCATGTGAAGTCCAAAAAGCAGGGGTAGCCATCCTCATGTCAGATCAAGCAAAAGCAAAAATTGATCAAATTAAGAGATAAGGAAGGAAACTATATCTTGCTAAAGTGTAGCATACACAGCGAAGCATTATCAATACTAAACATATACACACCAAGTGGTATAGCATCTAACTTTCTAAAGGATATGTTAAGAGAGTTGCAAGAAGAAGTAGCAAACTATAATAGTGAGGCCTCTCAATCTTGCACTCTCAGAATTAGATAAATAAAACTACAAAACAAATAAGAAAGAACTTAAAGAGGTAAATAGAATATTAGAAAAATGAGGTATGATAGATCTTTGGAGAAAACTGAATGGTGACAGAATGGAATATACTTTCTTCTCAGCAGTTCATGAAGCCTCTACAAAACCTGACCATATGTTACAGCATAAAGATCTCAAAATTGAATACAAGAAGGCAGAGATGATAAATGCATTCTTTTCAGATTACGATGCAATAAAATCTACATTCAACAAAAAGCTAGGTGTAAATAGACCAAAAAGTAATTGTAACTAAATAATTTCATCTTAAAGAAGGATTCTTAAAGAAACAGCAAATTAAAGATACAATTAATAATTTCACCCAAGATAATGACAATGGTGACTCATCATACCAAAGTTTGTGGGATGCAGCCAAAGCAGTAATAAGGGGAAATTTTATATCTTTAGAGGCTTACTTGAACAAAATAGAGAAAGAGAAGACCAAAGAATTGGGCATGTAACTTAATAAGCTAGAAAAAGAACAAATTAAAAACCCCCAATCAAATCCTAAACTTGAAATTCTAAAATTAAAAGAAGCAATTAATAATATTGAAAGTAAAAAAAAAAAAAAACTATTGAATTAATAAATAAAACTAAGAGTTGGTTTTATGAAAAAAAAACAATAAAATAGATAAATCTTTGGTAAATATGATTAGAAAAAGGAAAGAGGAAAATCAAATTGTTAGTCTTTTTTTTTTAATAACTTTTTATTGACAGAACTCGTGCCAGGGTAATTTTTTTGCAACATTATCTCTTGCACTCACTTCTGTTCCGATTTTCCCCCTCCCTCCCTCCACCTCCTCCCCAGATGGCAAGCAACCCTATATGTGTTGAATATGTCGTAGTATATCCTAGATACAATATATGTGTGCAGAACCAAACAGTTTTTTTGTTGCACAGGGAGAATTGGATTTGGAAGATAAAAATAACCTGGGAAGAAAAACAAAAATGCAAACAGTTTACATTCATTTCCCAGTGTTTTTTCTTTGAGTGTAGCTGCTTCTGTCCATCATTGATCAACTGACACTGAATTAGGTCTCTTTCTCAAAGAAATTCACTTCCATCAGACTACATCTTCATGCAGTATTATTGTTGACATATATAATGATCTCTTGGTTCTGCTCATTTCACTTAGCTTCAGTTCATGTAATTCTCTCCAAGCTTCTCTGTATTCATCCTGCTGGTCATTTCTTACAAAACAATAATATTCCATAACATTCATATACCACAATTTACCCAACCATTCTCCAATTAATGGGCATCCATTCATTTTCCAGTTTCTAGCCACTACAAACAGGGCTGCCACAAACATTTTGGCACATACAAGTCCCTTTCCCTTCTTTAGTATCTCCTTGGGGTATAAGCCCAGTAGTAGTACTGCTGGGTCAAAGAGTATGCACAGTTTGATAACTTTTTCGGCATAATTCCAGATTGCTGTCCAGAATGGTTGGATTCGTTCACAATTCCACCAACAATGTATCAGTATCCCAGTTTTGCCGCATCCCCTCAAACAATCATCATTATTTTTTCCTGTCATCTTAGCAAATCTGACAGGTGTGTAGTGGTATCTCAGAGTTGTCTTAATTTGCATTTCTCTGATTAATAATTATTTGGAACACTTTCATATGAGTGGTAATAGTTTCAATTTCATTATCTGAAAATTGTCTGTTATATCCTTTGGCCATTTGTCAATTAGAGAATGGCCAAATTGTTAGTCTTAAAAATGAAAAGGGAGATCTTTCGACCAATGAAGAGGAAATTAGAGCAACAATAAGAAATTAATTTGCCCAACTTTATGCCAATAAATTTGATAACCTAAGTGAAATGGATGACTACTTCCAAAAATATAGGCTTCTCAGATTAGCAGAGGAGGAAGTAAAATGCTTAAATAGTCCCATTCAGAAAAAGAAATAGAACAAGCTATTAATCAACTCTCTAAGAAAAAATCCCCAGGACCAGATGGATTTAGATGTGAATTCTACCAAACATTTAAAGAACAATTAACTCCAATGTTATATAAACTATTTAAAAAAATAGGGAATGATGGACTCCTACCAAATTCCTTTTATGACCTAAACCAGGTAGGTTGAAAACAGAGAAAGAAAATTATAGACCAATCTCCCTAATGAATATTGATGCTAAAATCTTAAATAAGATATTAGCAAAAAGCTACAGAAATCTTCCTCAGGATAATATACCATGATCAAGTAGGATTTATACCAAGAATGCAGGGCTGGTTCAAAATAAGAAAACTATTAGCATAATTGATTATAACAATAACCAAATTATCAAAAACCATACGATCATCTCAGTAGATACAGAAAAAGCATTTGATAAAATCCAAAATCCAGTCCTATTTAAAAAAAACTTGAAAGTATAGGAATAAATGGACTTTTCCTTAAAATAATCAGTAGCATCTATTAAAAACCATCAGTAAGCATCATATATAATGCGGATAAACTGGAACCATTCCCAATAAGATCAGGAATGAAACAAGGTTGCCCACGATCACCGTTAATATTCAATATTGTATTAGAAATGCTGGCTTTGGCTATAAGAGTCAAGAAAGAGATTAAAGGAACTAGAGTAGTTAATGTGGAAACCAAATTATCACTCTTTGCTGATGATATGATTGTATACTTAGAGAACCCCAGAGATTCTACTAAAAAGTTATTAGAAATAATGCACAGCTTTAGCAAACTCACAGGATAATATAACCCACATAAGTCATCATCATTCTTATATATTACTAATTCAATCCAACAGTTAAAGTTACAAAGAGAAATTCCTTTTAAAGTCAATACTGATAGTATAAAATATTTGAGAATATATGTGCCAAGGGAAAATCAGGAAGTATATGAGCAAAACTACAAAACACTTTACACACAAATAAAGTCAGATCTAATTTGTTGGAATCCTTACAAAGTGTTAACTCATTAGTGTTGATAGAGACAATAATTATGTAATTTAGCATGGTTCAGTATTATTGATCTGATCCTATGAGGAGATGTTATGGGCCAGAACTTGAAACAAGGTACTAAGTGGAAGTGAGGAGACAGTGTTTACATCTAATTTAACAATGATTTAATCATACCACAAATAATGGTTTCCCAGTGATATAATGATTGATGTGTACTCAGTGAACAGCATATAAGCAAGAAACTCCCATTAATCAATTGGAAAAATATTAAATGCTCTTGAATAGGATGAACAAAAATAAAAAAGATGACAATATTACCTAAACTAATCTATCTATTTAGTGTTATAGCAATGAGATTTCGAAAAAACTATTTTAATAATCTAGAAAAATTAACACCAAAGTTCATATGGAAAAACAAAAGATCAAGAATTTCAAGGGGACTAATAAAAAAATGAAGGTCCTCTACCAGACCTGAAAATTATATTACAAAGCAATGGTTACCAAAACCATTTGGTATTGGCTAAGAAATCAACGACTTTATCAGTGGAATACATTAGGTCCTTTGAACCTAGTCAATAACTTTAATAGTCTAGTGTTTGACAAACCCAAATAACCCAGCTTTGGAAATAAAAATCCACTGTTTGACAAAAACTGCTGGGAAAATTGGAAATTAGTATGGCAGAAACTAGGCAGTGACTCATATTTAACACTGTACACCAAGATAATGTCAAAATGTATTTATAACCTAGGAATAAAGAATGAGATTATAAATAAGTTACAGGAACATAGGATATTTTACCTTTCAGAGGAGGAGGGAATTTGTGACCAAAGAGGAACTAGAGATCATTATTGATCACAAAATAGAAAATTTTGATTATATCAAATTGAAAACTTTTAGTACAAACCAAACTAAGGCAGACAAGATAAGAAGGGAAGCAATAAACTGGAAAAATATTCTGACAGTCAAAGGTTCTGATAAAGGCTTCATTTCCAAAATACATAGAGAATTGACTATAATTTATAAGAAATCAAGTCATTCTCCAATTGATAAATGGTCTAAGTATATGAACAGACAATTCTCAGATGAAGAAATTGAAACTATTTCTAGCCATATGAAAAGATGCTCCAAATGCAAATGAAGACAACTCTGAGATATCACTACACACCTGTCAGATTGGCTAGAATGACAGAGAATGATAAGGTAGAATATTGGAGGTCATGTGGGAAAATTGGGAAAGTGTTACATTGTTGGTGGAATTGTAGATACATCCAGTCATTCTGGAGAGTGATTTGGACTATGCTCAAAAAGTTATCAAACTGTGCATACCCTTTGATCCAGCAGTGTTACTACTGGGTTCATATCCCAAAGATATTTTAAAGAAGGGAAAGGGAAGGACCTGTATGTGTCAAAATGTTTGTGGCAGCCCTGTTTGTAGTGGCTAGAAGCTGGAAAATGAATGGATGCCTATCAATTGGAGAATGGTTGAGTAAATTGTGGTATATGAATAATATGAAATATTGTTCTGTAAGAAATGACCAGGAGGGTGAATACAGAGAGGACTGGTGAGACTTACATGAACTGATGCTAACTGAAATGAGCAGAACCAGGAGATCATTATATACCTCAACAATGATACTGTATGAGGATGTATTCTGATGGAAGTGGATTTCTTTGACAAAGAGATCTAACTCAGTTTCTATTGATCAAGGATAGACAGATGCAGGTACAGACAAAGAAAGAACACTGGGAAATGAATGTAAACTGCTTGCATTTTTCTTTTTCTTCCTGGGTTATTTATACCTTCTGAATCCAATTGTCCCTGAGCAACAAGAGAACTGTTCAGTTCTGCACAGATATATTGGGTCTAGGATATACTGTAACCTATTTAACATGTATAGGGCAGCTTGCCATCTTGGGGAGGGGGGTGGAAGGAGGGAGTGGAAAAATCTGAACAGAATTGAGTGCAAGGGATAATGTAAAAAATTACCCTGACATGGGTTCTGCCAATAAAAAGTTATTAAAAAAATAAAAATAAATTTTAAAAAAGAAGGGAAAGGGACCTGTATGTGCAAGAATGTTTGTGGCAGCTCTCTTTCTAGTGGTCAGAAATTGTCAACTGAGTAGATGCCCATCAATTGGAGAATGGCTGAATAAACTGTGGTATATGAATATTATGGAATATTATTGTTCAGTAAGAAAAGACCAACAGGATGATTTCCGAAAGGCCTGGAGAGACTTACATGAACTGATGCTGAGCGGAATGAGCAGGATGAAGAGATTATTATATACTTCAATAACAGTACTATATGATGATTAATTCTGATGAATATAGCCCTCTTCAACAGTGAGATGAACCAAATCATTTCCAATAGAGCAGTAATGAGTTGAACCAGCTACACCCAGAGAAAGAACTCTGGGAAATGAGTGTGAACCACTACATAGAATTCGCAATCCCTCTATTTTTGTCCACCTACATTTTTTATTTCCTTCAGAGGTTAATTGTACACTATTTCAAAGTCTGATTCTTCTTGTGCAGCAAAATAATTTTATGGGCATGTATACATATATGTATTTAACATACGTTAACATATTTAACATGTATTGATCTACCTGCCATCTGGGGGAGGGGATGAGGAAAAGGAATGGAAAAATTCGAACAAAAGGTTTTGCAACTCTCACTGCTTACAAATTACTCATGCATACATCTTGTATATAAAAAGCTATTGAAAAAAAAAAAAAAACTATTAACAACTATGAACGAATTCCTTATTGGTGAAGATAAAGGGGCAGCATGAAGTTGGTGAGAGGTAAGAGAGTTCAACCTTTGTCTTTCCCATTGAGATTCTTCTCTGAGTATATGTGAAGAGCGAGTTAGCACCCTGGATACCTTAGTGTCAGCCAGAGACAGGATAAGCCAAAGTCCTTGTTCTTTATTCTTAGTCTTTAGGTGCATAAGTGAAGGGAATAGACACAGGATCTCTGTGACCTTCCTTTTCCACTTCCACCATCCAAGAGACTCTGGCTTGTCTTACTCCACCCCCTAGTCCCTCCTGAAATTCTCTATTTATGCCAATTATTGAACCAGCACAGAATAGTGGGAAGGGCCATTTTCCAATTGTATGCTAATAGAGTACTGTCCAATTGCTAATTAGCCTTAAGTGCTCAATTGTTCAACCTCATGCATCAACTGAAGAGTTTCAGCCCTTTACAAGTATACAACTGCTGTCCAACTTCCAGAGACCAGATGGAAGAAGGCGACAGCATTCAGACTTTTGAAGGAAATGATTCTGAGAACAGGGACCTGATAGACACTGCCAGCTCCAGGTACAGGTTATCTATTAATTTTCAGAAAATTCTAATTAATAAGAAGTTCTTCTATATATCTAACCTGAATTTTCATCTCTGAACTTTCTACTTAGTTCTTCCTTCTAGAATTGAACAGAATAAATTGTATCCCTTTTCTACACTGAATCTCAATTATATGAAGTTAATATTTCTTTGTCCCACATTTACTAATTTCCCAACAAATTCTTCATTTACCAAGTGCCTTTATCTTTCATAATTCAAAGGACTGTAGTAAGAATCAAATTTAATAACATTAAAAAGTGTTGGACATTTTTGCTCATATTGTCATCTCTGCTGCTACAAAAACCCGAAGTTCAAGCACTGCTTGCATTTGAAGTTCTGAACTACAACAAGGCAAATCAATCTCTGTACCAAGACTAACACCAATATGGTAAATCTGCGGGAAGATAACTTTTTATCTTCCTCTGTCTCTCTGTCTCTGTTTCTATCTCTCTCTATTTCTTTGTGTCTTTGTTTCTGTCTCTGTCTCTGTCTCTACCTTTGTCTGTCACTCTGTCTGTCCATCTGTCTGCTGTCTATCTGTCTCTCCTACTTCTCCTCTGGTTACCACACCACCAAGAAGACATAAGTCATAGTCACACTGTATTGTGGCCTGATTAGATCATATCTAGATATTCCTCATTGTCATGTGGCCAGCTCATACTACCTGCTACAATGATGTTGATGAATAGAAAAACCTTAAGAATAATCATGCTTTTATGACTTTCATTTCCATTCAGAAAATAATGTTATAATTTAATTTTAGTCCTTTTAATTTTAATCCAATCCTTAATTTCATGGAACTCTATTTTTAATGTGAATTTAGGGATAGTATTTACTATTCAGTTTGTAAATGATATAAAGACTCTTGGAAGGTTAATCAATTTTCTCATGCCTATCATTACATTTTAAGCATCTACTTTGTGACCAGTTAGAGCACAGAGTAGTCAAAAAAAAAAAAACAAAAAAACTGAACCAGAAGTCAGAAGACCTGTGTCAAAAGGCAGTAATTACTATTAACAGATCATCTGAATTTTTGTGTCATAAAATCTCTGGATCTCAATGTAAAAGAAATTTGAACTGGATGATTTCAGGATCTCCCTTAAGAGTGAATTTCTATGAAATACAATTGTAAGATGAATTTTATCTTAGCATTCAAAATATTATATATATATATATATATATATTATCCATTTAGGTACATTAAATATATAATACATATATTATTTATGCTGTATATATTGTAAATCACTTAAATACCAAAGCTATTTAACTTTATGTTAAATAAGAAAGATATAGGTATGAATGTGTGTAATATGCATGGTGTGTGTCTGTATGACTATATGAATATGTGAAAAAATTAGGTCTGGTGGTCTTAACAACACTGAGAGTCTCCCCTTAGGGAGGCTATAAGATGATACTTATGAAAAAATACTGACAATTGTGTGTATGTGCATGGAAATAGCTGGGCCAAATAAATAAAGTCAATAACCAACTTGTTTTTATCCTTAATATGCACCCCCCATATCACTTGTGTGCCTTGAATTTTGATATTCAAAATACCTAACTCCAGGGGAAGCCACCCATCATCAGAATATAACAATTCTATTCTCAGAAGGCCATATTGGTACACACCTTTCCTACTGAATGGACTTGTCTCTGTGCTCCCACTAATATCAGTTATATTTTATGTTAGTGTGAATGCCAATGTTGTATATCTGGTCCCCTTTCTCTCTCCCCTTTCTTCTCTTGCTCCTTTCTTTCAATAAAGCTTTTTCATCAAACTGATAATTCTCATTGTTTTGCAAGTTATTCTTAGAATCTGAACTCACCAAAGAGTTGTTTTCTCTCATGTCTCTGGCTGACCCATGATTCATTCTTTAGTCACAAACCAGACACACAGATTTTGAGTTGGTCACAGAAATCAAGGGTCAAAACGAGAACCATACTGTTGGAATACACATGTATAGATATATACACAAATGTATATATAGTATGCAAAGATACATACATATATACACATATGCATATATGTATATATTCACACATAGCCTGTTATTAAGAACTCTTCTGGCTGTGGGGAAAAGCAAACTCTAACAATTATTCCTGTGTTATTATTTATGTGTGATATTAAAAATCTATGTTTCTATCATTTTCTACAATGGAAAACTTTTTTGCCATAAATATACACATACATATATGTGTATTTCTTTGTGTATGTATATATGTATGCATCTTCTATCATTCAATTTGTTTTATTATTAACATAATGTTTCTTTTTTAAAATGATATTGAAATAACAAAACATATTATTGAATAATGGAAGTGGGGGGAAAGGTGAAGGATGCTCATAAAGAACAGACAAAATCAGAAAACAGGGTTTCAGTCTTTCTCTGATTTAATCTTGTGGCAGACCAATTCCAAGCAGCAGTATTCTAGTATAGTCTATAGAATTGAAAATGCTGATAAAATTGTTTCACAGGCAATGGATTACAGTTGTAAATGAATGATATGGTGAAGGTCTGAAACAAATGCCATGTGCCCCCAAGGAATGACAGTAAAATGTTTTAAATCCCTGTTACCAATCAGATTCATAAGTAGCAAATATTTTTGAAATCTTGGCACCATCAAGGGGAATTGTATTTGTCATGGAATAGGCTATATGTGATGTTTCATACTTTAAAAGGTCACAGTTTTATTGCTTTAGTGTTTCTCCACTGATACAGTTCACAAATCGTCCATCCCTTAAAACACAATCTTCATGAGGTCTTGTCATTATGCCTTTCTCTTCTATAGACCAGCCCCAAACACCTTGTGTTCAATTTTCTAGGGATGAGGACCTCTAAGATTAATAGGACATTCCTGGGAACATAGACATAAACCATCATTTGGCTGAACTCTAAACCATTTCAGCTTAGTGGATCTGTTGATTCTTGTGTTCTATAGCTATCACCTTCAAGAAATTAGGGTAATCTTCTTAAAGTATTAATTTACAAAAATAGAAATGTTGGAAGATCTAAAAGCGATATATATTCAAAATAAAGTCTATCTTTATGTGCAAATAAATGTCTGTATATAGTGAGATAATTTTATCACATATTATTTGTAAAAATATTCACCCCCTTCAAAGAAAAAAAACATTTAAGAAGGAATTTTCTAGGTTTTGAATATGCTTTTTTTCTTCTGCTGTTTTGATTATTGTACTATACTTCAGAATATTCTCAATTCAGGAATCCATAATCAAAAGAATTTGGCTAAATAGTCCACAAATCTAAAAATTCATGCAGAGGAAAAATACTATGTAATAGAAGAACTTATACAAAATCAGTTGTTTATTTGATTTTTGGAATTTTATGTATTATATGCCTATTTTCTATCAGTGTGGAGATCCTCAATATGTCTTTATATGTATTTTATGTGTGATATTCAAAATTAATTTTGGCCAAAATTACCCAATGTTGGAAGCCTATTCTCTTCTAGCAATAATTAATATAAATGAAATCTACTGTTTAAATTACAAATAGAATATAACAACAAAGTAAGGTTATGTTACTTGTAAAAGGGTGCAAGGTCTCACTTATTTTTAAGGACTAATCTAAAAAAATATTACAGAATATGAATAGTATTTATTTTATAAAACATAAAAATTAAATATTAATGAATACATCAATCACAAAAATCTTTATTTTTATTACAAAGAATATTTTCATGCCCATTTTAGATATTTAATATTTATAAATGTAGGCATAAACAGATCAGAAAGTTAAACAATGCCTTAAATATTGTTATGGCTTTTAAAAGTGAAACTCTAAATAGTTTTGAACAAGGATATTGGAAGGATAATTAGGGCAATTTTGGAGGCTGATAATAGTTTTAGATTTTCATTAGGAAAGTTTATTTTCTGCCCTCTTTTTCTCAATGCAGATTCTTCAATATTAAAAAAAAAACAATTGAGACATAGTTTCTGGTGTTTTCTTTTCTGTGCTCAAACTTGAGAATAATTTCCTTTTGGTTTAGGAGAGTATTGCTTTTGTTACTGTTGTAATTATTTGTAATTGTTGCTATTCAGTTTTTTTGGAGTAAAAAATATGTATGTCACTATAAATGTCAAAACTAATATGAGTGTTATAGGCAAAACATTATGATAAGTATTATAATTCAAATTTGAGTAGTATATATTTATATATATTTGTATATATTTGTGCTTGTGTGTATATGTGTGTGAGTTTGAGTGTGAGTGTGTGTGAATGTGTGCATGTGTGTGCATGTGTGTGTGTGTGTGTGTGTGTGTGTGTGTAGAAAAGATTATGAGTAGCTGCTGACAGGAGTCTGAGATTGGTACTTCTGAGTCAGGTTATTCTGTGCTACAGTAAGGCCAGAGCTGATCTATCTGAAGTGAATCAGTAACCAATATGGCAAGCTTCAAAGAATAAATAATCACTAGATTACATAAAGAGGAAAAAGACAAGAAGGCAGGAAAGGAGGAGGGGAGCAAGGAAGGAAGGGAACAAAGGAGAAAGAGAGAAAAGGAATGAAAAAGAAGGAGAAAGGGAGGGAAGAAGCAAGGAAAAGACAAGAAGCAATATATATCAGTGTAATTTGATTTCATAACAAGTAGTTTTTCTGTAGCTTGGCATATTCTATAGATTATGAAAAAATTTTTTATAAACTCATGGGAACTTGATTTTTTCAATATTAGAAAACAAAGAAAAAGAACATTAAACATATATGGAAAAGGATTTAACAGTTATCATTAAGGTTTTTGTTTTCTTTTTATTTTTTTTTATTTTGAAGAAACAGAATAAGAGAAAAGAAAAACATAAAAGCAATATAAAACAAAACAAAACAAAAGAGAAATTGTCATATGCCCTGCAGAACATCAAGGAGAATTAAAATATATATAACAACAAATACCAATTTAAGGAAATATAAATATAATTATATGTATGTGCATATATATGCATATATATGTTAGTGGAACAAATTATATTCATGAGTGTCTGTCTTTACTTCTTTGTAAATTATTCTTTTGTTCTTTGCTGTGTACCTTTTTTTTACATTATTCTTCCCTCCCTCATCCCTCCCCACGATCAAGGAAACTACAGTTAAGAAGGGATATATATATATATATATATATATATATATATATATATATATCTCACATAAACACACATAGCTCCTTTTCATCCTCCACCACTCCCAAGTTAAGAAAAGATATATTTATGTATACATACGTACATATATACATACATACATGCATTTGCACACCCATCCAACCCAGATACACACACAAGAGCCTGTTGACTCTTTAATTAAATTCTGCTACATAACTTTGTTTACTTTTTTTTTTTTAAACAGAACTGCTAAAAGCTTTTTTGTTTGAAATTATCTAAGGTGAAAATTAGCAATGAAGTAAAGTTAATAATATGGCTTTCCTATAGTTTCATTAAAAAGTTGACATTTATCTAATCAATTGTCATTTACTTTAGCTTCACTCAAAGAAATTATTGGAAGGCCATAATTTATAATAAAATAAATACTGTGATAACACCAATATTAAAATTATAATGAAAGTCAGAATTAGAGTTTACATAAAGAAAAAGAAAGATAAAGAGGTTAAGATAGAAAAAAAAAAATTAGAGAAGAAAGGCTCTGCCAAGTTAGTTCATTTGTTGTTTTATAGTGTTCATAAATGAATTTTTAAAAAATGATCCATACAACAAATGACATTTTAATAGTAAATATTGAAGGATCTAAGGTAATTCAAATTTAATTCAACATTATTTAATAAAGGTCACTTTGAAGGGGGCAAAATGATAAAACATCAGATAGTCAGAATTTTCAACAATGTCCTCATCAGAAAAGGTCAATATAAAATAATTTTATTCTTGTTCTCCACAAGATAAAGGCTTAACTGTAATATCTTGTTTCATCTTTTTCAAGGAAAATAGACCCCATATCAAAAATAACATTAAGCTTTGTAGAATAAAATTTCTTCCAGATCTTTAACATGCAAGCTGAGCAACTAACACATTAGAGAACCTGTGAAAATTTCTCTCTGAAAAGGAATTAAAGGCAATGTATTCCCTTTTCCTTTTAAATAATTTTTGTTGTAAGTCAGCTACAAAAAATAAGAAGATGATTAGAGGGCAACTACTCTAGTTGAACATTAATAATTAATCTCTATATACCTGCTGTGAGCTCTCAACTTCAAAGGCAATCTCTCTCTATTTTTGTTCTATAGGTGCTATAAAATTTTCATTAAACATTTTTCATCTTTTCAGACTATTGACCATTAACTCTTTACTACAAAACTATTATAGAATACTGAATATTATTTTCTTTAAATACATTTCAATTGTCATAACCATCATTGAAATATATTAAAAATTATACAAAAACTTTTTTGTGATTAAAACTTTTTATATTTCTCTAAGCATTTTAAAAATTATTTTGCACTTAGTAAGTGGGAGTTGGATGCATGAAACACATTAGAAATGAATTGCATTAAAAAGATGTCGTCCAAAAGCTGTATGAGCAGAAACAAAAGATGAGATGGCCATGTGGCAAGAGCAAGGAATGTCTATGTGTGATCCAATCAGATCAAAAACACAGTAGTAAGTATAATTTGCCTCTTTCTACATTAGAAAGGAGAGAGACAGAGACAGAGAGATAGAAAGAGATAAAGAGATATATACAGAGAGACAGATTGGCAGAGAGAGATACAGAGGGAGAGAGAGAGGTTCACCCATCTCTGACACATATTGGCTGTTTGAGCTTGGGCAAGATAGTTAAACAGAAAGTGCCCCAGCTAACTTAAGTATCTTTTCAGTATCTTGTTTATCTGTACTGAATTTCTCCATTGGGGCCACCCTAACCCTTATTGAAAAAAACAAACAAACAAACAAACAAACAAAACCTGTTAGATTGGTCTGAGCAAAAACTCAAAGTGTTTTTAGTAATGTATTTTATCTCTAATTATTTGATTACTATTCATACTATAGACTCATGGTATTCTTGAAGTATAGGTCTTCCACTATCTATTATTTGTTGAGTTTCTTTTTTGAACTCTAGTATGATGTTTTATTTTATTCAGACTATATTTCATTACATTATATTTGGTCTGTCATTATAGTCTGTCAGAATCTTTGGAATCCTGATCCATTTTTAGATATATTCCTCTGTAGCTTTGTGTAATACACAAATAAACATGTTTTTTTCTTAACTTGCTTCTAATTATGGGGAAAATATTTAGAAGAACAAAGACATATATCTGAAGGTACTTGCTTTCAGATCTTTTAGGTTGACATGAACTCATCAATAATCAGACTTTGCTCAGAGTCATTAAACCAGTTCTGAATTTACCTAAGTGTATTGTGTTCTATCCATACCTTCCCATCTTATATATAAAGATAGGATGAAATCTTTTGAAAAATTCCTCACCGAAATTCAGATGTACTATGTCTATAGAATTTGTGTTTTCCATTTTTCTATTTATTCCCGTCAGAAATAGAAAATAAGATTAAACTAATTCATTATGTTGGCTCTTGGTGATAACTTAGCATCATCTAAATGCTTATCAATAATTACTTTGATCATATATTGTTGATTATCAGCCTTTAGTACAATTATTTTACTTTCTTTCCTGTTTGGACAACAGGTTAAATTTGCCTTTCTCAAGCCCTGTTTTTCTTACTTTCCCATCATGTTTTTTTTTTTTTTTCCCCCACAGATCACTGATAAGAGTTCAATAGTGACATCTACAATTCTTTCTATTTACTATGAAAAAAGTTCTTCTGGGCTTGATAGTTTGAATTCATTGGAGTAGTTAGGTACTGTCTTACTATCTCCTAACTTATCTTGGGTTTTCATTTAGCTAGTACACATTTTTGTTCTATATTTTTTCATTTGTGGGTAATTTTTCCCCTTTTATAGGACAGAAGGAAAATAGGAATTGATTAGTTCTGCTTTTTCTCAGTTTCTTATTAGCTAGATTCAATTTACCCTGAGCTGTAGCATTCTTATCCTTTCTTTGATCTTTTTTTTGCCCCCCAACAAAGAAAAACAAGATGCTTAATATTGTCTTTTACATTCTTTACCAGCCTTCCCCTAGCCTCACCTTTAGCATTCCTAAAACTTCTTATACAACTTTAACTCTTTCCTCTTCATCTTTAGTTTCCTCCTACCTCTTATTAAATTTCATTTCTACAGCTTTATATGTTTCCTATATCTATATATTTATCTAAATTTAACTATAGATATGTACTGCCCTTACATGTA
Source organism: Sarcophilus harrisii (assembly GCF_902635505.1). Classification (NCBI taxonomy): domain Eukaryota; kingdom Metazoa; phylum Chordata; class Mammalia; order Dasyuromorphia; family Dasyuridae; genus Sarcophilus; species Sarcophilus harrisii. The sequence continues at coordinate 128,093,283 of NC_045428.1, read as the reverse complement.
TAGTCACATTCATATATGTATGTATGTTTATACATATCTATCTGTGTGTATGTATTATATGCATTTATACATTGATGCCATTTGCACCATAGAGATACTATATTGATCAAATTAGATTTCACTTTCAAAGAACTTTTCAAACATTAAAGTTCTTTATAAATGCTACCTATTAACATTATTGTCCATTTCCTTGTAAACTTAGTTTCCCTGCAGAATTTCAAGTCTAAGTATCTCAACTAATGTTTTTTCTAACTTTTTAGGCAGTGTGATAGAGTGGATAGGGGGCTAGATGTGGAACTAAAAACTCGGGTTCAAATTATATTTCTACTGTTATTACAGACAAATCATCTAATTTTATGAATATCTATTTCCTCATATATAAAACAAAGAAATTTAATTGCATGATTTCAAAATTCTCTTCCAAATTATAACATGATCCTCACATCTTTTTCATTAACTCTCCCTAATCTCATGTGTGCATCAAACTATAACTGACTTCCTACTCTGTATCAGAAACTCTACTGTTCCCATCATTTATACTTCAGTAACCAGTTCCTACATACTTGTCAGAATTGGCCCAGAATGTGAATTTTCTTTTTTAATACATAAAAAAGAAATTATCATCAAAGCAAATCAACAATTTATCATGTTATACTTTTAGCAAAAAGAGAGCTCTAGCTGAATCCCAATCATTCTAAACTTCCTCAGGAGTATCCAAAATCCATTGTAATCTACTTTTTGTTTTCAGACAAAACCATTTTGGAGGACTCATTTGATTGAGTCTTAACTTTCTCAGACATGTTAAGAGCTGGAAAAAAAAATCATTAGAACTGAGGTAATTTTTTGTAAGAAAAGATCTGCATTTTACAAACTCATTCTATTATTATGTTTAAAATAGCTTCTGTAGGGACTAAGGTAATCTTATCTCACCCTAAAAATTAAGCAGAATACAGTGCTGATAACAAAGACTTGATAACAAGATACTTGACAAAGACAATATTCAATACAAAAAGACCAATGAATTAAAGGAAATGGCAAGTCAGGGTAGATATGTGGGTATTTGTGTATGGGAGAGGATAGTAAATAGGACCAGACTTTAGATCTCAATCCTAGCCCCTGTGCTTTGGACCTATCATGATATCACCCCTGTGTTTTTTGCTTGTCCTTCCTCACTCTTGCTCAATGTCTCTTCTTAGTTCTGTGGTTGACTGTCATGAAAAGGACTCTGCAATCTAGTTTCTGAAATTCAATCTAAATTTCTGTGTTTTGCATAATGTCACATCTGCCTTCTCAATGGAGGGCAGGGTAGGATGGGGTGGAACAAAAGATAGAATCTGGAACTCAAAGTTTTAAAAAGAAAGGGGAAATAAAAATAATTAAATAAAGCACAAAAATAAAAACAAAATACCAAGTAAGTGGGAAAAAAAAAAAAAAAAACTATTTCTTCAGAGTGGTCAATGATATCTAATCAGTAAATCTAATAATGATCATTTCTCAATCACCATCCTTCTTAACCTCTCTGTAGTCTCTGACATTGTCAATCATCCATTTCTCCTTGCTACAATCTTTTCTCTAACTTCTCATAACATTATTTTTTCTTGGTTCTCCTACCTCTTGAATTACCTCTTTTCAGTTTCCTTTACTAAATCTTTATCCAGATCATGTTCATTAAGTTGAGATGCCCCACAGGATTCTGTGCAGGTCTCTACTTATTTCTTTTTCATTTGACAGTCTCATCAATTAACCATGCTAATGATTCTAAAATGTATTCATCTGCTAACCTTCAATCTCCAATGACCTGATGGACATATTGAAAGAGATCTCACATTGACATCTAAACTTTATATATCTAATATTGAACTAATCATTACTTCCAAATACTTTCCCCTCTTCCTAGCTTTTGTATTAGTCTATTTCCCATATTCAGTCTGTGGCCAAATCTTAATGATTCTAAATTGACAATTGCTCTCATATTTGACCCCTTTTTTTCCTTTGATACTGTAACCATTCTGGTGTGGACTCTTACTGCCTCACACCTAGAGTATTGTAATAGTTATGTTTTTCTGTCTGAGTTGTCTTTTCACATATCATTCCATCTATCACTCTGCTTTCAATGTGATCCTTCTAAAGCATTGCACTTTGACCATGTTACTCTCTATTCAACAAACTTTAGGGACTTCTCATCATCTCCAAGATCAAAAATAAACTCTTCTAGCATTCAAAATCATTCTTAACTTGGACCTCTCTTATTTTTTTCTTATACCTTTCTTTCATATCCCTGTCTCTCCCCCAACCCTTGTCTCTTACATGCTTTGTTATGTAGTTGTGCTGGCTTCCCTGTTCTTCTTAACAAAAGATATGTAGTTATGCTGGCTTCCCTGTTCTTCTTAACAAAAGATTGAGTATTTTCACTGATTGTCTTTAGATCCTCAAATTCTCTTACTCCTCATCTCCAGTTCCTGGCCTCCCATGTTGTCTTCAAGTCTCAGTTAAAATCCCATCTCTTACAAGAGCTCTATCCTAATTTTCCATTTTCCTAGTGTATTCTTTCTGCTGATTATGTCCAATTTATCCACTATATCTTATTTACATATAGTTGTTTGCATGTTGTCTTCTCCATTAGATTGTGAGCTCTTTGAGAGCAGATATTTTGTCATTGCTGTTTGTTTTGTATGACTAGCACTAAGTACAGTTCTTACCAAAGTGAGAAAAGTGGCACTTAAGTCACTTAAACTATTTTTTTGCCTCAGTTATTTCATCTGTAAAATGGAGATAATGATAGCATCTCTCTCCCATGATTGTTGTGAAGAGCAAATGACATAAGTGCTAAACATAGTGTCTGGTACATAGTTGTACTATAGAAAAATTTGTTGCCATTATTTTGATTATTATTATTACTATATTGTTACTCATCTTTTGTCATCTAAAAAATGACAGGGGTATATGGTCCATTCTTCTTATGAAGCCCTAACTTTTTTTCTGGCTTTCAGTCTTACATTTCCTACTATCAACCGGACATCTCAAACTGTATATTCATTATTTTCTTCCCAAAAATCTGCTGTTCTCCTAATTTATCTCTTAACTCCAAGCAATTTCACTGGTTGTCCCCCAGACCTGGAATATTGTTCTCATCTCACTTGGTTTCCCTGTCTTCCTTCAAGTCCCAGATTAAATCCCATCTTCTGCAGCTAACATTTCCTGATTTTCTTGTAATTCTAGGTCCTTTACCCCCTGATTATTTTCAATTTTCCTGCATAGAGTTTATTTGTATATGAGCTCTATGAGATCTAGGAATCTTGTATCTCTAGTATTTAGTAAAGTGTTTGGAACATAGGTGCTTAATAAGTCAGATACTATGTACCTGGTGCCAGCTGTCAGAGTTGTATACAGTTTATGAGAGGAAACAATCAACTTCTTGAGAAGGGGTTCTTATCATGGAATCTATGGATCTTGAAGAGGTATATAGATAGATTTCAATGGGACTGTGACCTTGGATAATATATATATATATATATATATATATATATATATGTATATATACATGCACTATCCCTTTATTTTCACTAACTTTAACTGAAATTTATCATTTCCTTCAATTATTTAAAAACATTCTGAGAAATAATTCATAGACTTTACTAGATTTCCATAGGGTTCCATAAAACACTTAAGAATCACCACTCTCCAGGGTGCATCTCATAATTTAAATCTTATTCTATGGTATTGAATATCACAGCAAACATTGGTAAAGTTGAGAAAATATTATATTCTTAAATAATGTCCAAGAGAAAAAAAAATTAAGTTTAGTTTTATTTGTAGTTGTTTTATTCATTTGTTTGTTTTGCTTGCAAGAATGAAAAACCAGAGAAAATAGAAGAAAAAAAGTATTTTTCTAACTAATAATATTTTCTTTCCCCTAGTAAGTGGGTCTATAAGAGCAGCACTCACATCATGGAGCCATACAAAGTAGATATGATTTTTATCATCCAGCAGCCAGTGTGTACCCAAGATAGTATTTCTCAAAGCTGTAGAAATAAAAATGATGATAGTTTAGTCTTTGCAAGATACTTCCCAAGTCAATAAAGTATAAATTATGATTTTTAATATTTGTTTTTAAAAACAAAAAAGGCCTTGCTTCTGTGTTTAAGATGAGTTGGAGTATGAGGTAGGATAAAACCAGTAAGAATGTTATTGCAGTCAATGAGGCATGATATGATTTAAGGCCTATATATGGACATTGTAATGCCATTGCTTTATGCATAGGATGAAAAAGGAGATGAACTATGCCAATCACATGTCAGATTATAGACTGAGGTGAGGTGACAGAATCTAGCATCTTTTATTATCATCACATTAACTATGAGGGAGCAAATGGAAAGCTATGAAATCATTTATTTTTATGTGCACCCATAAAATATTAAATAACGTGCTGACCTTTCCTGCTTTACAGCATGTGGATTACATTTGTAAAAAGCTGACAAATGCAGTATGTACTCTTTCTGCCTTTCTTTTTGTATGCAAAGACAAAGGCTTTTAAAAGTACTAGAACCACGGAGAAGGTTGATGAAAACTTTATAAAGCTTCATTGTAAACTTCTATCTTAAATATTTCTTGATGAAAAACAAGTTCAAATGTGACCTCAGACACAACACTTGTTAGCTGTGTGACCCTGAGCAATTGACAAAAAGAAGAGAGAAAAACTAATGTTAAAGAATATGCATTATCAATCCCTTTGTTGTGGAAGCTTGAAAAATGTGGGATCTTTTCATATAACTACTAACTGAAACCTCCTAAATATGCTACTTTAATTTCCCCCTCTAATCTTCTTCCCACCATTAGAATATGAGCTCTTTAAGGCCATTTGCTTTTCCATTTGTAAGCCCTTAATCATTTTTGCACATATTTATTCATTCAATGATCTAGTTTGTTGATGGTCTTGCTTCTATGTATTAACTGACTTCTTACATACCATCTTCTTGACTCTGATGTTCAAGCATTCCATAATTATTCTTATCTACTTGAAATTGGTAACTTGGTTGCAACATTGGCTGTGTAGAGTGATTAGATTGAAACATTGCCATATCTGCAATAGCAGGATTTGGGTTCAAATCCTTGTCAAGCCATTCTTAATTGTTCAACTTTGAACAAATAATGTGTCCTTTCTGCAACTCACTTTACTCGCTACCATTTCTTCATATGTAAAATATGGCTTTTGAATAGATGATTTCTAAGACTATTTCAGTCTCTAAATCCTATAAGTCTCATAATAAAGGAAACTCTTCTATATTAAAATAAGTTTTAGTAAACAATCATGTTCAGTGTTCACATATAGAGTCAGATCATCAATACAACATAAGCTTCTTGAAGGCAGAAAATGCTTTCTTTTGTGAAAAATACTGAAAAGTTATGTTTCCACAGGTAATGTAAGATAATAAGTTTAACTAATCAATGAGCTTTCAATAGGAGAAATTAACAACTACAAATTTCTGACAAAAGTGTCTAGGATAGAAACTGGCTTAAATTGGCCAAGGTCAACAACTGGAAGATGATTTTTCTTCATTTTTCTTGCTTAATAAGACTTGTGAATATAAGATGCCAAAAGCTGCATAAAATTAGAGACTCATTAACAGAACATGGGATGCATGACAGGTGAGGGTTGACATGCTTATATATATTAGGGGAAACATGCATGGGTGTATTAGAAAGACTGTAGCCCAGAAAAGAACTGAACTGTTTGTTCTGTGAAGAGAAGGAAGTGTGACAAACAAACAAAAGCATAAAGCTTTTCATGCTTCTGTATCCTGTGGTCTCTCTTCTCCAAGATGGGTGAAGCCCACTGATGGTCAGGAACATCAAGTTCCTATGATCTCTTTCTCTCTGGAATAAACATTCCATGGTACCTGAAATACAGTGTCAAATGTGTTTTTATTTTTGAACACTTTTTATCTTTGTGTCTCCAGGCCTCATTATGGCACTGTGCATGTGATAAATACTTAAAAATATTTGTGGACTTATTGTTGTTTTTCCTCACCTTCACTTATTTTAACCCTCTGAAAAAACACAAAATGAATTCCCTCACCTTGCTATGGCTTAAAATAAAAAACATGACACATATATTATAACATAATTGATATATCTTTAAATAATTAAAGAATTAAATAATTCTTGAAGATATATCAGAATTACACCAGATCTAATCATTTTGGGTAATTGTGATTCATCACATGCATGGTATCATGTGATTTATATTAAATGATAAAGCAAACATGATTAATGTGGGTAAATACAATATTAATTTGAAAAACAAGCTATAATAGAATATTTTGGAGATTAATCTTACAAAGTAATACTTAGTAACTTTTTCTTTGTAGTTGTCAAGTAACATTGTGAGTACAATATTCAGTTGAAATAACACTTGAATCTTCCTTTTTAATATGAAAAATTGAAATCGTGAACTATATTTCATGTAAAATACAGCAACTTCTATTTACTTGTGAATCCTGATGCAATTTCCTTTAATCTAACTCTGAAATGCTACAAAATATGTGGATCCTGTATTTAGAATAAAAACTGAGTAGATAAGAACTTTTTCATTGATTGTAAATTTTGAGAAAACCATTCTGCATAGTTCAAATTTATATGGATGTGGAATAATTTATGTCAAAATGAAAATAAATATAATTTATATAACTATATGAATAAATTCATTTGTAGGAGAATGAAAATTTTTATGAATCTTCAAACATTATAAAATTATATTTCACATTTTTAAAAAGCCCCAGATACAAAATTTGTGGAAACATAAATATTTTCAACAAATTTCATATTTGGTGAAATACATACTTAAAGATACCTTATATAATGTTATAAATACCATGGAATTTTATGACGATAGAAGCAACAACATCAGATTAAATAAATGCATGTATTTTGTTTTCTGACACTTTATTGCCCCATTTGTGTTTTGTTGGCAAAGATACTAGCGTGGTTTGCCATTTTTCTGTCCAGCTCATTTATAAATGAGGAAAGTGAGAGAAACAAGATTAAGTGACTTGCTTGTGGTCACACAGCTACATTTGAACATAGAAAAATGAGCGTACCTGACTTCAGTCTTGCCACTATCAACTGAATTACCTAGTTGCCCTAAATATATGTGTGTATGCATGCAAGCATACATGTATACATTCATACATTAATGGATAATGTTATCAAAGTTTTTGATCATATTAATTCCTTCTCCTTTCTGATTATTAAGAGCTCATTTATTTCCATATAGTTCCCTATCCTTTCTTATATTGGAAGCTTGGTAATTAATTATCCATATTTAGTTCAACCTGTATACAATATACTGTGCCTCAGGTCCATTTTGTTCCTTTCTCTGCTCTTTGATGATATTTTAAAAGAACAAACAAGTATTATTACAATCACAGTAAATCAGAGTTCTCAGAAAAATTCCTAATATTATCTTTTTAATTTAATATTTAGGTAACTCCAGTAAATCCTTGATCTTTTTATATTTCAGGCAAAGTGAGAAGTCAGAAGATATTTAGACCAAAGATGTGAGTAGATTATATGATAGTATCTGCTAGTGGAGAATCACAAGCAAGCAAATTTTCACCAAAGGAAGACCTTTCCAGAAAATTCTATATATATATTTGAAGAAATAAATAGGATGCAAATTTTCATCCTAAGTCATCTTTTTGTAGATTCTTTGGAAGGCTCAATTGCCTGCCTCATTCTCTTTATTCTCTGTTGTAGCTCTTATCTTCCAGTTTCTCAATTCCCTGTTGCCCCTGTGTTGCTGATTCTTTTTGAGTTCAGCTCATTAAATCCTGGGCAGATCTGGAGACTCCAAATCTCTAGTCTTTTCTCTCAACATGTTCTCTCAAAGGGTGTGTGTGTGTGTGTGTGTGTGTGAGTATGTGTGTGTGTGTGTGTGTGTAAACTACTGAGTAGGACTCAATTCTACTTCAGGCTCAAACATTGTCAGGGTTCTAAACTATAATTACAAGAATTCCAGTTAGATCTCAAAATCCCATAAAATATGCATGCATATATAATAATGGAACCAATTAATCACAACACGGAAAAAATGTCACAAGAAAAGATTTGAGAAATCTCAATATAATTTTAACAGACTGAAATAAATATAACACAGATTTATTTAGATATATACATGCTCTCTGAGATATTACATGATTCAATACCACATAATCTCTCTCAAATTCCACATCCCTTTTACCAGTCACAGAAATTATTTATGGTTTCCTAAAAAGTATTCTTATCCTTCTTGTCCTTAAGCTGTCCTGAAATTCATGGGCACAGGAGATACTTCATATGATCCACAAATTTCTACAGTTTTGCTCATTCCATAGCTATATGATGATTTGTCCAAGAACCATTGTAAGATGCCCCTTCTAAAGTTCCAGATCCAGACATTAAAATACAGTGACAGTTAGCCTGAGGACATGCAGCTGCTATATTCTGTTAGCTGTGAACATTATGAACTACATGCATCATCTATTTCCTTCCCTCTAAAGTAATGTTTACAATGAAGGAAACTTTATTATATTTCATTGAATAGTCTCCACATATACCACACATATTAGGACATTTAAGAGGTCAAAAGTAGTTTATGAAACTAGTAAAAGTCTGAGAAATTTAACTGCATAGAAGCCTATTCTCTTGAAGATAAGGGGAAAAATAAATATGCGTATGTGTGTATAAATGGGAAAAATTCTGCTATAAGAACTGATTTGCAAAATTCCAATGTTTTTTCATGAACCTTCTGACTGCCAATAGTATGTATTATCTATTGTATTAAAAAAAAAAAAAAAACTAATTCCAGAAATGAAGTATAAAAAGATGAATTCAATAGAAATATAAAAAAAATTAAGGTTGGTCAACATTATTTGTGTTCAGGTATATACAGCACTAGTCCTAACAGTAAAACTTGCTTTCTTAAAAGTGTATTCAATTTCACTTTTAATGAAAATGCATGCTTCTTGTCAGAATTAGGACAAGTCATTTCACATTTTCAAAACCAGGTTAAAATATTTTTGTCTAAATATAAAATGCTATATTAGGTTCATTTTAATAGTTTTGCATTGTGGTTGAGATTGATAATAAGGTACTATTTACTCATTCTATTATTTATCGATAATATGCATTTTCTTGAAGAAAAATAGCTATTAAAACATTTTGGCTTTTCATTTGTCAGAGTATTTTTTTTAAAACTTTATAAAAGCATTGATATATCAACAGGGTAATTTGAAAATAATATATTGGTATGTGAAGATATGTATCATTCAGTTCATCAAAATAGCATATGAAATGAAAACCTAATTTAAAAGATATTTTAGAATTGAATTTGTTGCTTTAAAATTAAATGTACAGCCCAGTGGTTCACAGATAATTGGTCAGCTTTATAAAAAAAACTATATTTTCAAACTAAAATCAAGAAACAGTGCCTGACAAAAATAATTTCTCTTACAAGGCTCATTTCAAGCACCCTTGGGAAAAAAACTGGGACTGCCCCCCAAAATATAAGACATTTGTCCTGTCAAACTTTTAACTCCTAAGGCACCTGTGTTTTATAATACAGTTTCCTTAATTTAGAAATCTAAATGTATTATTTTAAAAGAAAATGGGATCTTTCTGTTCCTATGCCATTTTTGATGTCTTAAATGTATAATTTAGAGGTAGTGAGATGATTTTTGAAAGGAACTTTATATATCTGATACTCTGTTTTCTCTGAAAATGTCTTTGTGGATGTTCTTTTAGAATTTCTCATTAGATACAATTATTTTTCCACCTAGTACACAGCAAATGACTAACCAAGAATGATTAAAAGTCTTGTAGTATGATTTTTTACTCTCTTTCTCAGTGGCGAAGCAAAGACTTCAGGAACAACCTATTGAAATAGGAGTACAAGATTTATAGACACAAAATCAACTTAAAAGAATTTATGAAAGGCTAATTCCTAGATCATATGTTTGGAATTTGAAGGATCTATAGATATTATTTAGTTCATTTTACAGTAATAAAACTGAGACCTAGAAAGATTAAGTGACTTTTCAAACACAACACAATAAACTCTTATTCATTTGACTCCAAATTCCATGCTCTTTTCTCTATTCTTCACGTTTTGTATATTTCGTTCAGATGCCAGGGCAAATCATTGTTAGAAGTTGACTATACCAGGAATGATTTTTAAAAAAGATATGCAGCAGAAATCAGGGGAAAATGACATTACTAAACTGAAGCACATGCAATCTATTTTTTAGCATTCATTCATTCATTTTATTTTGAATTTCAAATTCTCCCTCTCTCTCCAGTCTTTCTCCCACCCATTGAGAAGGCAAGCAATATATCAATTTTATATGTGAAGTCATGCAAAATATATTTCCAATTTAGATTTGTTGCAAAAATAAAAACAAGAATAAAAAAGTAAAAAATATGCTTTACTTAGCAGTTCTATATCTATACAGTTCACCAACAATATATTAGTGCTCCAATTTTTCCACATCCCTTCTAGTATTTATTGTTTTCCTTTTCTGTCATGTAAATAGACATCTAAATAGAAATGAAGTGATATTTTGGGGTTGATTTAATTTGCATTTATGTAATTTTTAGTGATTTGGAAATTTTTTTTTCATATGATTACTGAATACTTCTCTTCTGAAAATTTCCTGTTCATAACGTTTGATCAGTTATTGATGGGGGAGTGGTTCTAAGCTGCTTTTTTTTAAAAGTTGGCTTATTTTTCTATATATTTGAGAAATGAAGCCTTTGTAAGAGAAACTTTCTCTAAATATTTTTCCTCAGTTTCCTACTTTTCTTCTAGCTTTTGACTATATTGTTTTTAATACCTTAAACATCATTGAATTTCATGTAATCAAAATTATTTTATCTTCTGTTATATATTCTATCTCTTCTTTGGTCACAAATTCTTCTCTTATTCACAGATTTGACAGGGTTTTCCCCAAAAAATTTTTCTTATGATATTACTCTATAAATCATGTACTTATTTTTTAAATTTAATTTAATATTTTTAATTAACAGTTTTTTATTTACAGGTTAGATGTATGGATAACTTTACAGCATTAACAATTGACAAACCTCTTGTTCTAATTTTTCACCTCTTACCCCCATCCCCCCCGATGGAGGATGACAGTAGATTTAAATATATTTATAAAATTAATACCAAAAGTTTACATGACCAAACTGTTATTTTTTACAAAGAATCAGACCAAATATTGTACATTTAGCTTGTGAAGGAAATCAAAAATGCAGGTGGGCATGAATATAGGGATTGGGAATTCAATGTAATGGTTTTTAGTCATCTCCCAGAGTACTTTCTCTGGACATAGCGGGTTCAGTTCATTACTGCTCCATTGGAAATGATTTGGTTGATCTTCTTGCTGAAGATGACCAGGTCCATCAGATCATGTAATTATTTTGATCTTATCTTAGCATATGGTGTCAAATATTGGTCTATGCCTTGTTTCTGCAAGACTGCTTTCTAGTAACCCTAGCAATGGAATGGTTTGGATATTTTATGATTTTATCAAACATTTGCTTCTATATATTGTACACTTACTCCATTCCACTGATAAACCACTCTATTTCTTATTAGCTTTTGCACTCCAGATTCATTCTATTAAAACAAAACGATCACAAGTAGTAAGAGAGTCAATATAATACTGTGCTCTTCTTTCATTATTCATTTTTAAGTAGATAGAAAGACCAAGAAGTGAGAGGAAAAGCTAACAGTTTAAAAAACAGCAAAGGACTTTGGAAAAATTTAAATAAAATAATTTAAAATAATTTTACCAATTAAAATTATGGTTTTTAAAAATATATTTCACTGGGGGGCGGAGCCAAGATGGCGGAGAAGGCACATGCAACTTTCTAAGCTCTTCTCTTACCCTCTTTATCAATATTATATCGAGCCTCAAAAATAGTCTTGACTGCTACAATTCAAGTAAAAGTAGAACAACCCTACTGGCCAAAGAAAATCTGCAGTTTCCCAAAAAAAGTTTTGGGCCAGGGGGAATGACAGATGGGAAGAAATTAGGTTCCGAGGAGAGCCTCAAACATAGTAAAGCCAGATCTCATAAAGTGGCAGCCCCAACCCACAGAAGGGCTTTTCCCTTGGGGAGTTATCCCGCAGGGCAGGGAAGGACTCCCCAGGTTATCAATCTGGCAGTGGGGAGTTCCTTGGGGCCAAAGAGCTTTTCCCAGGGCCATTTGCACAGGCAGAGACGCTGGGCAGAGTTTGGGCAACTGCGGTCTGCGGTCAGCTGCAAACTCACAGTCCCACAAGAGGCTCCGGCCCGGTGACACTTTCACCCCTTGCCAGCCAAGGGCAACCTAACCCACACAGCCCAACTGGGCATTTGATACTGGCCACTACTGAACCCCACTTCCTTTGGGGGAAGGGAAGCCCACCAGGCCCCCAACCTAGCCAGAAATCGGTTTAATCTCCCTGCTCTGGAAAAGCTTAACCCCTTTTGCCTAGGAAAACCCAAAGGTTTTAAAACATGAAAAAAAGATAAAAAGAACGATTGAAGCTTCTATGGAAAAACAGATCACAAAACCCCTGAAGAGACCTCAAAACAAAATGCATCAGACTTCCTCCTTAATATGTCCAGAAGAGACCATTAAAAGACTAAAAGAGAAGAAGATAAAGGAAAGGAAAGAGAAGCCTTTACAAAGAGGCAAAAAACTTCCAAAATGAATTGGAAAAGAAAAAATTCCCAAAGGCAAGGAAAAAAGGGTGAATTAAAAAAAAAAAATCTCGGAAAGAAGAATTGTAATTGAAAAAAAGAATTACAGAAAGTAGGATTTGTGAATTGGAAAAGACAAAAGAACTTCGAAAGTAGGATCTGTAATTGGAAAAGACAAAGAAATAAAAAGAGGATCTGTAATTGAAAAGAAAATAATTCATTAAAAAAAATTGGAAATGGAAAAAATTCCACAGACCAAAACAATACATTCAAAACCAATTGACAATAAAGAAAGAAGTAAAAAGCTAATGAAAAAATAATTCTTTAAAAATTAGAACTGAACAAAAGAAACTAATGATTCATTGGACAGCAAGAATCAGTCAAGCAAAAACAAAAACAAACTGGAAAACCATGAATTATTATGTGCAAAAAGGACAACTTGGGAAAATAGATCTAGGAGAATAATCTGAGGATTTGCACTTTCCTGAAAAACTATTGATAAAAAAAAGAGCCTGAATTATTTCAAGAAATCATAAAGAAACTGCCCAGATGTAAAGAATCAGAAGGTAAAAAGGCATTGAAAGAATTCCGGAAACCCTTCTGAAAAAACCCCAAAAAAAAACCCAAGGAATATTTGGGCCAAATTTCAGAACATCAGATTAAGGAAAAAATTTTCCCAAGGCAAAAAACCCATTTAAATAAGGTCCACGAAGGATCACCCCAAGATCCGCCTCTACATTAAAAGGAAAGAAGGGCCGAAATTAAATATCCAAAAGGCACAAGAACTTGACAGCCAAAAAAACACCCATGTTACATTTCTTCCAAAGAAGATGGAATTTAATAAACAAAAATCAGTTTCAAGAAAAAAACCAAAACAAACAAAAATTTGACTCCAACCATAGAACCAAAATCAGAAAATAAAAAATAACTTTTAATTTTATTTCTTTGGGAAAAAAAAAACATTATAATTTATTTACTGATATAAATAAAAAAGAAAAATAGGAAAAGGGAATTGGAAAAATGGAAGAATAAAAAACCACATCCCACAAAAAGGGCAAAAAACTTATCAAAAACAAAGGGGAAACATTGGGAATCTTTACCCTCATAGTTCTCAAAAAAAAAAAAAGAATTTTTTTAAAAAATTCCCTCTTCCTCAAAAAAACAAGAAAAAAAAAAAAATGGGAAAAGGGGAAAACCCAAAAAAAATAAAAGGATAACATCAATCAAAGGGTAAAAATTTTAAAAAATTTAAAGAAAAAAACACAATCCAAAATTAGGGATGGCAAAAACAATTTAAACCAACTAAATTGAATATCCCCCATAAAGAAAAAATACAACATCAAAAGTAAACCCTAAAATTTTTTTCAAAAACATTTGCAAAACAATAAAAATGGCACAAAACAATGCCGGGTCAAAAAAGTGCCATCCTTATCTCAATCACAAAGTAAAAATTACTAAAAAAAATAAAAGAAACCCATCCTGCCAAAGGGGCATAAACCGAAGCAAATCAAAAAAAAAAAAGCACCATGGATCACCCCAACTTCCAAAGGAAAAAAGTTCAAAAAAAAAAAAAAAGTATTAGAAATCCCAAAAAAGAATTAACAAATCAAAAAAAAACAAATAAAAAAAATTAAAGAAATAGAAATTTAAAAATTAGTACAAAAACTTTAAAAATTAAGGAATAAAAAATATACTTTCTTTAAACATGGAACCAAAAATACCAAATTAGAAAAAACCAAAAAAAGAAGCAGAAATAAAGCTTTTTTCAGACTGGATGTAAAATAATTAAAAAAAGTTAAAATAGACCAAAATAATTAACCCAAAAAACCCTTAAAGAATGGGTTTAACAGCAAATTATAGAAAATTAAAAAACAAAAAATGAAAATGAAAAAATAAAAAAATTTTAAAAAAAAAAAAAAAAAAAAAAAAAAAAAAAAAAAAAAACCAAATTAAAAACCACCAATCAAATACAAATTGAAATTTAAAAATTAAAAAAAATTAAAAATTAAGAAAAAAAAACAAAAATTAAAAACAAAGTTCTTCTATGAAAACCAAAAAAAAAAGCCTTTGGAAATCATTAAAAAAGGAAAAAAAATAAAATGCAAAAAAAAAGGGAAACTTTCCACCAAAAGAAAATTAAGAAATTGAATTTTTCAACTTTATCCAATTTTGAAAAAGGAAAGGAACACCTAAAAATAAACTTCCCAACTAAAGAAAATAAATTTTTGAAATCCCATTTCAGAAAAAAAAAAACACAAAAAACAACTCCCTAAAAAAAAACCCAGGACCAATAAATGTAATTTTACCAAACATTTAAAAACAATTCCCAATCTTATAAAATTTTTATAAAAAAGGGAAAAGAAATCCTACCAAATTTTCTTACACAACATGGAAATACCAAACGGGGGGAAAACAAGAAAGAAAAAATAACCAATCTCCTAAGAAATTGATCTAAAACTTAAAAAATATTCAAAAAACACAAAAATCATCTCCAAATAAACACAAATCAAGAATTTATACCGGAAATGACTGGTTAATTTAAAAACACTATAACCAAGTTTAACCAAATTCAAAACCACAGCACCCCAAAAGGCAAAAAAAAGCATTTGATCCAACTCCATTCCAAAAAAAACAAAAAAAAAGGACTTTTCCTTAAAATAATCCCAGCATCTATTTAAAACCACAAAATCAATTAATAACAAATGCAAAACCCAAAAAAAATTTTCCCACTACCATTATATTTAATTTATAAAAACCTACACAAAAACCAAAAAATTAAAAATAAAAAAAAAGGAAAACAAATTACCTTTATACATATGTATCCTTAAAACCCCAAAATTTCTAAAAATTTGAAAAATCCACAACTTTTGCAAATTTTTATAAAAAAACCCACATAATCATCAGCATTCTTGTTTCACAAAAAAATCAAAATCGTTTAAAAAGCCTTTAAATAACACATAAATGAAAAATCCCTCTCCAAAAAAATAAAAACAAGCAAAAACAACCACCACAAAACGGTTAAAAGAAAAATTTAAATGCCGGGATTAAAGAAAAAAAAATAAAAAACAAACAACATTTATTTGGCCATACCAAATCAACTCCCAAAAACTATTTTAAACCAGAAAAAAACAACAAATTCTTAGAAAAAACAAAAGGTCAAGAATTTCAAGGGAATTAATGAAAAAAAAAAATCAAATGAAGGTGGTTTGTACCAGATCTAAAATTATATTATAGAGCGCAGTTACCAAAACTATTTGGTACAAGGAAAGTTTAGGACATGGAATAGATTGGTTCAAGGGATAAAACAGTCAACAAAATGCAATATTTTGAAAACCCAAAGATCCCAGCTTTTGGGATAAGAACTTACTTTTGATAAAAATTGCTGGGAAAAATTGGAAACTAATATGGCAGAAATAGGATTGATCCATATTAACACCTACACCAAGAAAGGTCAAATGGGTTCAGACCTAGGATAAAGAATGAAAAAATTTAGAGGAAAAAGGATGTTTACCCCAGACCTGTGGGGGGAAGGCTTTATGACCAAAGCAGAACTAGAGATCATTACTGATCCAAAATAGAAAATTTCAATTATACCAAACTGAAAAGTTTTTGTACAAACAAACTAATGCAGAAAGATTAAAGGGGCTAAACTGGGAAAATATTTTTACAGTCAAAGGTCTATAAGGCCCTCATTTCCAAAATATATAGAAATTAACCTAATTTTAAAAAATAAAGCCATTCTCCAATTGAAAAATGGTCAAAGGATATGAAAGACAACTCAGATGAAGAAATGGAAACTATTTCTGATAGAAAAGATGCTCCAAATCATTATTAATCAGAAATGCAAATTGGAACCTGCATTTACTACCTGTCAGATTGGCTAAGATGAAAAAAAAAATAATTGTTGGAGGGGATGGGGAAAATGGGACAATGCATTGTTGGTGGAGTTTGGAACGAACCAACCATTCTGAGAGTAGTTTAACTATGCTCAAAAGTTATAAACTGTGATACCCTTTGATCCAGCAGTGTTACTACTGGGATTTATCCCAAAAGATTATAAAAGAGGGAAAGGGACCTGTATGTGCAGAATGTTTGGCAGCCCTTTTTGTGTGGTTAAAAAGTGGAAACTGAATGGATGTCCATCAGTTGGAGAATGGCTAATAAATTGTGGTATATAAATTTAAGGAATATTACTGTTCGTAAGAAATGACCAACAGGATAATTTCAGAAAGGCCTGGAGAGATTTTAACGAACGTGCAGTGAAATGAGGGACCAGGAGATCAAATACTTCAACAAATAATATATGATACCAGTTCTGATGGAAGGCCATCCTCAGCAACGGATCAACAAATCATTTCTAATGGGCAGTAATGAAACAAACTATGCCCAGAAAAAGAACCTTGGGAGATGACTAAAACCATTACATTGAATTCTCAATCCCTTATATTTATCACCTGCATTTTGATTTCCTTCCCAAGTAATTGTACAATATTTTGAATTATCCTTTTTGTACAGCAAAAATAATGTTTTGTCTTGTATACTTACTGTGTATCAATTCATTTTAATATATTTAAATATACTGGTCATCCCGTCATCTAAGGGATTAAAAAGAGGTGAAAATTAAAAAGAGGTTTGAATTGTTTTCTGTAAAAATTCCATGTATATATCCTGTAAATAAAAGGCTATTAAATAAAAAAAAATATATATATATATATATTTCCCTAATATTGTCAATATAATGAATTTTTTCCTGAACACCATGTAAAAAGAAGACTATCTCCAAAATACTTTTAGAGTCAGCTATAATACATATATAATATTGTTAACCATATTTTAGAAACTCAGTTGTTCTTTTATTTTGGCTCCTAGATATTGTATCTACTATTCTACTCTTATCTATGTCCAATCTCACAAAACTCAATGATTATTTAAACACTTTTCTACCCCCTTTTTCCCTCCTTACATACCTCCAAATCCCAAAATTTGAGGTGATAATTTGAGTTCTGAGTATTTAAACTGATCTGAGTTTTTAAATCTGATCTGAGTATTTAAAATCAGAAAATAAAGATTTTGAAAGTTAGAGGAAATGAATGATTGTTTATATAAGTGAGAAAGTGAGAAAGAATATTGAGCTCTGGAAAAATTGTAATCAAATTTGGCTGAAATATAAAACATAAAGGGCAATGATGTGAAATAAGAATAGGAAGGTAAATTGGGAAACAAATTCTATCTAGCTCCTTACATAAGTGCCTTTACAGAATTCTAATAAATAAAAAAAAATGATTTTAGTTATATATTTAATTTAAACATGGGATATTGGTAAGTGGGAAATTGATATGATAGACATTGATTTTTGATTTGAGTTTATTGAATTATTCAATTAGTTGGTAATAAATATACAAGTCTATCTTTGGTATTCCCTCTGCTATCTCTTTTTTCAGATAGATCTGCTTCTATATTATACCTGCCACATTGTGTCATACCTAGATAGATATTCTCTTTTCAAAACAGTTTATGTAGAATTTTTTTAAATACCCATTTCATATAAGTTCATAAACCATACTTGTAGAAGCATAAGGGATGTTTAGTGATTATAAGTATAAGTGATATTTAGTCTTAATCTATTATTTTCCAGAGAATCAAAATGTTTAAGTGATCTAAGTCACATAGTCAGTAAGTGGCAGAACAATAATTAGAAACCAGGTTTTCTCACTTCTAATCCTGAACACTTTCTAAATTAAATCTTTAAACTAAGTCTCTTATCACATCATGCCTATATATACTACATATGGGTATTCTAAGAGCCAAGATTCTAAGATCCAAAATTCAGATCAAGTCGTTATGCTCATAAGTATATTGTGATTGTTCCCAATATTTGTTTAGATCTCTGTCTCTGTCTTCTGTTTCCTCTCTTCCCATCTGTCTGCCTGTCTCTCTCTCTCTCACCCCCGTAATATCTAAACAAACACTATTCACAGAATCCTTCCCTTTAAACTAAATCACTTTTAATACACCGTTGTTCTCCATATCAAAACCTGAGGATTTGAAACTTCCAAATGGTCTCCTGGAGATAGCTCCATTGTTGTCTCTTCCCTGATATCCTTTGTTGCTAGCATAAGCCTAACTTCAGGAACACTGAGAAGTTAACTGACCAAAGCCTCCAACTTTGCTGTTTGCTGTGACTGACTCTGTCCTTTCAGCACTGAATTTTTGTTCTCCACTACATGAAGTCTGAATATTATTAATTGTCTGTATTCAGAGTACTCTTAATCCTATTTCTTTTAGTCATATGTTCAACCTTGTTTCTGAAATCCTGATGACTATAACAATATACATAGAACAAGATTCCTTGAAAGGCAGTACTAATATTATAACTCAGTATAACTTTCAAAATCTGTCCTTGGATACCCAAATCAACTTTCATGTACTTGATTTCAGTTAGATAGCACAGCACATATCTTGTTCTCTACTTAATGCTCAGTGTTGATAATAAAATATCAAAAGGATACCACAAGATCTCTTGAAATTCTATTTCAAAGTATTAATAGGTCTCTGAAAATGCCACGCTAAAGCAGTGATTTTAAAGTCTATTAAAACAGAGTAATATGAAATATCCTAAAACATTTATCTGTGTCACCAAAGACTTTTTGAGAGTTGTTTACAAATGAACTTCTCATTTAGAGTAAAATTTTCCAAATGTTGCTTTCAGGTGATATTTTACCAATTTCATCAAGCTATAAATATTCCTAGACTCTATATAAATAGTTGAACTAGCTACATTAAAAAAAAAAACACATTGGGAATGAAAAATTCATATTTCTCAGCATTAGGTATATGCACATACAACAGGAAGATCTGATGAAGATTTCTAGAGCCAGAATCAAGTTCACAGAGTGGGGAAAGCACTCAGAAGACTTTTTCCAACATTCCCCTCCAACCAACTTTAAAATAATTCTTCAAGTCAAAATCTGGAATGATAAAGCCAACAAAAATTCAGTGTGAGATATTCCCTAGCCCAAATCAACTTAAGAGATCAGAAGAAGATATCTGCTATGCATAGGTGGAACATGGCTAGAGTCCATGGAATGCAACATCAGTAATGATACTAGGGAGTGAAGACAGAAGCAGCAACATCTTTGGGGAGCTCTTAAGTCATAGATTATGAGAGAAGTTGAAATATAGTAAAAAAATGTTACAGAGGATTCCTGTTATGATAGAGGATGCCAGACTAGAAGCTATCTTTCAAATTTATTGCTTGCACCCATAGTTCAAAGGTGGAGAAGAGTCACAAGTGAGGAGGAATCCTGAGAAGTAGTATCATTTTCTTTCTTAAGGGAGAAGGGCCCTGAGGAACAGTATCAACTGCAATCCTAAAAGATCAAAGGACTTTCCCGGGTAAGTCCATAACCCAGATGAGGAGGGCAGTACTTTGACCTTTTTCTAAATCATATTACCTTGGAAGTACCAAAAACTTCCAAAATCCAAATTATCTCTGTAAAAACAAAGAAGAATGAAGAGAAAGAAGAGGAGGAGAAAGAGGAGGAAGACAAGGATGAAAAGGAGGAGGAAGACAAGGAGAAGGAGGAAGTTGAGGGGGAAAAGGTGAGGAAGAAAAGATGATGAAGAGAAGGAACATAAAGAGGAGGAGGAATAGCAAAAAGAGGAAGAAGAAGAGGAGGAGGAAAAGAAGAAAGAGAAAGAAAAGGTAGAGAAAGAGGAGGAGAAAGGGAAGAAGAAGGAAACGGAGGAGGAGAAAGGGAAGGGTAAGAAAGAGGAATAGCAGGAGAAAAAGAAGGCAAAAAAGGAAAGGAGGAGGTAGGGAAGGAGGAGGAAGGGAAGGAAGAGGAGGATGAGAAGGAGAAACAGCAGCAGCAGCATCTTGAAATAGTGCCTCACAACACACACAAACACAAAATGCACATATATACACATACAATCACTGATCATAGGGACCAACTTTAACATGATTTAAAGTTGAGAGATAAGGGTAGAAAAATGAATAAACAAAAAAGAACCCAACCATATATAGCCTTTATGGTAAAAAATTACCAAATCAGAATACAATCAAGTCAAAATAGCAAAGTTTCAAAAAACACAAATTGGACAGAAGTTCAAAAATTTCTGGAATGGATAAAAAAATATATTCAAAATCAAATAAGAGTTGCAGAAGAAAAAATGTAAAGAAATGACAGTGAAGTAAGAAAATTATAGAAATGAAATAGCTTGGTTAAAAAGAAGCAAATGGAATTCTGAAAGAAATAAATGATTAAAAGCAAAACTGTCCAAACAGGAAAAAAAGAGATACAAATATTAATGATTATTGAGCTCAATCAAAGAATGGAGAAATGACAGAATTAGTACAAGTAGCTACATCTTCTGATTTTATATCTAGCGCTCTTTTCACTACAGAACATTAATAACAATAATGAAGGTCTCACTATAATAAAATAGGAATTATATCAGAAATAAAAGATTGGTTCAACATTGATTCAACATCATATCAATAACTAAAGCAATAAAATTTTATGATTATTGAAATAGATGAGGGAAAAGCTTTTGACAAAAAGCTGTTAAGATACTAGAACACATTTGAATCAATGAAACTTTTCTTAAAATAATAAGCATTATTTATTTAAAATAAACTGCAATGGGACAGCTAGGTGGTACAATGGATAGAGCACCAGCCCTGAAATTAGGAGGACCTGAGTTCAAATTTGGCCTCAGAGACTTAACATTTCTTAGCTATGTGACCCTGGGCAAGTCACTTAACCCCAATTGCCTCAGGAAAAAAAATCAATTTCATTTATCAAAATCAAAAGCATTATCTTTAATTGGGATAAATTTGAAGCCTCATCAATAACAAAGATGCCCAATATTGTCACTATTACTCAATATTATATTATAAATTGTATCTATTGCTATAAGACAAAATGAGAAATAGAAGGAATAAAACTTGACAATGCAGAAACAAAACTGTCACTCTTTGGACATCATCTGAATTTTTAGAAAATCCTAGAAAATAAAATAAAATAAAAATGCTAGTTTAAACATTTTCCATTTAAATTAACTGCAGATAATATATAATTATTTAAAGTCTCCCTCTCAAGACAAACTCTATGAACACAATTACAAAATAAATTGTGTTTTTCCCCTTCTTGAAGCAATTAGAGAAATAACAATTTCTCATGAGTAGAACTAGCTAATATAATAAAAAATGACAATTCTATCTAAGTTAATTTTCTTATTCAATGTCATACCAATCAGCTTACCAAATAATTATTTCATGAAGGTAGGAAAAATGGTAGAAAAATTTATCTGGAAAAACAAAAGGTGAAGACTATTTTAAAAAATCCAAAGAATGAAGGAGGGAGGACTAGCAATAGCAGATTTGAAACTATTTGAACAGGACCTTTCTGTACAAAAATATTTGCAGTAATCTCCTTTTTTGTGGTGGTAAATCATCAGAAATTGAGGGGATGATTAGGGAATGACTGAAGAAACTGTAATATATGATTAGGATTGAATATTATTATACTATAACAATAATAAAAAAGTTTTGCAAAAAAGAAAAAAAAAACTTAAGAAGACTTATATGAACTAATGTCAAGTGAAGATAACAGAACCAGGAGTACACTGTGTACAGTAAGAATATTAATATAAATAGATCTACTGTCAAAGACACTTCAAGATCAAAGCAATGATTTAAGACAATTCCAAATATCTATGGTGAAAACATGCTATCCATGAGATAGTGAGAGAACACCAAGTGCTTGCTGAAGCATAATTTTTAAACTTTATTTATCTTGAGGTTATGGGTATGCATGTGTGTGCATACATGTATGCATGCTTTCTTTTTGCAACATGACTAATATGGAAATATCTTTTACATGAGGTCACATATATAGCCAATATAATACTGTTTACCTTCTCAATGTTTGTAGAAAGAGCTAAAATAAAAAAGATGGTTTGGAATTCAAAAATTTTTAATGTATGTCAAAATGTTTACAAGTATTTGGGGAATATATAACGATATACGTGAAATATATTTTGAAAAATAATTTGTAATTAGCTATTGAACTAAGTTTTTAACTGAGAAAGAAAAATACGGTTTGACCATCTTTGGGAAACTTTTCAATGCTTTCAAAACATTAAAAAAAATACCCCTTTCAATAGAAATAATCTCCCAATGTCATTATATGGCACCATTATCATGACACTACATATAATTTCATCAAAGTAATAGAAAGAGGTAAGCTTGTCACAAATAATCTCTAGATTTTTAACAAAAATGGTGAGTGGATGTGGCAAATCACTTATGCAACATATTAACAAGAACTAGAAAATAAATGGCATCATTTTGATGTAAGAATGAAAGAGAACAGATGGAGAGCTCTCATGTTTGATTGACATGACAAAGATATTAAACAAAGTAGAGAAATATTTTAATTAATTCTGTGGGTTCCCTTTGAAGGAGTTATGGAAAAATATAGACAAAAACTTTACAGTATGCTAAGGCATGCAGGATTGTACTCTGCAGCAGCAAAAGTGGTTTTTAATTGTTGATTCCTCCACACTTTCAGGTAATTGAACAAGGGAAAATTTGTAAGGATAAAACACAGGCAAAAGGGATGTTGTAGAATTTGAGCCTGTATGAATAAAAAAAAAAAATTACTATTTATCCCGAGTCTTGGCTTCAGTGATACCTTTTAGTTTAGTGACAGAAAAACTAGTAGTCTGATTTAATTTTAAATTATGCCTTTCTTAAAGGTAGGAGCATTGTAAAGCATTTTACAAATCAATGAAAAACAATCATAGATCTGCAATACTCCCCTAAATAAAATCCCTTCACTATTGTTTTTTTAAACAACTTTAAATATAAATAATGATTTTAGTTCATTTATTCATTTTCATTTTTTTTCTTCCATATTTAAACTTCCATGGAGAAAAAATAATATAGTACAATTCTGTTTCTAATTGTTAAGAACAGTACCATTGTGAAAATAAATTCATTCTATATTTAAAGAATGTACCTCAACATTCAAAGAAAAAACCTACTAAAATGCCTTTTTAGGGATGTTTCTTTGATTTTTTCTATATTTAATGTCCTACATTTTCTTATTAAACAGAGCTGCTGAAAATATGGATATTTTTTCTCATTTTCGTTTGAGTTATGATAGACTTTTACTAAATACTAAATATGATATTTTCTGAAGAAACTTAAAAGATAATTCAATAGAAATTTTGTGAGGCAAAAAGAAACATATGTAGACAGTAAGAACAAGTAAAATTAATGGTTGAATTATTCTAATTGTTATTCAAATTCCCAGTCAAAGAAATAGGTTAGGTAGACTGGGAAGCTTCCTATTCCCCAAACTCCCTAATAATCCAACACTGTAATCTACACTATATAAATATTCTAGGAAATTCAATAATATTCTTTACAATTCTCTTCAGTTATTCCCGAGATAATAGTTGTTATAACTCTGTAGGTGAAAAATTTGGTACTTCAAAAAGAATGTCATCCAGAAAGTCTGCCTATAGGTGATAATTATTGACCTATACAGTTTTGTTCTCCGAGTGCCATATTTATTAGTTGAGACAAGCTAGGAGATTTTAGATATAAGTACAAGGATGGTAGATCATGACAATGAAATGCTTAAACACTTTTCTTTATATTACAGGATCTTAGAAGATGTTATTGAGTAATTAAACATGAATAAGCTAGTATAATTTAAAGCTCTTGGGAAAAAAAACTATCACGTAAGAAAAACAAACATTAAAACAACTATGCAAAAAAATGGGGAAAATCCAACATAACATCTTTCCTAAAGTATACAATTATATTATGTAGATTGTTAATATGTTACTTTCATAATTTTAAAAACATAAGTATTAATTTAATTTTAAAAAATAATAGTTGGCTCCCTCCTTCCATTAAAACTTTATTGACTTTGGGGATAAAGTTTTTGATTCACAGAAAGGTTTATTCAAGAAAATATGTACTAGGACATAAGATGATGATGATGATGATGATGATATTGGCATTTCTATAGTGCTTTAATGTTTGTGCAATAATTTACATACAGTATTTCTTTTGATCACTACAACAACAACCTTGAGAGGTAGATATTATTATTATCATCCTTTTACATATGGTGAAACTGAAGGAGACAGACTTGCCTGTGATTTGCCTGAGGTCATATATCTAGTGTCTGAGGCTGAATTTGAATCAGATCTTTCTCAGTCCACTGCCAATCTTCTATCCACTGACATATATCTTCATGTATGAGCAAAACTGGTACATAGCTCCCAAATTTCTAAAATTAAGAATGTTTTTGGCTTCAAGGTAATGAAAGATTCATCCTTGGAAAGAGATATATTCATAAAACAGCTAAAACTCCTTTATACTAAGGATTCGTTCTAGGTTTCTCAAGGATATATTTCCTATTATGGGAAAATAGACTGTAAGTCAGAAATTCAGAATCATCATATGAATGTACTTAAGATAGCAAAACAAACAAACAAACAAAAAACTGAAGCTCATCTGCTAGTTTTCTGAGCCAAAAGATAAGAAGCAGATCTTTAAAGTCAGTTTGTGACTCAATATTTCTTTCATTGTCTGTGCACTCTAATTACTCACACCACTTTGCTTTCTCCTTTAATCACTAACTCATGGAATGCCTTCCTCCCTGTTGCTTCTACCTGTCTATTCTTTGAAGCTACTTTGATCTCTACTTCATTCATAAAGCCTTCCCTGACCATCTCTGAATTTCTATTGTACTCAAAGTCTATTCTCTTCTTGCAGGCTTCATGCCATAGCTAATCCTCTATCTTCACAATTATATATATTATCCTCAAGTAGATTGTAAGCTGCTTGCAATCAAGGACTAAGGTCAGTATATTTCTTTTTGTCCTCCATCAGGATGAAATCTATTTCCCCATTCCTCAGATACTGGTCCAAAATGCTACAAAAAACAATTAATTTTATGGAAATGGGAAGACTCCTGGAATATAATAAGAATTTTGATTATGAACTTGTATCAAGATATATGGTTCCACTAAAATATATTATACGATGTTTTTGTCTCATGAAATCCTTTTTCCAGTGTTTAAAATGTCAGGACAGCTAGGCTTAGCAGATAAATGTCTGGACCTGGAATTTGGAAGATCTGAGTTCAAATCTGACCTCTGAAATTTATCAATGATGTGATCCTGGGAAAGTCTTAAAAGGATAATCAAAAATGAATAATAATAGCACCTAACTTCCAGTATCCAGTAATATTCATTTTATTTGCTCTGAAAACTGTAGAGATACATAAATGTTAGTTATTATTGTTATTTAGACCCGATAAAAATAAAATGTTTAGTGTATACCCCCAAAAAAACAATAGAATGAAGGTGGAGAGCTCAAAACCAACAGTTCAGGTTGATTTAATGGATAAAGAGTCTAGATACACTTATAAATATTTATAAAGAGACAAGACAAGTTGAGAATAAATGTCAAGGGAAAGACTGTGGCAATATTTGAAGTTACTAGCATCCTGAATTCAAAGCTAAATAAGAAGAATCTTCATACAGTAATTAACGACTAAACAATATCATAGTGAATGTCTACCTTTGAAACTGTAAAAAGAACCATAACAAACCTGAAAAATAATCTATCAAAACTCATTTATAAAGAAACACATAATCTATTACCTAAGGTAACAATAGAAAAATAAACTAGAATTTTTTCACAAAAAATGAAAAGAAGGACAGAAATTGAAGGGTATTGTTGGAATGTATATGATAAACAGGTCTAACACCCATAAAAATCCTTTTGGAAAAAGCAGACATTATTTCACTTTAAATACTGAGGCTACAAACAGGAATAAATTATTAGATTTGTTATGAAACTGAAAATAGTTTCTTTTGGTATGTGACTGTAATGTTCTTCTCTAAAATATAAAGTTCTCTGGGAGCAGATTTCTTTGCAGGGGGGCTTCTGGAGGCAGCCTTCCTTTCTGTTCAGTATAATAATCACCTCAAAAACAGCCAGGAGTTAAAGTCCAAATCCTTTATTTTCTCTTTCAAGTATTGTCTCCTTCCTTGGGTCTCGTTAGCTTTCTTAGAGGTCTATCTCTCTCCTGGTTTTGAGAGCTCCTGCCACAAGTCCTTTGCCTCTGCCAGCTTCAGCCTCTAGCTCCCTCCGAATGTCTCTAGCCAGCACAAAGGTGGAAATTGGAATGAATCTGTCTCCTCCAAGAGTGAGCTTGTCCTCTAGTGGGGTTGTCCTTTGCCCCTGAGAGTTCCTCCTTATATATGCTCTCTTAAAGGTGTGAATTTTGTGGAATTATAGTAAGTACTAAGTACATGTAAATTAGAGAATCATTATCTAATCAATTCCTTACTTAACACCTTGTAAGAATCCTAACATCCCCACTTTCTTTTGATTTAGAACATAGGTGGTCATGACCTCCCTGACTTCTCAAGGAGGTGAGAACCTCCAAAAAGAAGGTGATCACACCTTCCCTGACTGATCAAAAATGGTGTGAAAGCACCATTAAAAAGCAGGTGATCATGCCTTCCCTGTTTTCTCAGGAAGGGAGATGAAAACACCAAAGGAAATGGGAAATCAAATCAGATTAGCAGATTTCCAAAGGGTCTCAGCCTCAAAACAGGTATACATAATCCATCAATATGGGAGATATTACACATAATCACATAAATTACATAAGCACATAGTAACAAAGGCTAGTAATGATGTAACAAATAACATGAATCAACATGAGGAATTATACATGTCCTAGAAATAATCCAAAAGGAATCTATTGTCCCTTAGTTCATGTGCCAGGAATCCAAAAATTCCTGCAAGTTTTGAAGTCCTGCAATAGTCTCATCAAAATTTTTCCATCTCAGGGACTCCAATCATTCCTGCTGGTTTTCAAATCCTGCAACATTCTTATCTTGTGTTAGGGAATCCAGTGATTCCTGCAGATTTTGTTCTTACGTCTTCCCGTTTGTTTTCAGATTTTTCTCTTTTTCTGTCTCTCTCTGATGGACAAGGTGAATACAGCTCATTGGCACCCATCTGATTCCTTTTCCATCTGTAGAAATACAAGAAAACCCTCTCTCCCAGGCAGTTAACCTATCTGGTCCCTTCCATTTACCACTTTTGGGATTTCTCATCACCTGGCAATTACATTTGAAATGCTCCCACTGTACACTGTCCTTCTGTTGTGTTAAAAAGCCTGTATTTTCCCCAATTGTGATCCCTTTCTGCCATGTGATTGCTTTTTGACTGATAGATCACATCAGAGTCTAAAGACTCTCTGGGTGTAAACTCAGCTGCCATCATGCCCCATCTGTCTTTTGGTTGATATCTTGGGTCTGGGCCCTGCCTCTCATTTCCCTGGGTCAATCTACATTCTGTGGCCCAGTGGAAGCCCTGGTTGCATTTTGGACATGGGGTTTTGGGTTTTATTCTCTCACCCTGTCTTCTCACTCTATCTCCATACATACAATGAGCTCTCAAATGTCCTCTCATTCCACAATGAAAACTCCAATGAGTTTTTCTAGAAGTCTCTTGCCAAGAGGGACCCTGTCTTCTCATGGTCATAATAGTTTGGGTATAATAAGCATTTCTGGCCACTCTGGCACAGTGTCTTATGATCTTCTCTAAAGGAGCATCTTTGTGTAGTCCCCATATAATTATTTTGCAAATCTCACTGGCATTTTCCTTAGCCAGTTGTCTGCTCATTATTCTTGTAGCTGCATTTTCTCCAATAGTTCTTGTGACAGCTGTCTGAATACGTCCCACAAAATCCACAAAGAGTTCACTGGGACCTTGCTCTATTTTTGTGAAGGTCTTACCTCCATTTTTTCTCTGGGAAGGAACCCCAAGCTTTTATAGCAGCAGTAGCAATCTGTTCATAAGCTGTTGTAGGGTAATTAATCTGTGCTGAATTCTCTCCACAATGACCTTCACTGTCTAGTTGGTCAAAAATGATTTGTACATTAACTCCTATTTGCCTATTCCATCAGGCTTGAATTCTACATAAT
The DNA here is from genome assembly GCF_902635505.1 of Sarcophilus harrisii. NCBI lineage: Eukaryota > Metazoa > Chordata > Mammalia > Dasyuromorphia > Dasyuridae > Sarcophilus > Sarcophilus harrisii. Next base: position 128,064,514 of record NC_045428.1, on the reverse strand, counting down.
TCATGATACTCTGAAAGCCACAAAAAAAGTTTTATCCAGGTTATAAACATGATCTTGCTATGGATTTCCAATAACTAGGAGTTAGGATTTCATAAGCTATATGATCTAGTAACATCTTAACATGATTGTAGCCCCATAAAGAGTGCAACTTTTATTCATATCCTTAATTTTTTTTTTTCCAAATCAAAAGGAGTGTATTTTCTCCTTTTTTGACCTAAAAAGTAAAGCTCTTCAATCACATTTTAAATCAGATATATCCTGTTCTTCTCTCTTAGCCTTGACCAATGATTTTTGTAATCTTGTCATAGACTGCTTCATAGGTGCTGCTGATTATGTCACTGCCTCTCCCCTCCTTCTTCTCCCTTCACCCATGAAGGTTTAATTGAGGGAAGTAGGTCAGGGGATGTGGAATGACCTAATTTCTCCTGCTGTGAAGCTTCACACTTAAAATTGTACTTAATTAAAAGTGTAGTTAACTCCATTCTTATCTGATCCTTCATCCACTCCATTCTTATCTGATCCTTCATCCTTTTCACCTAGTTTATTTGGCACTCCCCCCTCCTGCTCTCTCTTCTTTTTCCTTATTCTATAACTTATGTAATTTCCTAAAGCCAGTTGTATTAAATTATATGTATTAAGTGTATCTTTGTAAATTGAATTGGGTCCATTTTCATTGTAGAATTGACATAGTTGCTCTCCTACTAATTTCCCTTCATCTGTATTCAACTCTTTTTCCTTAGAGAACCAAGGAGATGTGTACTGTACAATTTCTAAAAGTTCAGTGATCTGCTCTCAAATTATAATCAACTTTGACTTTTCATAAGTATGACAATGCTATCTACACATTTTCCTTGATTTGGAAAAGAAGACTTTTTTCTAACCATCTGCCCATTTTAGCTGAAATTCTACTTTAGCCCTTAAACAAAGTTTCTTTGTTGTACTCACTCTAATTTCTGGGTCACATATGAAGGTTCTATGCCCCATATTGGACGCCAAAATATAATATTCTTCTCTAAAATTTAATGTTCTCTGGGAGCAGGTTTCTTGGGGGGCTTTCTGGAGGAAGCCTTTGTTTCAGTTCTGTATAATAACCCAAAATGCAGCCCAGGAATTAAAGTCCAAATCCTTTATTTTCTCTTTCAAGTACTGTCTCCTTCCTTGGGCCCAGTTAGCTTTTTTAGGGGCCTAACTCTCTTCTTGGTTATGAGAGCTTTTGCCACTACTCCTTTGCCTCTGCCAGCTTCAGCCTTCTATCTCCCTCCAAATGTCTCCAGCCAGTACAAAGGTGGAAGTTGGAATGAATCTGTCTCCTCCTCCGAGAGTGGGCTTCTCCTTTGGCCCTGAGAGCTCCTCCTTATATATGCGGTTTTTTTAAAATAATTATAACTTTTTATTGACAGAACCCATGGGTGGGTAATTTTTTTATAACATTATCCCTTGCACTCACTTCTGTTCCAACTTTTCCACTCCTTCCCTCCACCTCCTCCCCCAGATGGCAAGGATTCTTATACATGTTAAATATGTCAGAGTATTTCCTAGAAACAATATATGTGTGCAGAACTGAAAGTTCTCTTGTTGTACAGGAAGAGTTGGATTCAGAAGGTAAAAACAACTTGGGAAGACAAACAAAAATTCAAAGAGTTTACATTCCCAGTGTTTTTCTTTGGGTGTAGCCACTTCTGTCCATCATTGATCAATTGAAACTGAGTTAGCTCTTCTCTTTGTCGAAGAAATCCACTTCCATCAGAATACATCCTCATACAGGCTCTTTGTTGAAGTATATAATGATCTCCTGGTTCTACTCATTTCACTTAGCATCAGTTCATGTAAGTTTCTCCAGGCTTCTCTGTATTCATGCTGCTAGTCATTTCTTTCTTTCTTTTTTTTTTTTTTTTAAATAACTTTTTATTGACAGAACCCATGCCAGGGTAATTTTTTACAATATTATTCCTTGCACTCACTTCTGTTCCAATTTTTCCCCTCCCTCCTTCCACCCCCTCCCCAGGTAAGCAGCCCTATACATGTTAAATAGGTTACAGTATATCTTGGATACAATATATGTGTGCAGAACTGAAGAGATTTCTTGTTGCTCAGGGAGAATTGGATTTAGAAGGTATAAATAACCCGGGAAGAAGAAAAAAAATGCAAGCAGTTTACATTCATTTCCTAGTGTTCTTTCTTTGGGTGTAGTTTCTTCTTTCCATCCTTGATCAATTGAAACTGTTAGATCTTCTCTTTGTCGAAGAAATCTACTTCCATCAGAATACATCCTCATACAGTATCATTGTTGAGGTATATAATGATCTCCCGGTTCTGCTCATTTCACTCAGCATCATTTCATGTAAATTTTGCCAATCCTCTCTGTATTCATCCTGCTGGCCATTTCTTACAGAACAATAATATTCTATAACATTCATATACCACAATTTACTCAACCATTCTCCAATTGATGGGTATCCATTCATTTTCCAGCTTCTAGCCATTACAAACAGGGCTGCCACAAAAATTTTGGCACATACAGGTCCCTTTCCCTTCTTTAGTATCTCTTTGGGGTATAAGCCCAGTAGAAACACTGCTGGATCAAAGGGTATGCACAGTTTGATAACTTTTTGATGCTGGTCATTTCTTACAGAATAATAATATTCCATAACATTCATATATCACAATTTACCCAACCATTCTCCAATTGATGGGCATCCATTAATTTTCCAGTTTCTAGCCACTACAAACAGGGCTGCCACAAATATTTTGGCATATACAGGTCCCTTTCCCTTCTTTAGCATCTCTTTGGGATATAAGTCCAGTAGTAGTACTGCTGGATCACAGGGTATACACAGTTTGATAACTTTTTGGGCCTAATTCCAGATTGCTCTCCAGAATGGTTGGATGCTCTCTTAAAGGTGTGAAGTTTTTAGAATTATATTAAGTACTAAGTACATGTACATAAGAGAATCATTATCTCATCAATTCCACTTACTTAGCACCTTGTAAGAATGCTAACATGTGAACTATAAAATGTCCAAAATCTCAGAATGTAATCAAAAGGCATGACATAATCATTTTCTAATGAAATTAGCCTACTGATACTTTGTCTACTACTTTGTCTTTGTGTCTCTGTCTCTGTCTGTGACTCTCTCTCTCTTTTTGTTTCTCTCTCTCTCTCTCTCCATTCCACTATGTTCCTCCTACCATCACATTCTCTATTCCCTCTTCATGTGTATATATATATAGCTATCTTTGAAGTTTAAAAATTGGGTGACTTGGAAAGTTGTTTAACATCTCAGTGCTCATAGTAAAGTTGTAAGGCTATATATATATATACTTTCTAAGCTCAAAGTGTTCTGAGCACAAGTCAATCTTCTGAATTGGCTGGCCTGGCTTTTTAGATCAATAGCTTATCCTGGAATGATAGCTGCTGTTATAAACCAGATCTTACCACAATTTAATGCTTCAGGTAGTTTAGGTGACTATTCAATAAATGGGATATCGTATTTTGAATTGCAATACAGAAAAAAAAAAAAGACTGAGAACCACCAGGCCAGCCAATTCAGAAGACTGACTTGTGCTCAGAACACTTTGAGCTTAGAAATCTGTGAACAGAGATTTGTTGAGTCCCTAGTGGTAAGAAGAACAAGCTTTCAGGTGCTGTGGAAAGAAACTTAAAGAAATAAGTGTCAAAATCCCTACCTACTGCTTTTGAGGAAGATCAGATGGGAACATTTAAGCACTTAATATTAAATGACAAGAGGGAAAATTATGCCTTATAATAATCATATTATTTTGGGGAAGAGGCTAAAATTAGATTGTTCAGTAAAGGCTTCTTGAAGGAGGTAAATTAGAAAATATCTTTTAAATGAGTTTATATAGTGGAAGTATATAAGTACTGGAAATATAATGGGGAAAAGTCACATGGAAGTTATTCCTAATGGTTATGTAGAAAAACTCTGTATCTAGATATTTTAACATTAAGTAGAAAATATAATCTACAATTGGCTTATATAGTTATTTATACACAAACAAAATGGTTTTTTTTACATTTTTTCCTGACCTTTTTTTTTCATATATTTCCATTCCTTTCATTATTCATGGTCAGCATTTGTCCCTTCATTAGAGAATATTGCTTTATATTTTTCTCTACTGCAAATGATTTTGAACATAAGCTCTTCAAAAAATCTTCACTCATTGTTAAGCTTTATCTTATTACAGTAACAGGATTTCATAGTTTAACTGTATACAGGAACTTCCTCTATAGTATTCTTGGGAAGTGTAACCTAGATATTTCTCAAAATCCTTCAATGATATAAAGCCAAGCCCTTCTACACAAAAATAATGTACTTATTTTGCATTGTTGTTTTCAAAACTGCAGTTATTTACATATGTCTTATTCCTTCAGTAGTCTATCTATAAGTGTAAGGATCTTGTAATTTACTGTAGTCCTGAGCCCTCTTTATCTAATGAACTTATTTAACTCGGAAACCCTTGCTCTTCTATACTCCACTTCAGGATCACAGATTTAGAAATGGAAGAGATCTTAGAGATCTCCTGTTGTGCTCTGCTTTCTAGAACCCCCAAGATGGGGTGACAAAATGTACTGTGTTTTCTGGAGCCCCTATTCTGGGTTCTAGAAGCAGAAGAGTGATGAGGCAAGACTCTAGAGGATGGTGGAGATATGGAGTCCATTTATTTCCAGTTCTTTCCCCTTTTTATATCCTAATACCCTTATGTAATCAAAACAACACTGGGTGTGCACTAAGTATATATACTGCACACGTGGGACCACATAAACAGTTTGCAATTGTATGTAGTTTCCACTTAGTATCACTCTTTGCAACCCAGTATCACTCTGCTTCAATTACTACACAGGTCCTTAGGGGAGATGGGAAGCGGAACCAGACATTGTCAGTAGGTTCCCTCTGGGCTGAAGGGTCTTATACTTTATCCAGAGTTCCCTCACTCTCTGTGGCCCTCTACACATTTTTTAAATAAGGAAAGTGAAATTTGGAGAATTTAAATAATTAGACCAGGGAGACAAGGTAATACATTTTTGAGGTGACATTCTTGACTCCAAGTCTAAGTTCCTGTACTATTGAAGAAGGTCCTTATTACCTTATTCAAGCCCAAACATGATCTTTGTTAGAAGAAAAAAGAAGTAATAGCAGGCTTGATCAACACTTTTTTCCCTCTGTAGTTGTTATTGTAGTTCAATTCATCCTCAATAGAAAGCATCCTCTCCTTTATATAGAAATATTGATATTATATATAGTCACAGATCAGGATTAATATGGATGATGATCTATCTAGCAAAGGAGACTAAGAAGTAGTAATCTGACAAGTATGAGAAGAAGCAAAAGATTATATTAATGAAAGCAAGAAAAAAGACAGATTTCAGGAGGGCAAGGTCATATAATTCATCACTTTACACATAATAGTGTCAAGTACTGGTAAAGAGTAGTCAAAAAGGAGAGGTAACAAGACAAGAACATTTAGTTTTTCACCTAAGAAACTAATTATTTTGAAGACAGTAGTTTCAGGTGAGTGATGAAATTGAAAATCAAAAAACAAGGAAGAAGTTAAAGGAAAGGAAAGAGAGGCAATAAATTTAGGCAAGGTTTTTTTTTATCATTATTAGTTTTTGACTTGGTTAGGTTTGTTTGTTTGGAAATTTTTTTTTGTGGGTTGTAAAAGGGAGGAATGATAGGCTAAGGAATTAGTGCTTTCATTTTTGGAGGGGCAAGGATAATGGAGGAGTCATATAGGCTAAAGGGAAGGAGCCTACCTTAAAGTTTGTTTGTCTAAACATTTGGTTTTACATATAATAACTTCCTAAGATCACATAGGTAGAAATCACAGAAGCAAGATTTGAATACAGAGCCTCTAAATTCAAAGATAATCCTTTACTCACTGTACCATACACCATCTCTGTTATCTCCAAGTCCATAAATGCTTCATGCGAAAGCTAATCCTTGTAGCTGCTGAGTTAAAGTCTGAACCACCCATTCAGTATATCTGTTCTTCCTTTGTTTATACCTAATTGACAACTTAACATGTTATAGATGGTTCTAATGAGCTGTACTTGTTCTCTGTTGACCCCAAATTATCCATGCATCTCTTTAGGCTTGTGATCTACTGCTCTCAACAGACCATGTACTTAATAACTGTTGAATGGAATTATTTATATTGTATTATGAATGGGGAATAGTAAACTTTTAATATGCTTAGCCCATTTTAAGCCAGAAAAGAGACAACAACATAGATACTCATAAAGAGACTGTCTGTGTGAAGATAGTAATGATAACTTGTTTTTGTATGATGTTGCATAGTTTATAAAGTAATTTCCTCAAAAATATTGGTATTAGGTAATATAAACACTGTCTCTACTGATGATGAAACTGAAGATCAAAATATCAAATGTCAGTGAATGACTCCAAGTCATAATTAGTCCAAAAAAGAAATAAAATAAACCATTTCTCCTAACAAAGTCAGAGGATTTATTTCTGTATTTTTTTGCAACATGAACAGGTAAATTTTTAATTAGGCTGGAAAATGAATAAAGGACTCCAAAAATCTTAAGAAACACAACATATAATAATTACATCTCTAAACATAAAAATAACAATAAAAAAGAAATAAATTACTTGTTCAGAAAACATGTAATCCACTCTGACTTTGTCAGAAACCAGAAGATGAAGTCATTCACCCAGTTAGAACAACAACAACAATGGAACAACTTACAAGTTAAGAACTAGCTTAGGGATTTATTCTTGGTATTGACCTGTGGGATCTCCTGGACTCTATAATCTACTTCACTTAGGAAAATTAATTTCATGGTTGCCTACTCTCATAAAACTCCTGACTGAAGGACTTCTCAATGTTTTGGGATATTCAGAGGAATGCCTAAGAGCAACTCGACACAGACAAACAAGAGTTATCAATATCATCCTTTGTTGTCAGCTTATATAGAAACTCTGGGGATCCTTATTCCAATTGCTTTTGGCAAGTTGGGTCCTCTGGATGGTAAGTGTCCACCTCCTACTCAAGTTCTAGAGGTACATTGGGGTGCCTATTCCAATATCATCATCTCTAGTTCCTATTTCCTTCTATTCTTCCAATATAATTGAGCCAGTTAACATCTCCTTTGGGTCATTCATTAGTGCCTCAATATCATCTACTAATTAATATGAATTAATTTTAAAAAGAAATATTAACTAAGGAGATATATCAGGAACAGAAGAGCAAACATATCTTCCCCAACAACATTGGCAAATCTTCTCTTTCACACTTACATGTGCTACAAAGCACTAAACACCACAGGTGTGTTTCCAGATGAAGCTTAGCCTCTGGATAATTTTCTCCTTTGCTACCAGACTGTATTTAACTTAAACAACTGATTCCTGTCTATACTGGCTCTCAGAGATCACTCACTCATGTGGGTTGTGCTGAAGTTTACTAGATTCAGCCTCTAGCAAATTCTGTCATGGAATTTGGTTTTTAGACATCTCAAGGATAATATTACTTATCTTTCTAGGCTCACAAAGTCATAATCATTTTTCAATAGTCTACTATTAAAAAACACTAAATAAATAGAATGAACAAAAAATGCCACATATTCATTGTATGACCAAGGTTGGAAATCTAGGCAGTTTGCTTCAGAAGACCGTTGCTAAGAATAATACTACCTTCCTCATCACCTGTTTGTACTAGTTTTTAATTTATTAACTACCAAGAAAGAGACGAATTAGATGGGATAATATTTATTTTTTTTATTTTTGTTTGTTAGTTTTTGTACTTATACTTAGTTTAATCTCATTAATGAAACAAAAGGCTAATCTTTACCACAGAGTAAGCAAGCAAACAGGAAACAGTTAATATACATCTCTTAATGCTTTGAAGTCATCTTGATGTGTTATATTAGGCAGTGGAGCACATTATATATTGCTACTAAGGCTTTTTTCTTATAGACAAAGTCCTCCATTACAATGTTAACCATGGACAGATGATTCCTATCATTATTCATTTAGTGTAATATTTATTAATTGATTGAACAATAAAAGCACATTCATTAAGCCTCCAATATATTCAAACCACTGTACTGGATGGTGTATATGTATAGTTGGAATACATAGAAACACAAACATGTGTATATGTATGTATGTATACATATATAATATAAGAAGAAGAAGGAGGAGGAAGAAGTGGAAGAGAAGGAAAAGGAGGACGAGGAAGAGGAGAAGGAGGAGGAGAAGAAGGAGGAGGAGGAGGAGAGAGAGAGAGAGAGAGAGAGAGAGAGAGAGAAGAGAGAGAGAGAGAGAGAGAGAGAGAGAGTAGGAGCGGGACAGGGAGAGGGAAAAGGAGGAGAAGGAGAAGAAGGACAAGGACAAGAACAAGAAGAAATCCCATATATATCAAATTATGCATGACAGTGCTTTTTTTCAGTAGCTAATACTGGAAACAAAGTTTAGGTCATAGTAAAAATAAAATTTGTGTGTGTGTGTGTGTGTGTGTGTGTTTGTACATATACATATATTTATATATCATATACACATAGAGAAAATATTTACTTATGTGAAGTAATTGTTCATGATTAAATAAATGCAATTGACATTTCAAATATATCTAGAAAAAATAATCTCACTAGAATAAAAAAAAGTATTTTAATCTGTCATTTGGAAAATAGGTATTGAAATACTTAAACATATGCATTTGAGGAATGGAAAAATTAATGAAAGATTTATAAATAAAATGAAAGTAAGAGAAACAATTAAATAGCATCATAAATATTCTAAGCTAGGTTGCTTAGATGACAGTTTTAGATGAAGACATCTTGAAATCAAATCTAGCCTCAGACATGTTCTGGCTATGTATGCCACAATTAACTCTGTTTGCCACAGTTCTTAAACTATAAAATAAGCTGGACAAAGAAATGGCAAACCATTCCAGTATCTTTGCCTCAAATAAAGACATGAAAAAAAAAAAAAGAAGAAAAAAACCTCAAATAAAGACATGAAGAATCAGACATCATTGAACAACTGAATGGCAGTAAGAGATATTTATCTATTGAACATGGCTTCAGGAACACCTGAGTACATTTCTTGCCTCTGAAACTTATTAGCTGTGATAGCCAAAGAAAATTACTTAACTCGTGTTTGCTGCAGTTTCCTTATCAGTAAAATGAGGCAATAATAGCACTTTGCTTGGTAGAATTGTTGTGAATAAAAAATAAAAAGAATATTTTAAAACACTTTACAATTTTTAGAGTCTATATAAATGTTGCTATTACCATTGTTTTTTTTTTAAATAATTATTATAGTTTTTATATTTTCCTCTTCATACCTAGGGGAAAAGAAAACAGCTGTATACAAAGATGTTCATAACTAAGGCGCAATTATCTACCAAAAAATATAATGTGTGTTTTGAGGGACTTATTGAAGAAGGAAAACCAATACACAAATGAGTATTTTTACCCCTGACTCCCCTGGCAGGTCACGTATAAATCATGTATAAATACCATACCAATCTATGAAGGATTTATTTCTAGATTCTAACAGGTTGTGGTCCTTTGTTGAGTAACAAGAAATCACATTGTAGAGACAGAAAATAGATCCTGATGCCCCAGTATGTTTTCTAGTTAATATTATTACACATAAATAAATTATTTTAATCAAATAATCAATGAGGTAAATGTCACATTTAGATTTCAGAAGCCAAGATTTGAATCCCAATTCTGCTAATTATTGGGTAAGTGAACTTGAGCAGGCAACATAATTTCTAGACTTTGGATTCTTCATTTTTAAAAAGAAAGGTTTGGACTAGATTATCACTAAAGCCTCTCTTAGCTCTGAATTCTATGATATATTTAACTCTTTTCTGTAGGAGCATTTGAAATATGTTTGAGCTAGCTGTTCAGATGCTTCACACTAATGAGGAGAAACTGTCTCATCTTTATATTAATTAGTATAGTGCCTTGGTTAATGTGTCTCTGTATCCTCCTTTGAAGGCCTTTTTGAACATTTTGTCTGGGCCTTTAATGCTCAGGGAAATGTTTTCTGTTATTATGATGTCTGGGTTCCAAAGGCTATCTGTTATAGACTAATGCATTAACTATTTTCTGTCCCAAAATTTTTCATAGAAGTATAATTGCTAGGTATGGCAGTACCTGATTTCAGTGTTACAGGCTCTCCCCTGAGCACTCCCCTTCTTTTCCTGGTATAATTTTCTCCTATGAGATAATTCAGGGTACCACTGTCAAGGAGGTAAAGGAATATGCCATAAGTAGAAGAAGAGGACTAGAATCACAATGATCTGAATTTAAATCTTCCTTCTATTATTTCTATTCATTGTATAGGGATAATAATATTTGTAATAATTATTTCATAATATTATGAAGTGCAAAGGAGATTACAAAGGTAAAGTTCTTTGAAATTTTTTAAAATACTACATAAATGTCAGTTCTTATTAGGGCCAAAACATGTCCTTGACTTCCTTCCATTTAGCAATTGCTTGACTATCACTGATGAAGTCAGTCAGTGCAATCAAAATGACCCACTAAACTTAAGCTTTTCCATTTTTCTGTTCCTTCATACAGACTGTTCTCTTTGTCTCAAGTGTACTCCATATCTTTATCTGTTTGAATCCCATGTCTTTTAATGCTCAGCTCATGTTACTTTCTATGAGAAGCATTTCCTAATGCCCTAGTTTGTTATTGTCTCCATTCAGATTGCCATGTATATACTTATCTGTTTGCATTCTGCCTTCTCCTAGTAGAACATAAGCTTCTTAAATTCCTTCAAAACTTTTTTTTTCACTTTGCAATACCAGTGATTAGCAATATATTGCACATAATCAATGTTTTAGACATCCTTGTTGATTCTAGTCTATTCTTAAAAAATAAAAAGCTTTGGTCTTTGACTTCCACTCATGTACCAAAAATAGTTAGCTTTGAGCTAAAACCACCACTACCACCATAAGACTATTATTCACAATTAGAACTGTAATCAAGAAAATAGCAATTATTATAAAAACAAATATACTCAAAACAAAAGATGTTTCATATCAAAAAACTCTATTATTTGTTAATTAATCTAATAGAAAAATCAATTTTATGTGAACTTTTCTACCTCTATTTTTAATTTATCAGTCGAAACTACTGTTGGGCCATGGAAAATTTCTGGTTAGAATCCACATAATTAAATTTAGATTTAATTTAAAATTAAATATTCTCATTCAATAAATAACATTTGTAAGGAATTCCAATAGACTAGACCTTAAAAGGCAGAATTTAATTATGAAAAATAAAACTCCTTAAAACATGGTGACATCTCATTTAGAAGTACAGACCAGCTACCAGAAAGTCATATTCTTAAAGTTTCACAAACAAATGCAAATTGAGCAAATTCATATGCTCTTTATTTGAATAATAGAAAAACTAGAATTCATTTGATTTGACTCATCATTTTTTTTCCAAAAAAATTCAAGTTTGCACACAATTTTCCAAGCCAACTTAAACTGGTCACTGACATTTAATAAAGTGCTTTGAAATTTACAGTGTTGTAAAGCATGTTGGTGAATTCCAGATATTTAAAAAAAAACATTTATCTTGCCCCTTTTTGGTGCAAGACATAATTATGGAACTTGTGTGTAAGTCTGGGAATCTCATTCTCTCTCTCTTTCTTTCACTTTCTCTGTCTTCTTGCCCTCCTTCTTCCATGTCCATATCACTACTTTAATATCTTTAAATGGATTGATTTGACATGTCATACAACAACAGATCCAGTTTCTTTCCTTCACAAAGGTAGAGATTATTACTTTAAAGACACTCAAAAAGGTGGCATAAAATAGGTCATCATTTTAAAATAAACCCAGTCCATTGTTTTGTTTTACTCCATTCTTATCAGATATATTTAAAGGACAAAAATATCCTAATAACTAAATATCCTAACTTAACTAAAGTTGGGTCTCCATAGACCCATTGGTGATTTTTTAAGCATAACACTTTACAAAGGCTTGGGCTAACAGCCTTAGTTATAATGAGGGAAATCATCTTAGCCATAATTTAAGAAGGAAAAATTACAATATTTCCTGATAAAGATTCTGAAGTGAAGTAGTGGTCTTGAGGAATTTTAAGAAAGTATGGCAAATGACTTTTGCAAAGCCATAACATCCTAAAGTTAAGACTGGATAATACTTTGAACTTATAAACCTAGCCCTCTGTGTTTTATAGGTAAAGAAACTGAGATCTAGAGAAGTTAAAGTTTGGCCCTGTTGTTACAGTTGAAAGTATCTGAATCAGGATTCAAAATCAAATCTTCTTGATTGGTTCTCTGAACTTTTCTTTCTTTTGCTTTGTGGTTTTTCTCTATATGCCTTCATATTTTTCAGTCTATCTATCTCTCGCCTTTCAATATTTCCTCTTCCTTTTTTTGCTATCAATTATCTTATTTCCTGAGTTAATATTTCTGTGTTAACATTTCTATAACAACACTTTCTCTTCTATATATTCTTTTGGGTTTATTTTTATAAATGTACCCACAATTAAATTTTTACCTCTATATTATAAATTTGGTTTTAGAGTACAAGGCTAGTGTAATGGGCTGAGGTTTGAGCTGATGCACTGAGGTCCCAAGTACATGAGGCTAGATAGTAATTGGGCTATACTCTATTAATATACATGATTGGATAAAGAATGGTCCCTGCCCACTCTCTGTGCAAGTCCTGATGTGTTGTATAGGAAATGACGATTTTGGTGGGTGGAGGCAGAGAGAGAGACAGGAAGAGAAGCTGGGAGAGATTGGCCTGGGTTCGAGACTCCGAGCTGCTGGTTGTGTGGCTGCTGGTCGAGCTAGCTTCTTGACTCAGCTGCACACATTGCTATCGCCGATTCTCTTCCACCTCCGATCCTTCTTCACTGAGAATAAAGACTGACGATTTTCCCCTAACCTGAATTCCTGTCTCGTGCTGATCTTAAAATACACGATCTTCACAGGCTAGCACATCAAAAATATATTTTAACCCATACGTATTTATATTACACATAATATCAATATTCTGTATATTAATTATATTTTAAAGTATTAATATCATTAAACTTATGAAAACCTCAAACAAAAAAAGGCAAAAAAGCCACATTGTACAGAAAAAGTTTTCTCCCCTAAATGTGTTAGAGACATACTGTGTCTACTACTTTTTGCATATTCCAAGGGAATATTCCCATGTGGGGATACTTTCTCTAGGTGTACTCACACATAGTCTCCAGGCTTTTTGCTTTTATTTGGGTTAAAAGCACACTTTTGAAATACTCAAAGTGATGCTTTTCTTGGTTGTCTTTCCAAATGAATCTGAAATCCTGATCCTTTTAAGTTTCCTCTTCCCTAGGCCTAAGAGTCCTTGTTCTGTTCAAAGTCTATGTGCTGTAGCAACTCTGTCTTTGAGGGGATGCTTACTAGTAAAGATAAATCTTAAATTGATAGAATTTCAGGGAATTTTAGAAATGAGTTAATGCATTTGAAAAAAATGTCCATATTTTAAAATTAAGAGACTAAAAGTGATAATGTAACATTGTCTTAAAGGATATGCTTTCATCAACTATTTGTTCTTTTCACAATAGTTCCCCTTCTCCTCATTTTAAATTCACAAAAATATTTTATCATCATCATCATCATGTATTATTGCAGAAGTTGTGGTGACTTTGCAAATTGAGAGTAGATGAAAAACAGAAAGCAAAGGAAGAGGAGAGTCTTGTTGGCCAATTATAATAGGAAACACTTAGAAATTATGGGCTGCCTATATTTACCTTGGTAATGTGTTTCAGTATTTAATTGTGAATAATGCTACTCTTTCCTTATATTAGTGCTGTCTATTTTTCTATACTTTCATGAAATAGGGAATAACAGCTCAATTTTTTTCTTGCTTTATCATTTTCTGGTAATTTGTTTTTAACCTTTTCATGAAAATCATGATTTTTACAGAGCAGCAAGGGAAGGGATCATTTTAAGAGAGAGGGCATTAGGGCAGCATTTAATAAGACCTAGCAAGTTGAACCTGCCAACAAATGAAAGTTGTGAATAAGAAACCAAAAGCCAGATGTCTTTTTCCAATTCCCAACCTACCAATCCCTAGTAGTTAAGAACAGGTGTGATCCCTAGAACAGCAGGAGAATCAGCAGCAGGTAAGTGGGGGTTGTATAGAGTTGAAAAACAAAAATGAAAAATAAGCAGAAAAGATGACAGCTGCTTGAAACTACTATATCCTTTGTTTAAAATTCATGATGTGTCTTCCATTCTATAGAGAAAATGCTGAGACTGGCATTTGAACTAAAAATGAAATGGGGGAAAATACATTAAGAGAAAAGAGACATTATAAGAATTACCAAAAAAAAAATCCATGTAATAAATATCTCAATTTTATTTTTTATATTAAAAATCATGTTTTTATGCTATTATTTTCAAGTCATTTAATCATAATACTGGAGAAGACAAAAGAGGTTATTTAGTCCAGTTCTTTTTTTTGCATTTTCCCCCTTTGTTTTTCCTAATAGAGAATATCAACATTGTTAATAAAATCCATTATAGTATAGTTGTATTTTTAAGAGGGGTTCTAAGTATCTCTGGAGGAGAATCTGTCTTTCAAAGTTTGTACACAAAATAAACACTTGCAATATTTAAATATGATATGATTTCTATGAAGACTATATTTTTGTACAAGATGAATGAGTATTTTTTAAATTTTCATTTCTGGTCATTAGAGAATTTTGTAAGATAGGGACTAAGATGGCCTTAGAAAAAATTTAACTTTGTAAATTCAGACTTCAAGTGACTGCTTATTCTTTTTGCATTCTTTTTAGGCAATTAGGATAATCTATAATTGGGATCAGTTGTTCCTTGGGTGTAATCTGTTCTAACTGTATTAGAAGCAGCTAAGTGAGAGATCAATTTATTTTCAATATCCATTTGTATATATGTATGCATGTGTATATACATATACACACATAAATATGTTTGTTCATATACATAAATATAAACACACATATAGGAGCATATTTATTTATGTATTCTATATTTTCTACAAACATTTGACCTTCACCTTATTTGGAATTTATTTTCTATGTTTTCCATTCATATTTCTGACATAATATCTTGCTTTACATTCAATTTAGAAATATTATATATAAATACATGTATATTTATATCTAATGTATAGAAACATATATAGAGATATGTGGTATATGTATATATGCATACATATATATGGACAAATAGATAATGTTGGAAATATGGATGAAATAATATGTTGGAAAATATTGATGAAATGCAAGAAATAATGGAGGCCAAATAATTGTAGATGAGGCAGAAGACATGCATTATTAATATTTCATTTTTAAAAAGAATTATAAAGCAATGGACTTACCAATTATGGCAAATAGATAACAGTATAATCCCCTAATTTGCATTTTAACAAATAGGAAATAATATCATTGATACTGGTGTCATTTCCTGAATCAGCTATCATTGTATAGACTGATCCCTCACTTGGTAGATGGAAAACTAAAAATTAATACATAGCTAGATGATATTATACAAATAAGGATAAGATATGAATTTCCATTAAAACAATTGAAACTTGAGCTATTTTTAAAAGATATTGAACCTCAAAGATGCAGTAGAGATTGAAGGCAATAGTAGCTATAAGAAAAGAAAGAATTAAAAAGGCAAAAATGAAACAAGTCTATAAAAAATGAAGTGAAGTAAAAAGCAGTATCAATTAGATAACAATGGAAAGGTGAATAGTGATGTAAGAGATAGTAAAAAAGAAAAATGATTTAAAATATAATCAAAGGAAATACTAAAGAAAGTTTTAGTTTTAGGAAAAGTCACATTTATATAGCAATTTTAGTTTACAAAATCGTGTCTTCACAATAACCCTTTGAAGTATTATGATCCTTAGAAATAAGGAAAATGGAACCTAAATGCGAAGTCCAAGGTCACAATACTAGTGACAGAATGAGACTGGAAATGTGACTTGCAAAAGGGTAGGAAAGGGAAAGGAACAAGTACTTATTAAACACTTACTATTTGTCAGATATTGTGTTGATAAATTTTATTTCATGTTTTACATGATTGCACATGTATAACTCATATCTATTTACTGTCTCAAAGATGGGGGAAGGAAGGGAAGAGAGAGAAGGGTAGATTTTGGAAATTAAAACTTAAAAAAAGTTTTTTAAAAATTAACATGCAACTTTGGGAAAATTATATACTTAAAATCCTTATAAGAAATAATACAATGATGAGAAAGAGAGAGGAGAGAGAGAGAGAGAGAGAGAGAGAGAGAGAGAGAGTAACTGATAGTTATATATTAAAACATTTTTTTCAAAAGATTTAGGGCAAGGGAATACAGACTGTTCCAAAGCTACCTACTGAAATGAATTTCAATTTCCTCACCTTCCAATGTTTTCCCTCTGTCTTCCATATTTTTTGATCAATCATTTTTTTCCAATTGTGTTTGACTCTTTTTAACCCTACTTGGGATTTTCTTTGCAAAGATACTGGAGAGATTTGCCATTTCCTTCTCCAGATCATTTTAAGGATTGAAAAACTGAGGCAAAAAGGGCTAATGATTTCCCCAGGATCATACAGCTATTAAATATCTGAGGCCAGATTTGAACTTAGGAAAATAATGACTCTTCCTGACTCCAGACTCAATAGTTTATCTATTGTACCACCTGGCTGCCCGTTCCCTTCCATATAATTTCCTTTAATGAATATTTGGTATCATAGATTTTAAAATGGAAAGAACTTTAGAGATAATTAAAATTAATTATATTTGTTTAACAGATAAATTAAGTGAATTCAAATGTATTTACTTACATAGTCTTTAATCACTGAATGAATATTGCCTCAGACAAACTATACCTGGAAAAGAGCTTAAAAGTCAAGGTCTCTCACTGCTTCCAGGACCATCTCTTGTAGTCCCAACTTATGACATTCAATCTTTATAGTTCTTTTTCTGGATGCAGATGGCATTTTATATTCAAAGTTTATTGAGATTGCCTCGGATCATTGAAGCACTAAGAAGAATCAAGTCTTTCATAGTTGATCATAGCATAATTTTGCTGTTACTGTCTACAATGTATTTGTGGTTCTGCTTGCTTTGCTGAGCATCAGTTCGTTAAATCTTTCCAGACCTTTCTAAAATAAGCTTATTCATCATTTTTTTATAGAACAATATTATTCTATTACCTACACATACCACAACTTGTTCAGCCAATTCCCAATTGATAGGTGTCTACTCATTTTCCAATTCTTTGCTACTGAGGAGGTTTAGGTTTTGGGAAACTAAAATATGATGAGGTCTAGATTTAGGGTTGTCAGGGAAACAAATGATGAGATTAGGGTTCTTGGTAGTCAGGGAATTAAATGATGAGGTCTAGTGGCAAGTTCGGGGTTCAGGGAACCAAATGGAGATACCTCCTTGGAACTTGGTGCATGGGAGGGAGTTTTGGGAACCCCCCTTCTAGTGGCACAGAGATTCTTCATAAAGGAATTTACAGACTCGAAAACCTAGATTGGTAAAAGAGGTTTATTATAGGAAAGTCTTGTTAGGGAAATAGGTGAGGAGATAAAGAGAGGGTGGCACTGGAAGAGAATATTATTCCAGTGGGCAGACGTTTCCTTGGCATAGCATAGCATAGCATGACATGGAATGGCATTTTAGGACCTTTGCAAAGAAATGAGTTTAAAATTTCCATTTTATAAGAAAGTCTTTGGCTACAAGCCAAAGCCTGCTCCCCCTCCCCATGAGGCTGGTGGGTGGAGTTGGAATTGAATAGAAAATCTTCAATTGAATAGTGGATTTCTCCAATTCAATAGAATTGGTACCTCCAGCTTCTAACTCAACCAGCCCCACTCAGATAACAGAATGAAGTTGCTTGTCCTTGGGTGGGGTCCTCACAGTGGCAGGATTCAAGGAGAATTTGTCCTTCAAGGAGTTTTAGAGTTTGAATTCCCTCACTACCATGAAAAGAGCTACTAAAAACTTTTTATACATGTGGGTTCTTTCCCTGTTTTATGATTTCCTTGGGATACAGAACCAGTAGTGGTACTGCTGAGTCAAAATATATGAGACATATGACTTTACATGGCCCTATCTCACTTAAATCTAATTCACTTGCAAATCAAGACATTATTTTCTTGTTGTCATTGGTTCTTTTTAAGAATGAAGGATGGAGAACAATCTAGTAGTAGCTACCCCACTGGGAACCTAACTAGACCACTGCAATTGGGCAATGTTGCCATTTCCTTCTTTCCTTCTTCCTTTCCTCCCTTCCTTTCTTCTTTCCTTCTTTCTTTCTTTCTCTCTTTCCTTCTTTCCTTCCTTTTGTTTTTCTTCCTTTCTTCTTTTCTTTCTTTTTTATCCTCTTCCTATCTTTCTTCCTTTCTTCTTTTCTCCCTTTCTTCATTCCCCTTTTTTGCCTTCCCCCCTTTTTTCTTCCTTTCTCCTCCTCTTTCTCCTTATCTTCCCCTCCCTCTAAGCACATAGGAAATGATATGTGGGTCCTGTGTGCAAAGAAATATAAATTTTCATAATTTTGCTTCACAAGATATCTTGTGATTCAGGGCTAGATTTTTTTTTTTCCCTCTTCATACATTCAATCATTTATTTTATACTTGGACAAATAACTCTTTTGTCTCATGTAATTTTCATTTATAATTTCTTGAAATATAGCTCCAAAAGAAAACAGGCTTTGAGAAAGCATATTGGGATTCAAATGAAATTATTTGACTATGCCCTTAAATGTAAATCACTTTGGCTCTCACTGGTTGGCCATTTCCATCCCTAACCTCAGTTGCTCATAGTTTGAGTTTTGATGGCTGTTAATGAGTATAAATCCCAAAGGGATTTACCTAAGAGTATTCCCCTTCCAAGTTTAATTCTTTCAAGTTGGCAAACTAAGCTATCTTTTGGCTTAATTCTTATCTAGAATACAGTCACTGAATGGGTGTTGCCTCAGAAAAACTGAGACCTAGGAAAAACCTTACCTTAAATAGGTAAGAATCTCCCATTGCATCTGAGGTCATTGCCAGTTGTCTTGACCTATGTCTTGCCACTGTACTCTGAATACAACACTGTTGTTATACAGTATGAAACATTTGAGTAAGTCATTGAACCAAGAATTACCTGACTCTGAAGCCAGTATTCCATGCTAAAGTCCCTATGATTTTCTTTAAACTGCATCTGGACTTGAAATATGGAATTTCAGTATTTAAAATCCTGTTATTTTATAAATTCCAAGGAGATTTGTAAAGGTTTATTCTACTTAAAAAAATGGAAAGAAGCTTTGTGTTCCAAAGAAGGAAATTAAAACCATGACTATAATTCTTTCCATGTCAAACTTGGTTTCCTTAGAAAGGAGGAAGCAAAGAGAAAAGCAATGGAAGAAGATGATGACCTCAACATTTTCTTCCCACAAGGTATAATAAGAACTGTGTATAGAGCTAAGAGATTTCATTCATATAAAGAAAAAGGAAAAAAAAAAACATCTTTAGGAGTGAATAACTAACTAGACTCCCAAGAGAATCATGTGAAAGAACAATTGGTATCATTTAGCTTCAGTTGCAAGAGTGAAGAGGCAGGCAGAACCAATGTAAGTAATAAAGATAGAACAGTGACCCTAGACACTTTAAGCAAAATATGACTTGGAAATTAGAAACTCCCTATGGCAAGGCAGATACCATTGGCCACTACATCTTCATAAAAGACATCATAAAAGAAATCATGACCATGTAAAACTATAGATAGTCCCAAGTTAGAAGGCCTCTTTTGATCAAGATAGATCATTAGAATGAGCTAGTTTCAGTTCATCCAAATGATTAAATGTTAATTAATTAAAAATTACTATATGTATATGTAAAAACACAATACCATTGCCATAGAAATTCACAACAATAGTTATCTTTACAAAAAACTTTTTGGCTAAAACAGATCAGTCAGCCATCACTTAGTACATAAACAGATTGCATATATCTATAATTAACATCAAAATATGGGTCATGGTCTGATCCATATTGTTTGAGTATTGTTCAGCATTTTCTTGTTCAGTTGGTATGTAATCATGGGCTAGGACATAAAGCTGCTGATTGAATGGTACTGAAACCTAATTATTCTTAAAATAGTTCAATACACTTAAGGGGCCTATTTGCTACAAATAAAAAACACTTCTTCAATCCTGATCATTCTTTTAGCTAAAACAACTTTTAAAAAATGGTGATCTAATGGGATCATTTAGATCAAATCATTATCATTTAGATCAAATACATGAAGGGAAATTGTCTTATTCCTCTGGGGCAAGAACTCTTCAGTTGCTATTTGACTTACAAGATGCTTTTTTTTCCTTCTTAACTAACAACATTCATTTGAAAATATTATGAATTTTATAGAAGCATAATTACTTAGGTGAGTTTCATGTTTATAGGATTGACAGCTCAAATGAATCTTAGAGATAATTGAGTTCAACCCTCTATTTTATGATTAAGAAATTAGAGGGCCAGAGGAAGGGACATGAGATAAATTGCAAAACTGGATGTGAAGCTTGTTTCTCTGAAAACAAATTCTCTTTTAGTGATATGGAATTTCTGTGGTACATCTCATCTCTTCCTTCTTTATTCTCCCTCCCCCCCAAAAAAATTGAACTAATTTTACTTGCAAAATTTAGGTTTAAAATTATTTTATAATATAAACTCCTTGAGGACAGATAATTGTTTTTGTAGCTATTTGAGGGTAGATTGTTTTGTCTTTGAAACTCTTTGTCTAACACATAGTGGGTAATGGACAAAAATATAAAGAACTCACTCAATTTGTGGTATAAAGGTTTGCCTTTCTTTTGCTTAAAATGCTATTTCTTTTAGGTTCAGTTTCCTTAAATCTCAAAAATTTTTTTTTCCCATTGGACAGTCCAGCAGACTGACACCAATTCTGGGATACAATCTCCAGTATTCAAAAATTGTGTCAAAGTGATGGCTAAATAAGTTTTAATAGTATGAAGTGTCATAAGGTTTCACATTGACTATTTTTTCAATGGCTAGTAACCTCACTTATCCAGTCCTAAATAGTAAACATCATCTAATTAAAGGACATCCTCTTTAAAAAGGCTTGTGAAAAGTGCATTATCTTTCATTAAAATTAGTGCTGTTTTGATACATCTACAAAGTGAGATTGCTGTTTACAATAACCTAAAGATGTTACTCTTAGACCTTCCCCGGAAATGAATATAACTCCTGATGAAATCCCCAAAAATTTAAGCAAATAGTTTAATGAAATGAAGTTTAGTGAGATGAAAACTCAAAAGTTTTCCCTTTTCCATATTCAGTAATAAACACTTTTAAGTCACTGTGTTTTTTTAACATTTCTTTTGAGGTAAATAAAAGCTGTTTTATTCTTGCTTTCAATAATTTGTACATTAAGTAATTTTATCTAAAAAGGATTCTATTAATCTCTTTAGGAAATATTCTAGCCATCAGAAACTGATTTTTTTTTATTATTGATGCAAGTAACACCAAAGAAAATGAGCTGTCATCTATTTTGCCCATGTATGCCATGCCCCATTTGGCTTTTCTATCTTACTTAAAAATGAAATGTTACATGTAATTTCATCCTTATAAGAATATTTATTTTTATAGCATTTTCCTATTTTATCCCAAGTGCTTAGAACAATTTTCTTCCCATAATAAGTACTTAATATTTTCTAAAACTTCATTCTTCATCCCCATAGAGCAGGAATTCTTATTTATTTATTTTTGTGTCATGGATCCATTTTGCCATTTTGGTAAAGCCTATATTCTCCTTCTCAAAATATTGTTGTAAAATAAATGCAAAGAATTGGCACAAAGATATGCTTTTCTCATCCAAGCATATTGGATGAGATCTGAATCCATAATGCTGAAATCTATCCATAATCCCTTTGGGGTCTGTAAATCCGAGGTTTAGAACCTATGCTTTAGAGAGAAATATCACGTTGTTTCTTAATAACATATCTAATTTTCTTTCTTTCTTTTTAAACAACTCTCAGACTGATTATTTTATTTATTTTATTTCTACTTGACTTTAGAAAGAAAAATAACAATAGTGCTTCTATGGGATTGGAATTTGTGGAGAAAAAAGAAAATCTTCATAAGAAAGTATGGAATAGTTGCTGATAGTGTCAGACAAATGAGAGTAAGAAAAATCATGGGAGTCAGAGAGTTGAGGAGAAAATCCTAGAAACAGAGAAAAATAAAATTACTTTCCAATGCTCTTTATATACACTAAGTAAAAGAAAGAACTTTCCACTGTTCTATATAAAAGATAAATAAACAAATATTTTACTAAATATTTTAATGAAGTGTTTTTATATCCCTATGTCTGAAAAAAATTAATATTGAATTACATAACAAAAAGACATGAAGAAATTAACCAAATCATGAATAACAGTAAGAGAGAGAATACGTAGGCCAAACAACTGTTTTCATTTTTTTTTTCCCTCATTAACATTTGGATGATAGGTTCAAACAAGTCTGGTGTGTTAAAGTTATAGATGAAAGCAGCTCAGACTGAATTACATGGACTATATGTACCAATGGTTTCTTTTCTGATTTATTTTCTACTGGAACTTGATTTCCCCTGTGAAGGAAACTTCCATTGTAGAAACTTGATTCACCTGATGCAGAATGCAACCCTTCCATAACTTCTAATTTTAGATAATTTCCTCAAAACAATGATGTTAGGTCAGCTTTTAATAGTCAAGTAATTATTATGTGTCAGAGGCAGGGCTAGAATCCAGACTGTCTTTATCTCTAAGGCTAGAATTCTGGTTATTATGATACTTTGACATTCATTATTTCTTTGTTTACTTAGGCCTGGATGTAAACTGCACATGTGATCTTATAGGAAACTGAACCTATGATTATGTAGGATTTAGAGCTAAAAACATTTTTAGTCTGACCCCTCATTTTATACTTGAAAAAACTGTCTTTAGTTTCTGAATTTGAACCCAGATCTTTGTAGCTCTAAGTCAAGGATTCTCTTCACTATAACATGTTTCCTCAATACAGGAGAACTACCTAGATAAGACAACTCCACCTACTAAAGCAAATTGTCTTGGTCTCTGAAATTTTGTTCAACTTCTTCTCTGAAAAGTAATGGGTATGTAACTCTGGTAAGCAAGTTGACTTCTTTCAAACAGCCTCTATAGGTTAAATGGCATGCAACTTTTCTAATCACTACACTAAAATCAAACTCTTTTTTTCCCTCTCCCACATGACATTCCTTCAAATACTTGAAAAAAGGTATTTTCTTTCCCCTGCCCTCCTCCAGAAACATTTTCCTTCAGGATAAATATGCCCAATTCATTTAACTGATCTTCATATGTCATAGACTCAAAGCCCATAAGGGATAGGCTTCAGTGATTACCACGGGCCATTTAAGTGATGAGGATTAAATGTGCATTTTACATCTTGTACAGGGAAAAGAAAGTAAAAAAGAAATAGATGCCAAAAATCAGAACACATTGAAAGACACTTTTCTCTGCTCGACAAAAGACCTGGGAATATGTAATAGCAACAGAACCATTTGATTTTTTTGGCACAGAATTCTCCTGCAATGATCTATTCAATATTTAATCACCATTTTGTAAATTGCTGCAGATCATTAAACAACATGTTTCTAATAGAGTCAACCAGGTCAATACAAGGTGGCTATAAGTCGGCTCCATAAAATTCTTTGAAAGCAGTGATTTCTGCCCATAGGACAAAATAAGTGTCATATGTAAAACAGACTATGTTCATAGTCACCACTGAGTAACCACATGGGTTGTATGGCTCTTTTTATTCCTTCAATAAAAATGAATGGCTTTCTTCTCCCCAGTGCCTAAATCACTCCCAGTAGCAAGCCATTTAGGGAGGCAAATTAACTCAGCCTCTGTGGTACAATCTGATGCACTGAAGCAGCAATGCTATATGAAAGGATAAGAGGGGAAAGAACAAAGGTAAGCAAATGTATGAGAGGTAAAACAATGGGGGAGAAGAAAATCAAAGTTTCACCTATGACAAAAGTTATTCCTGACAGAAATCTAAATGAACTAGGTAATAATTATGGTAGTTATGACAATAATGATAGTAATCATCGATATAATGCTGTAAGGTTTGTAAAGTATTTGCGTACATTTATTTTGAGCTTCCCAATTACCTTATTAAATAGGTACTGTTAATTGTGTTATATATATATCATCCTGCTATTGATACTGCTGGCTGTACCCGCTTTACTCTTCAGAAATCATAACCTGGAAGAGCTAAGTATTCCACTTTGGATCTCTCAACCACTCTGGGAGTCTTGATTTTCTATCTGGAAAGTATCTGAAAACAACCAATTCTATCAAAAACAATCTCATTCTATCCAGCTGCTCCCTTACCATTGTCATATTTAACACCATCCATAAAGTCACCTCTAATTATACCTTTAACTCTACTTGTCACATACATTTCCTAATTTCCTTTTCTTCTGCTTACATAAATCAAATGAATAATACAATTGATCTGCAAAAAATAATACATTGACCTGTAAAGAGTGTGTCCATTAACTACTCTTTATCTTCTCTCACACTTCTCTTCTTCCTCAGACATTTTTCTTTTATATGCATGATTTCACCTATTAGCCTTAGAGATTTTCCCTTTATATTTGTGATTAAAAGGCTTTCCAAAGTGGCTGGCCTAAGGTGAGCATCTAATTAAAGCTTTTTCATTCTTCAAATAGAGAAAGTGAACTTAACAAACGTTGAGTTACTTATTTGGAGTTAAATAGCTAGGAATTTTCAGAGGCAGGATTTGAACCTAGGTCTTCTTGATTCCCATTTTAGCACTTCATGCACTATTCCACATTTCTCCCCATTACAGATGGATCTATGCCCTAGCAGGAAATAGCTGAAATAAATATAGCTTATCCTATTAAGATTTATCCATAGTATACAAATTATAAAACAAACTCAAACCAAGATTTTATGAATATATCTATGTTATTTGACTATTAAAGTTAGCCCCTGCTTTCTTGATGACAATAGGCTCAATTCACTGGAGAGTAAAAGGAAGGTCACAGATAATAGATGTTTTACCCAAAACTTCAAAGCAAGTTTATGGAACAGCTGGAACTAGAGTCCAGACCTACTGTTTCTAAATCTATGTCTGTATTCACTATTTCATAAAGTTTTTTCTCATGTAGGGGGAAAAAAACCCAACAGCTATTCTTTTCTTTTAATAACAAAATACATGCCTTATCATTTTTAAGTCAGTCTTTAACTGTAAGAAACAGGTGTTTAAACATGCAGTCTAAAAATATCTTTTTTTTTCACCCTTGCAAAACCTTGTGTTCTAATTTTTTCTGTTTTTCCCCCATTCCCTCCTCTAGACAATATATATAATATGCTAACCCACTAATCTCATATGAGTGTTTGTACTCAATAAAATAGAAACACCTCAAATTTAGAAAATATTACCTATTCTTTCTTTGAAAAAGTGGTCTCATAGTATTTTTACTCTCTTTAATTTACGTTTAAAAATATATTGCCCATTTATACTTTTTTACCTTATTTTCCTTGAAGTTTTTCTTTTTTCTTTTTTTGGTTTGTTTACTTTCACAAAATTACTGTTACAGAGCTGTTTATAATGACTGTCCATATCTATCCTGTATTAAATTGTTTACCTTCTCAATGATGGGGGTGTGAGTAGAACAGGAGGAAGGGAGAGAATTTGGAATTCAAAGTTTTAAAAATAATTTTCAAAAATAATTTTATACGTAACTGGAGAAAAATAAAATAATAAATAAGAAAAAAAAGAAGTCACTTAACAATAAATAAATGAGCCATTACCTGATTGATCTTTTGTTATTATATATCCATTACTATAACAGTAATAAGTTCACAAATATAAATAAAAAACTTATCAAGTAGTTATTTTCTCCTTTTTGCTATGTTTTGTTCCATGTTCATAATCGGCTTAGCCAGAAAAAAATAAAAAAAAAAAAGAAAGAGAGAAGCTTGAACAAACCATCTGTTATCTGGATGTGGCTCCTCACTGCCTGGCAGCTTTTAGTCCATCACTTCATGGTCACCCAAAAAAGCATGAACATTTTGTCTGTCAGGAGCTTAAGTGGTGATGAATCTCCAACCAGACTGTCAGTCTACAAAATCTGCTTATTTGCCATTGAATACTTCTTGGCTTCAAATAGAAGATATATAGAAAAAGGGAATAAGAGGAGTGAGGAAAAGCCAAGGAATCAGCACAGCGATTGAACTAAAAAAGAACCAAAGTCATAAACAGGCAGTCATAAGCAGTATTTTCTGAAACTTAGAAAAAAATTTAGAAAATACTCCTTCAAGTCAATTTTTTAAAACACAAATTGTTTAAGGGGAAAGGAAGAGATCCTTATATTTGAAGCTAACATTGGAGGTTTTGAGCAGAAACTCCAGGACATTTAGAAATTATTTTACAGAGGAAACTGCTATATATCTGCTGAGAGGTTTTGCTGAGCCTTTCGAGGGTTGCTCATCCACCCTTAGTATCCAACCCTTCAGCCAACTCCCATCTGTGCCTTCAAGAAGTTGTATGTACCATGTATAGTAGCCTCTCCCTGGTAAAAAGGTCTCCCTGATTTAAAAAAAAATGGGCTAGACCATATTGAGGGGTAACAGACCTCAAACTTGTTGGTGAATTAGGGGAATGTCTATCCAAACATTCTAACTATTAAAATCCACAAAAGTGGCTAGAGCAGGAACCATGAAGCTCCTACATCAATAATCATGTATTGCACAACTGGCTATTGCCAGTCATCTTGTCTTTGTTTTGTCACTGATTTTAGAAACTGCAAAAGAGAACAAGGTTGATGATATTATGTAATTCTGCTTTCTCTTGAAGCCAGCTCCTTTTCTGGTTAAGATATCACCCAGTGATATAATTGGTTGTTGTAGAAAATGAAGGACAAGCAGCAACAGAGCATGGCTACACTAGAGAAGAGCTTATTGGAGATTAGAACATTAGAAATGGGATGGGGGGGTTAAGGTGAGGTAGGAAGCATGTAGAGCAGGCATTCTTAAATTTCATTGATTTTTAACAAATCAGTGAACTTGGAAAAGGAAGCACAAAAACCAAAACAAAAAACAAACACACATGAAAAAAAAAATAAAATATTCATTTTCATGAATCTTCCAATGAAATTTAGGGTCTCCTTCAGTTATCTAAGAATATTCAGCAGGGCTATTCAATATTAGGAAAATTATTAACATAATTGACTATCTCAAAAACAAACTAACAGAAATCATGATTATCTCAATAAATACAGGAAAAGCATTTGACAAAGTTCAACATCGATTCCTGTTAAAAACACTAAAGAGTACAGGAATAAACAGAGATGTCCTTAAAATGTTCAATAGCATCTATTTAAAACTATCAGCAAGCATGATATGTTGGGCATAAAATAATACCATTCTTGGTAAGATCAGGGGTGAAACAAGATTGACCACTATCACCATTACTATTCAATATTGCATTAGAATATTAGTGTTACCAAGAAAAGAAGGGGAAAAAAGAAGAAAGAAAAAAGAATAGATAATGAATAAACCAAATTATCACTCTTTGCAGATGATATAATGATATACTTAGAGAATCCTAGAGAATCAACTAACAAACTACCAGAAAAAATTCACTACTTTAGCAAAGTTCCAAAATACAAAAGAAATCCACAGAAATCATCAGTATTTCTACATTACCAACAAAGTCCAGCAGCAAGAGATACAAAGAGAAATTCCCTTAAAAATAACTGTAGATATTATAAACTGTTTAGGAATCTACCTGTCAAGACAAAGTCAGGAACTATATGAACACAATTACAAAATACTTTCCACACAAATAAAGTCAGATCTAATAAATTGGAACAACATCAAATGCTCATGGGTGGGCTGAGCTAATACAATAAAAATGACAATTCTACCTAAATTAATCTACTTATTCAGTGTCATACCAATCAAACTTTCAAGAAATTATTTTAGAGAGCTAGAAAAAAATAAAATTAATCTGGAAGAAAAAAAAGGTCAACTCTTTCAAGGGAATTAAGGGGAAAATGTAAATGAAGGTATCTTAGATATACTAGACCTAAGACTATCTTAGAAAGCAGCAGCTAGCAAAAAAAAAAAAAATTGATATTAAGAAATAGAATAGTTGATCATTGGAATAGGTTAGGTTCACAAGACACAATAGTTAATGACTATAGTAATCTAGTGTTTGATAAACCCAAAGACCCCAATTTCTGAGATAAGAACTCACTATTTGACAACAATTGCTGGGAAAATTGGAAATTACTATGGCAGAAATTAGGTATGGATCCATACCTAATACCAATATAAGGTTGAAATGGGCTCATGATTTAGACATTAAGAGTGATACTACAAGAAAATTAGAAGAACAAAGAATAATATACATCTGAGATCTGTGGAAGAAGAAGGAATTTTGATCAAAGAAGAACAAAGTATATTATGGAATACAAAATGGATGTTTGATTATATTGAGTTAAAAAGGTTTTGTATAAACAAACCAATACAGACAAGATTAGAAGCGAAGCAAGAAACTGGAAAAATATATATATATATATCTAAGAGTTCTGATAAAGACCTCATTTTTAAAATATAAAGACTCAAATTTATAAGAATACAAGCCATTTTCCTTTGATAAATGGTCAAAGATATGAAGTGACAATTTTCAGATGAAGAAATTTAAACCATTTCTAGTCATGAAAAAATGTTCTAAATCGCTATTGATCAGAGAAATGCAAATTAAGACAACTCTGAGGTACCCTATACACCTCTCAGATTGGTTAAGATGAGAGGAAAATATAATGACAAATGTTGAAGGGATGTGGGAAAACTCATACACTAATTCATTTTTGGTGGAGTTGTGAAGTGATCCAATCATTCTGGAGAGCAGTATGGAATTATGCCCAGAGGGTTAGTAAACTCTGTATAACCTTTGATCCAGCAGTGTCTCTACCAGGTCTGTATTCCAAAGAGATCATACAAAAGGGAAAAGTACCTACATGTGCAAAAATGTTTATAGCAACCTTTTTTGTAGTGACAAGGACCTGAAAACTGAGAGATTACCCATGAGTTAGAGAATGGCTGAATAAGTTTTGGTATATGGATGCTATAGAATGTTATTTTTCTATAAGAAATGATCAGCATGATAATTTCAAGTATCCTGGAGGGATACATGAACTGATGCTAAGAGAAGTGAGTAGAATCAGAACATTGTACACTGCAACAGCAACATTATACAATGATCAGTTTTGATGTCCGTTCATCTTTTCAAAAGTAAGGTAATTCAAACCAATTCCAATGGTCTTGCAATGAAGAGAACCATCTGCACTCAGATAGAGGACTGTGGGAACTGAATGTGAATCACAACATAGCATTTTCACTCTTTTTGTTGTTATTTGATTGCATTTTATTTTCTTTCTCATTTTTCTTTTTTTATCTGATTTTTGTTATGCAGCATGATAATTGTAGAAATATGTATAGAAGAATTGCACATGTTTAATATATATTTGATTATTTGCCATCTAGGGGAGCAAGTGGGAGGAGGAAAAAATTTGAAACAAGATTTTACAAGAGTTAATGTTGAAAAGTATGTATATTTTTGAAAATTAAAAGTTTTAAAACAGTAAAAAAATAAAAATTAAAATGTTCAGAAAAGACTTTCATAGATTTCACCAGATTATCAAAGGGATCTATGGCACAAAAATATTAGGAATGACTGATTAAGATTATCTGATTGCATCTTATTATTAAAATTAATTTTTTCTTAATGAGTCATATTATAGCTTCTATGTTTAATTGTTTTGGAATGAAGTACCAATCACATTACCTTAACTATATTTCTGGATGATATAAGTGATTATTCTATTTCAATGAATCTTCTATCTTTTAATTGGTCTAAAAGATAATTTTCCCCTCTCTCAACATTTACCCATTTCTTCCCTACTTTAGATACTGCAAAGGTTTGGAACTTGTCTAGCAAATTATAATTCTGTTGCTATTTCTGGTTGTATGAAAAGTTGTAGCAAAACGTTTTTAGATAATGATCATAAGTCTAAAACATTCCTTTAAAATTAAAAATTATTAATATTGTTTAAAAACTTTGAATGACAATTATAATATTTTATAGCTTTAAATGGGTTTGCCATTTGGATTATATTATATACACTTTTGTAATACTATTGAGTTGTTTCATACAAATTGAATTTTGATGTCCTTTATGAAATTTCTGATTTCATTGGTGTGGGTACTTTTACTAAAGCAGATCATAATTTTACTGTACTTTTCCATTTTGCATGATCCATGTCCATCCTTTCCCATAAACTTTCTATTACAACTGCTGCTTGTTATTCTAAGGCCTTTTTTCTTCTTTTGGTACATTGGAATGTCAAAGCTTCTTGTGTTCATGCCTCTCATTCTACCTGTTAATTTAAATCATTTCATTTTTTTCATAATGTTTATACAACATCCTACTTAATGTTCATTGCTGACAAAGTATTATTATAGCAGGAGGTAAATCCTTCTATTGTCTTTGGAATTCTTTGTCATCTTAATTCTGAAATATTTAGTTTCCAGAATTTAATAGTATAAAGTATTACTAAGAGAATATTGGTATTAAAGTGAGGAGTTTTTGTGGCAATGGATGGTTTGGGCAAAAACAAAGGCACTGCTTTCCTAAATGCAGAACATAGTTGCTTCCTCTTGTTTATTTTCTTACCTGGATTCTTGTCCATCTTCAGTTCATTTTTAAAGTAACCATATTGATGAGCTAATTTAATGAGCCAGCATAGAGCTGCAGGCCATACCTAGCCAATATTAATTTTTCATGCAATGATTTCCACTGTGGATAGATAGACAAATCTCCTTAATATTAATAAAAATTTCTCTTAGGAAAAATGTTTTTCATTTGTCCAAGAATAAATGTGTGTAAATAATTTATTCAATTAATTTAATATTATCTATGAAAATGAGCAAATAGAAAACTTACTATAAATGGGAAATATTTCTTTTAACTGTACATGTTTTTTTTTTCCATGACAAAGATAAATACCTTTGGTGAACTTGTATCTCTTATTTAACACGATGATTGACAATACATACTGCAAAAAAAATTAACACTTGTCTCCGTAGGCACATCTGTCATAGAAACTGATATGATTTTGTTGCATTTGTGAAAAGTTTACACTTTTGGAGAGATTTCAGGAAGGCATTTTGTTTAATCGAGTCAAATGTTTTATTAAAATAGATGATTTAATTGGTAAGAATAATTGCTTGGCAATTTCTTCATAGAGCTAGAAAAAATAATAACAAAATTTATCTGGAAGAAAAAAAAGTTAGAATTTCAAGGGAATTAAAGAAAAAAAATGAAGGTGGCTTAGCTGTACCAGACCTAAAACTATTATAAAGCAGCAATCATCAAAAACCATTTTGTATTGGCTAAGAAATAGATTAGTTGATCATTGGAATAGATTAGGTTCACAAAACACAATAGTCAATATGGTAATCTAGTGTTTTATAAACTCAAAGATTTCAATTTCTAGGATAAGAACTCAATAAATGACTTAAATTGTTGGGAAAATTATAAAATTGTATGGCAGAAACTAGGCATTGACCAATACCTAGCACCTTATACCAAGATATGGTAGATATGGATTCTTGATTTTGACATAAAGAGTGATACTATTAGCAAATTAAGAGAATGAGAAATAGTCTGCCTCTTAGATCTGTGGAGAAGGAAGGGATTTGTGGCCAAAGAAGAACAAGAGATCATTATGAAATGTAAAGTGGATATTTTTCATATTAAATTTAAAAAGGTTTTGTATAAACAAAAGCAATACAGTTTAGATTAGAAGGAAAGTAGAAAATTGGGGGGATTTCCATCTAAGGACTTTGACAAAGGGCTCTTTTTTAAAATATATAAAAAATTGATTCAATTTTATAAGAATATAAACTGTTCTCCAATTGATAAATGGTCAAAGGATATGAACAGACAATTTTCAGATGAATAAATTAAATTATTTTTAGTAATATGAAAAGATGCTCTAAATAACTATTAATTAGAGAAATGAGAATTAAGACAACTATGAGGAACCACTATATACCTCTCAAATTAGCTAAGATGACAGGGAAAGATAAAGAGAAATGTTGGAGGGGATGTGGGAAAACTGGGACACTGGTGGTAGAGTTGTGATCTGAACCAATCATTCTGGAGAGCAATATAGAACTATGCACAAAGGGGTAGTGAACTGTGGGTACCCTTTGATCCAGCAGTATCTCTATCAGGTCTATATCCCAAAGAGATAAAAAAAAAAAAAAGGAAAAAGGATCCACATGTTAAAAAATGTTTGTAGTAGTCCTTTTTGTAGTGGCCAGGAACTAGAAACTGAATGTCTGCCCATTGATTGGAGAATAGTTGAATAAATTATGGTGCATATATATTATGGAATATTATTATTCTATAAGTAATGATCAGCAGGATGATTTCAGAAAGGCCTGGAGAGACTTATATTAACTGCTGCTAAATGAAGTAGAAATAAGAGAACATTGTACTTAATAGCAACAAGATGTGATGATAAACTGTGATGAACTTGACTCTTTTCAACAATGATGTGAATCAGGCTGGTTCCAATAGACTTGTAAAGGAGAGAGTCATCTGCATCCAGAAAATACTGTGGGGACTGAATGTAGATTACAACATAATATTTTTACCTTTTTGTTGATGTTTGCTTGATTTTTTCTTTCTCATTTGTTTTCATTTTTTTTTATTTTATTTTTCACGAGCAGGATGATAAAAGTGGACATATGTTTAGAAGAACTGCACATGTTTAACCTATATTGGATTACTTGCTGCATAAGGGATAAGGATGGTGAGAAGGAAGGAAGAACATTTTGGAAAACAAGATTTTGAAAGAGTGAATGTTGAAAACTATTTTTCATGTATTTTGAAAATAAAAAGCTATTATTAAAATTAAAAAAAACAGATAAGTT
The DNA here is from genome assembly GCF_902635505.1 of Sarcophilus harrisii. Classification (NCBI taxonomy): domain Eukaryota; kingdom Metazoa; phylum Chordata; class Mammalia; order Dasyuromorphia; family Dasyuridae; genus Sarcophilus; species Sarcophilus harrisii. The sequence continues at coordinate 128,031,432 of NC_045428.1, read as the reverse complement.
GTAAACACACTTGCATTATATATTCTTCCTATCTTTCTGCAACTAATATGAATGTAAACATGTGACATATGCCTTCAAATTCTCATAAGCCTACCTGTTCCTTTTATGATTTTTTTCATTAAAGATGTCCTCAATATGTGCATTTGGACTATTATCATTAGGATTTTATAGAGATGAGAAATCAGTCTTCTGGGCTTATGGTTAGTCACTATTTTAGTTCACTCTTTAGGCTGGACTAACAGCCAGAAAAGCTTTCTTGAATATATGCATATGATTAACCAAGGATGTGACTAGGTAAACTTCTTTAGTTTAGGTTTTGCTTGCTTAGTTAAGGTGCAGAAAATAAACTATGTCTCTCCAGATACTATGAGGGATCAGATCCACGCAGTTCTGTGTGGTCAGAATGCCTCAAAAATAAATTTAATGACATGGGGTGTCTAATTTGGAATTAAACAGGGAATCACAGACATTTTCTCTTTCTAAACTATAGAAAATCTAGTTGGTATTCAGATCTCAGTAATTTACAAATATCATTCTAAAATCAGAAGTAAGTATGATGACACTATTTAACTTGAAATGTCTCTGTTCTATGTCCCAGAGAGCTTGGCTTCTAACCAAGGTCTAAAAAAAAAACAGTCATGACTTATGAAAAAACACCATTCTTTTTTCCACTGCATAAATTATATTCCTCCTTTCCTCGGGGTTATGGATTATCCCACTTTTCATCTAATAAGAAAGAAATAATATAGCACCTAAGTATTGCTGCTGATGTTAAAATTTTGAAAAAAAGAGTAATTCCACAACCATGTGCCATTGGAATTTCATCTGGTAATGGACAACACTGATAAATAAATAAACACTGATTTCTTTAGTTTAAGTATTTCTTCCATTTGGCACAACCTGGAAGCTAATTTGCTTATCATGTCCCTCATAAGTGAATTTCCAGGGATCCTTTTGTGCTTCATTAAATCAAAGTTAAACTGACTCTGACATATGTATACTGAAGACTCTTTTGTAATATAGTGGGAGCATTACCTTTAAGCTCCTTGTTATTTATTATTTTGTATGTATTCTTACACTTTTAATAGCTGATGTTGTAGTGATTTCCAGAGTAGTTTTACAATAATAAAGTTGTCAAATTGAAGTCTTGTTTGTTCTTTCTTTGTATTGATATCTGACATAACCTTATCATGATTACTTTTAAGCTATATTCCTTACAAACCAATGCCATATATGTGTGTGTGTGTGTGTGTGTGTGTGCATATGTACTTGTTTGTGTGTATGATTGGTTTTGATTTTAAAAACAAAATGTCACTTGTCCTTCAAACTACAAAATAAAAATGTCAAGGGTAGATGTATTGAAAAAAACAAATATTCTAGACATTAAAAAATCCAAGATTTTTAAAAAAAACTTTCTATTTCATTTATAATTTTATTTGATGCCTAATTATTAAATTATAAAAATCCCATTATTATGAAAGTAAAATAGTTTCAGCAATCCAAATTTTAAACAACATTGCATTTTCTTCAATCCTTAATTGAATATCTCTATCAATTTGGAAAAAAGAAGACATCATTTTAGTATAATATATAGTTCATAAATACACAAATTAACTAAAAAGTATCCATATAGTATTTGCATCCATAGAAAGAACTGATAAATAGAAAAATGTGTAAAATGGCTTATTCTCTCTCTCTCTCTCTCTCTCTCTCTCTTTTTCTTTCTCTCTCTTTCTCTCTCTCTCTCTCTTTCTCTTCTCTCTCTCTCTCTCTCTCACACACACACACACACACAAACACACATACATGCACACATACATACACATACACATTTTTGTCTAATGATAGCCTTTCAATGAGTGGGAAGAAATAAAAAAAAATAAAGTTACATGAAAACTTTTTTCTGTCTTAAAAAGGAATAGCAAATTCTATATAATAGATTTGCAGTTTCATGTACAATCAATTTTTCTATTCTACTATGTTATGGAAATACTTGCTTTATATCTTCAGTACAAAATAAATAAAATTAAAGACCTAACCCATTATTATGTCCAGATCATCATCTATCACTGTCTAAAAAATTATCAATTTCATTTGGTAATGGAGCAACCCCATTTTAACTCTTATTACTTCAATCTTTGAAGTTGAAGTAACACTTGAAAGAAGGTGCAGTTAGGTAAAATGAATGAACTAAATAAACAATCTACTTAGGAAACCAATGCTATTGGAACCCTATTTTAGAAATAAATTGGATAAGGAATATTTTTGAAGATATTGAAAAGATGTGACAATACCAAAAGAATAAAAAAAAGACACTAAACCAAAAAGATACAGAGGATGCTTCGTCATTCTATATTCCTAATTTCTTTTCTTTTAATATATATATATATATATATATATATATATATATATATGAAATTTATTTATACATGTATCAAGGATATCCTTCCTACATATATGAGAAAAAGCAGGTTTCCACATATAATATTAAACAGATCACATATTTAGAATTTAAAAAAAGATTGAAAAGTGCAAACAATAAGTATATTTTTTTGTTTCTTGTTTGTTAATTGCAAAAAAATATATTTGAATCAATAGAGCAAAACATTATCTTACCCACTCTTCTCCTGAAAAGAGACTTTTTTGCATACTTTAATTGCATTCATGCATTCTTGATCATTTCAACAACCAGAATAAATATATTAATGAACATCTGATTCATAACATCAAGTGAGGAACATAATAAAAAGATGTATGTATGTAGAAGTCCCATAATACATTGAAAGATAATCTTTAAAGTCTGGAAGACAGATTTTTTATGGATTGTATAGTCTTTCAGATTTTCCTTTTTAAAAACAACATGGAACAGATTGCCCAAGGCCAGTAACGCTGCAAGTTTTTTTCTGAATAAAAGCTATGGGTATTCAAAAATAAATTTTACAATTCATAAAAAAACAAATGAGTTTGTTTGTTTGTTTTAAATATGTACTTGCCCCAAAAAAGGTGGACTATTCATTTAACACATTAGAACATCCATCTAGGAAAAGGTGGATTATTCATTTAGCACATTAGAACATCCATCTAGGACAATGTTTCTAGGACATAACTGAACTGGAGAAAGAAAAAAGGTTCAGTTTTGTTTGTTCAATTGTCTATTCTTTCAATGATCAAAAATTGTCACCTGCCACAAAAACTCATCATTTAAAAATGACTATTTCTGCTTATTTACTACATGGTTGAACTATTAGAAGACCACATATTTGAAGAATCAATATTGGATATGGTCCAAAGAGTACTGGAGACATAATGGTAGATTTAAATAGATTTCAATGTATTTACAATGATTATCTAAGTAAATTAAGTGTTATATTGGATTTGAGGGAAGAGCTAGGCAGTCCTGTGATTTCATTTCTGTAGGTAATGCTTAGTAAGAAAAATATAAAATTCTGTTCACAAATTCAGATCTGCAACACATGTTTATAGACTTTTTTAAGGCATGGAAAAGTCTAATGTGCTCCTCTTCACCTACAGATTGATGGGATAAATATTTATTAGTGTAAACTATGTCAGGTGCTATGATAAGCACTTTACAAATATTAGCTCATCTCATTCTCAAAGCACATGTGGTACTTAAATTATAACAATTAAATTGCAGTTGAGAAAACTGAGATAAAGAGCATTTAAGTGACTTGCCCAGAATTATAGAATATGTCTTAAAGTATATTTGAACTCAAATCTTCTTGATTTTATTCCCAGCACTCAACACATAATTCCAGCTAGAGGTCATATATGTAAGAGGCAGTACTTGAACCCAGATCTTACTGACTCCAACTATCTAATAGCCCACAAAGTATCCCACTGAGAAAATAAGTATAAAGAACATAAGGAGAACGAGTCATGAAGAAAGAAGGAAAGATAAAATCATGATTCTCCCTGGAAAATAGCTATACTATCTTGCATATAGTAAGATACTATTTTTTAAAATTGAATAGAATTTACTTGAAAGGACTTAAGAAGAAGCCTTCCAATATTTGAGATGCATTCTACATGGAAGAATTATGACAAATAATTCAATAATTACAAATAATAAGAATATTTAGGAGAGCTATATAGAATGTCCCACTAAAAGGAATACACAAATTGATGAAACTATAGATCTACTGAAGTATTTGTAAATATATTATATCTATTTAATTTCCTTACTGTCCCCTTCTGTGAACACTACTTTACATTTAAGACACAATTATAACTTAATAGATAATGAATACAACTGTACCAAATGATATGATTTAAATTTGTGTAAAATTGAGATTATTTTTCCTTATTTTCTATGAAAAAACTAGGATATTTTTCTATAATATTAACAACAAAGATTGACAAGTTGAAATTTTTTATCTCAGAGATGATAAGAATCTGATTAAGACATTTGAATTTTCCAATTTTCATGTTTTGTTTCTGTGTGTGTATATAATGTAAAGTTCATTGGTAAAAATCTCAATGGCAAGGCAGATTTTTCTGTTGTGACTTATTTCTTAGTACAGTATTGTCTCAACAAAAATTACAGTTTATGAAAAATAAAAGCAAAAGAATAGCAAATCTTTCTCAGTGTAAACATGGTTACAGATGAACATTAAAACAAATTGGAAATAAAGAATTATTAAGTGACTACAATGTGACTATATTTCATGATTTGCATGGCGAAGGAAGTAAAATATACTAAAATTAAACCCCAAATTCAACAAAACAAAATAACATTTAGTAAAAGCCATTGCCTTATTTAAACAATTAGTGTTGATATCTTATAGCATTTTCTGCCCCAGACTGTTCCATGATATAATAAAATTAACTTCTAGGGATTTTGTGATAATGTCAATTGAATCTATTTTAGAGGCATTAGAAATTAACTCTAAACATATATATAACAACCCCACCTTTTTTAAGTCAGTCCCCAAGAAGTAGACATTCTTAGTAATATATGCATATGATTAAATAATAACATTTTATGATATGATTAATTCACATCTAAAACAGTCTTGCATTCAACAGGATTTATCAATCCTAAGGTCTAATTAGCTTCTTAGAAAATTTCAACACAACACCAGAGAGAGAGAATGGATTACATTTCAGGAGATTTGAAATCTTGTCATCTCTTTTCCACTAAATCACTGTGTGACATTAAATATATCCTTTAAGTCTCTAAGCTATAACTTCACTTATAAAATGAAGGATTAGCAATCTGTGGCTAACAGGTTTCTCAGGGCATTGTCATGTTAAGCATTATCTTTAAAAAAAAATCCTTTCTTGATAAGCATAGAGGAAATTTAACTCTTCTAGGCTATTAGGTTATTATTTAATATATTTTAGAACTGTTGCATTTTTTTCTGCAACAGGAAACCATGAAATAGTATCTCCATAGTTGCCTTAAAAAGTCAATACTATACTTAAGCATTTGCCTATAGGATATTAGCTATAGCAGAAAAATCATCACATCATAACTTACCCCCTGAGAACTTCATGGAGAACTTCTATATAATAATAATAATCACATCAATTTTATTCTACATTTAAGATTTATGAAGCTCTTTACAGATGTATGTATGTATATATTATATATATATATATATATATATATATATATATATATATATCATTCATAGAAACAACTACTATTGTTTTACTCCAGAAAAAAATATCGATCAATTCAGAACTCTGCTACCTCTATTAATCAGTCTTTTTATAACTACATTACACCAATACCTTAATCTTTATAGTACAAGAAAATTTCCTGGTTGACAACTTAAAAAATATAGGTGTGACCACAGGGACCAAGATTTAAATGAAGTTGACTTTTTTCTACCTGACATATAAACCCTGTTATATGATAGAACATGATCAGTATAAGTGTGTAGGTATCTATTCATAGAGAATTTTCAAATGCTGTCATAACATTTTACATGCTTGACATATCATGAGCATATTTCTATCTCAAAGAGGCAACATAAACATTTCCTTTTAGGAAGCTCTAATTGAGTCACAGAAACTTTACATTCCCTATTCTAAAAATGACATCTTAATAAGGAATATGCAGAAACATCCAAATCTGTGTTCTTTATATTTGGATATATTATACATAATAAAATAATGCTACATAGCCAAAGAATCATAGAATTTTTAAACTCGAGTATAAAATTATCTAGTTTGCATTTTCATTTTTGTAGATAAGGAATATGAAATCCACATATACTAAATGACTTGCCTAAATAGTAGGGATCATTTTATGAAGCTGTGTGTGTGTATTTATGAATTCTATTTTTCTCTATAAATAAGGGGGAGATATTGTTAAATTAAAAGGCAGATGTGGTTGACCATTGTTGTGCCCATAGGTTAAAAGCATGACATATGCAGACAGAAGATGAATGAAACAAAGAGTGATTGATAACCCACATATTACAGTGAAGTGAGAAGAATCAGAACAATTCATTTAGTAACATTGTAATGACAAACTTTGAAATTCTTAAGAAACATGATCAATGCAATGATTAATGCTGATCACAAAAAATGAACAAAGAATATTATCTCTCTCCTGTCACAAAGCTGATGGACTCATGATGCAGGATATCTGTGGAAAGTGTGCAAATTTACTTTATTTGACTATTCATATTTATTACAAAGAATTTATTTTTATTTGCTACTTCTTAGTTCAGGAGAGGGGAAGATGGCAGGGAGAGAATATAAATTGTATTAAATGAAAAAAAAATATATCATTAGTAAATATACTAACACAGTGTGCAAATCCCAAAGTAGTATTTATAAGTGAATGTGAACAAGTATGCATAAGTTATAATTTCTACATTTGTAAAGATTATCTACATTAGTGAGATGACAGATTTATCAAAGTATTATAAAAACATTATTCTTTCTTCACAATTGCATATTATATAAGATTTTAAAAGTAAAATTTGTCAGTTTTAAAACTAATTATTTTTGAAATACCAATCTCAAAAGCATATTATCTAGCATTATATGAAGATGAAAATATATCAAGAGATAAACAAGTGAACCACCCACACAACACACACACATACACACACATGCACATATATTCTTTAATGGAGGAGAATAGTTTTTCTAGGTTTTAAATATAGCTTAGATAGAATTATATCACAAAATTTGAAATGGGATAAAACCTTAGAGATCTTCTCTTATATATCTTATGTGGAAAATAAGGCAAAAACAGCTTATAAGATTATTCAAGGTACCACACAAACTATAAGTATCACAGTGAGCCTATGAACCCAGCTCCTGACCCATAAAATCCTGTTCTTTCCTTTATGCCTCATCACTTTACTCTAATGACATCCTTACCAGGATTCTGTATAACTTGGTTTCCCATGTATCTAGATATTACAAAGTGTATGATTCCCTAGTAAATGCACAATTTCAATCACTAGAAAAGCCTATCCAATAACAGAATTTAGAGCCAAAAGAACTATAGTAATTCATTAATTTTATAGATGATGAAAATAAGTCTCAGAAATTTGAGGCAATTTGGTCAAGGTCACATAGCTAATAAGTAACAAAGTGCAGATTTTAGCCCATGTCTTCTGATTATAAACCAATTCAGGACTCTCTTTTGCTCCTTTCCAGTGCAAATTGTTGACTTGGCATTCTGGTTTATAAATAAGTCTCTTGTGAGTTTGGTCAGCATAAATCAATTCCTTTTTGCTTGATCAGAAAATAGAGTTTCTGAACCTGAAAAGCTGCCAACCAGACCTTGACCTCACTGAAGAACAATCAGTATTAGTGGAGAGGATGCATTGCAGTCACAAAAGCAAAGCACAGGAAATAGCATAAGGCATAGGAATAATGACATAACTGTAGGTTATCCCACTCCCAAAGGATTGCTGATAATTGCATAACTTACAAAGGTGATTTTTTTCTAGATCCACCAGTTTATATTGTCAAAAAGTATTTGTGGTAATTTTAGAAAATAGCCCATTAACATTCTAAAAAGCTCTCCACATATGATATTATTGTCATTCTTATTTATTGTTATTGTTGTCAGTAATTTTATCTACTTTAAAACTTTGTAAAATACCATACATATATACATATATGTATATCTATCTATCTATCTACTTATCTATTTCATCTCCTTTTGGTCTTCATTTTTGAGGGAAGAAAAGGTATTCTTCAATGGGCTTTAGGCTTCTTTAAGGCTTCTTGGGTGTGGTCCCTTAAATACGTTTATTTGCTTCCTTTCCTTGCCTATTTTACTCTCTGACAGAATATACCTGGTTGACTAGATTTTTTTACCTCTGTTTCTCTTGGGAAAGGAGATTCCAAAAGGTATGATATTGAATGTATTTAGAGCCATAGTAGGTCATACATTAAAGACAAGAGCAATAATGACCACTAGGGAAAAATGACAGTGAACAAAAAAAAAAAAAAAAAAAAAAAAAAAAAAAAAAACAACTTTCCCAAGCCTCAGATTCAAGCAACTTTTATGATGAATCCCTTAAAATTAGTTTTATTGCTATGCTGTATTTTTGCATCATCATCACTTTGAGAACTTTTTCATTTTCAATTAATGTGATACAATGAATAGAGTGTTGGTCCTTGAGTCAGGAATACTTGATTTCAAATACAATCTTGGGGTTTGTCAATGAACTGGCCCTGAGTGATTCACTTACTTTTATCTGCCTCAGTTTCAACAATAAAAAAGGGAATAATAATAACCCTTGTCTCTCAGGTTTGTTGAGAGGATAAAAAGAGATAATATTTGTAAAATATTTTGTGAATATTTAAGCATTTTATAAATGTTATTAATATTAAATTTAATACATATATATGCACATGCATATATATATATACTCATAGATATATGTATATATATGTGTATATATATATATATATATATATATATATATGTGTGTGTGTGTGTGTGTGTGTGTGTGTGGATAGATAGATAGATCCAGGATTAAAAATACAGCAAAAATACAGAAAAATAGCCAGTTCATCATTCAAGTCTGACAATATTTGCTGAATTTCATTACCATCCAATCTTCTGCAAAGAAAGGGATGAGGTACATTTAAAATATGTTTCCTGTGATTAATTTTGGTCATTGATATTTTATTATATTTAGTTTTAGGTTTCTTAATTTTATTTACAATATTTTAGAAACTGAGCAAGCACTTCATTTTGCATCCATTCATGTCATTACATGCTTCTACAGAATTATGCAAATTCCTTTATTTCCATATTTCATTATATTCAAGAGTCAGAAATAGTTCTTATTTTCCTTCTATATATTATATTTATTTTGTTAAATATGTCCCAATTGCATGTGAAAAAATAACAGTAATTTAAACATTTTTAATTGAAAATTCTCTCCTTCCCTTACAACATAACTCTATTTGAGGAGGGAAGCAATTTGCTATCAGTTTTATATATATAGTAATGGAAAACATATTTATATATAAATCATATTGCAAAATAAAATACATACCAGAAAAAAGGGGAAAAGTAAAAGTAAAATAAGTACATTTTAATGTTTTCAGGTGGCATCCATTTTTTCTCTGAAGATGGAGAGCAGTTTTAATCACTGATCCTTTGGAAATTTCTTGGATCATTGCCTTTATCACAGGAGCTATGTATTTCACAGTTGATTATCCATACTACATTGCTGTTTCTGTATATAATATTCTCCTGATTTTCACAATATTTCAGTTTATATAAGTCTTCCCAGGTTTTTCTGAAATTAGCCTGCTCATTTTTTATGGAAAAAAATGTTATTACATCATAAACATAAACACAACTAATTTAGCTATCCCCCAATTTGGGGAGATTCCCTTAATTTCCAAAAAATTTCCAAAAATAAAAAGAATTGCTATAAGAATTTCTGTACAAATAGATTCTCTTTTTATTTTATCTCTTTAGGATATAAACAAAGTAGAGGTATTGCTGGATAAAAGGATATGCACCAAACAATGCAAACAAAATTAGAAGGAAAGCAGAATGATCACAACCCGTGTTTCTGATGAAGCCACATTTCTAAACTATATGGAGAACTGAGTAAAATTTATAAGATTATAAGTCATTCCTCAGCCAATACATGGTCAAAGAATATGAACAGGCAGTTTTCAGATGAAGAAATTAAAGTATCTATAGTCATATGAAAAAATGTTCTAAATTAGCCTTGGTTAGAAAAATGCAAATTAAAATAACTGTGAGATACCACCTCATATCTATCAGACTGACTCTTATGACATAAATGAAAATTATCAATGTTGTAGGAGATATTGGATAATGGAACACTAATGTGCCATTGCTGGAATTGTAAACTGATCGAAACAATCGGAAGAGCAATTTGGAACTATAACCAAAGGGCTACAAAATTGTGCATATGCTTTGATTGAGCAATACCAGTACTACTTCTATGTCCCAAAGAAATCATAAAAAGAGAAAAAGGATCCATATGTACAAAATATTTGTTGCAATTCTTTTTGTGATGGCAAAGAAGTGCAAATTGAGGTGATGTCCATCAGCTGAGTAATAACTGAGCATGTTGTGGTATATGAATACTATTGAATACAGTGAAATACTATTTTGCTATCAGAAATGATGAGCGAATAGATTAAACAAAACCTGGAATGACTTATATGAACTAATGTTAAGTGAAAGAGCAGAGGATAATATTTTATACACTGTATATTCTAAATATAGTAATATCAATATTATGTAATGACCAACTATGCTTTTGGTCCTTGCTGTTCTCAGAAGTATTGTGATACAAAACAATTCCCAAAGAATTGTGATGGAAAATACCATACATATCCACAGAAGGAACTATGGTGTCTGAATGCAGGTCAAAGTATACTATTTTTACTTAATTTTTTGTTTGTTTTTTCTCCCTTGTAGTATTACCTTTTCTTCTGATTCTTCTTTCACAATATGACTAATAGTAAAATATTCTTAACATAATTACACATGCATAATCTATATCAGACTGCTTGCTGTTTTGTGGAATGGGGAGGGAGTAAAGTTTGGAACTCAAAATCTTAAAAAAGAGAATGTTGAAAACTATCTTTACATGTAATTTGAAAAAAATAAAATATGATTAAGTGTGATAACAAACAAACAAATAAAAGGATATGGACAGTTTGATAGGTCTTTGAACATTGTTCCAAATAGTTCTACAAAATATTTGCATTAGTTTACAACTCCACCAGTAGTGCATTAATATCTGAATTTTCCCTCGTCCCCTCCAGATTTTATCATTTTTTCCTTTCTGTCGTGTTAGCTAACCTGTTAGGGTTAGCTCTAAATAGACTCTAAATACATGAATTTTTCTACTACCATGAAATATAAATTGCCAATTAAACAGACATTATGCTATTTATAGGAATTGCTTTTCTTCATACTATTTTTGTAGGATTTTTTTATAGTAAGTATCCTGTCCAAGATGAGGGAGATAAGAATTCTATTATATTCCTTAGTAAAACTAAAACTGAAATACTTCATTCCTCTTTATACACCACATTTCTGGAAGACAAAAAAATAGTAAACAGAAGTAAATTCAGTAAAATTCAAGTATAACGATAAAAGAACTAGAAAACATGCCAGGAAAGATTGATAAAAGGGATTAGGAATGTGTAATCTGAAGAAGAGAAGAAGTTCATACTTTTTATGTATGAGTTATTATGTCAGAGTTGTTTTAATTTGTATTTACTTAATCAATAGTGATTTAGTGCATTTGTTCATATAAATAATATTGATAGTTCTTATTTTTTTCTCCTGAAAACCACCAGGTTATATTTCATGACTTTTATCAGCTGGGAAATGGATCTTTTTTATATAAATTTAGCTCAATTCTGTAAATATTGGAAACAAAAAGTCTTTTTAAAAATAATTACAACTTTTTATTGACATTATATATGCATGGGTAATTTTTTACAACATTATCCCTGGCACTGACTTCTGTTCCGATTTTTCCCTTCCCTCCTTCCACCCCCTCCCCTAGATGGCAAGCAGTCTTATACATGTTAAATATGTTATAGTATAACCTTGATACAATATATGTGTGCAGAACCAAACCATTCTCCTGTTGGATTCAGAAGGTAAAAATAACCTGGGAAGAAAAACAAAAATGCAAACAGTTCACATTCATTTCCCAGTGTTCCTTCTCTGGGTGTAGCTGATTCTGTACATCATTGATCAATTGAAACTGAATTAGATCTTCTCTTTGTCAAAGATATCCACTTCCATCAGAATACATCCTCATACAGCATTGTTGTTGAAGTGTATAATGATCTCCTGGTTCTGCTCATTTCACTCAGCATCAGTTCATGTAAGTCTTTCCAAGCCTCTCTGTATTCATGCTCCTGGTCATTTCTTATAGAACAATAATATTCCATAACCTTCATATATCATAATTTACCCAATCATTATCCAATTGATGGGCATCCATTCAATTTCCAATTTTTAGTCACTACAAAAAGGATTGCCACAAACATTTTGGCACATACAGGTCCCATTTCCTTGTTTAGTATCTCTTTGAGATGTAAGCCCAGTAGTAACACTGCTGGATCAAAGAGTATGCACAGTTTGATAACTTTTTAGGCATAGTTCCAGATTGCTCTCCAGAATGGTTGGATTTGTTCACAACTCCACCAACAATGCATCAATGACCCAGTTTTCTCGCATCCCCTCCAACATTCATCATTGTGTTTTCCTGTCGTCTTAGCCAATCTGACAAGTGTGTAGTGGTATCTCAGAGTTGTCTTAATTTGCATTTCTCTGATCAGTAGTGATTTAGAACATTTAGAACATTAGAACAATAATGATCTCTAATTCTTCTTTGATCACAAATTCCTTCTTCCTCCACAAGTCTGAGAGGTAAACTATCCTATGTTCCTCTAATTTATTTATGGTCTCATTCTTTATGCCTAAATCATGGCTCCATTTTGATCTTATCTTGATGTATGGTGTTAAGTATGGACCAGACCTAAGATTTCCTTGGTACAGAGAATTTATAGATGAGGAAACTCCCCCTGTGAATTCATGAATTCATTTTTGGCATGTGCTCTGCAGTTTACATTTCTACAGACATGCCTAGGACACTAAAGGTTCAGAGATTAAATTTTTGGGTCACACCAGCACTTCTCTCTCTCTCTCTCTCTCTCTCTCTCTCTCTCTCTCTCTTTCTTTCTCTCTCTCTCTCTTTCTCTACCCCTCCATATGTTCAAAATTTAAAAAAAAAAGACTTCATTGACATTTATTTCCCAGCTACCTCATTTCTTTTCTCCCTTTGTCTATGAGATTTATAGGAAAAAAATATTATGCTCTGTGGTTTTTTGAGTCCCTACAGAAATTCTTGTTTATAAGATAACTATTAATCTGCTGATTATAAAATCAGAATCTTCTGCTTGATATCCAAATAGTAATGGGAGATCTGCAGTAACTACTTAGGAAATCTTTGTTGAAATCATTTGAAATAAGTGGCATGCACCAGTATAATATTCTCTACTGTATAAATACATTATGTTTTCACACTTCTGTGTCTTTGCTCAGGGTGCTTCTTTTAACTTAAATGAATTCCCTTCCGTTCTCTTCTCCTTTATAGCCCAAATCAAATATTGCTTCTGTTATTAAGGCATCCTGCCAGTTCGTAACAATATTACTTGCATCAATCTTACTGTTTCAAATAAATGGATTATCACTTATTTTCTAATATTGCTTATTTAAATAAGTATAATTTTTATCTAAGCTAAAAGTAACTTCTTTGAGAGGAGAATGCATTTTAATTTTTTTGCCATTATTGCCTAGCATAATGGTTTGCATATAATATATTGTATTTTCTTATATTATATTTTATTATTCTATGCATTCAAAGAAACATAGAATATTACACCAGGAAATCATATTGTAAACTGTGCTGAGTAGATCATAAAATCTTATTGATTTTAAAGTAATTTTATTCTAAGAACACTTTGGGGTTTAAAATATGTTGAGAGAACCCATAAAATACTCAGTTCTGGGGATATGGAATACTCTAGGGCAATTGGGAATTGAAAAATTTTTGAAAGAAAATGGAAAAAAATACAACTTATTTAAAAAAATAAAATATTATATAGAATTTTGATGCATACATTTCCTATTTAATAATAAAAGGAAATATCATGCACATTGCATTTTTCTAATAGAACTCTTAGTTATACTTAACAGAACTCGAGGAATCTATGGAATGACACTTTGGCAGTTGTTAGTCAAAAAATTCCACAAAAAACATGCCTACCACATAGAAAAATCTAGAACATGACCACTTACAAAAGCCCTTTCGGGATTCTTTCTTTTTTACTTCTTGCCTAAACTATGATAAACAAACATTTTATTTTAAAAATAGGACAAGTAATCAATGTGTATCTTTAGAGGGAATTTGTAGGTAGTCTCTTCCTCACAGATATAAAATCACAGCTTTAGAATGGAGGCAGTTTCAAAAAAATTTCACAACCTACGATTATTATTAGCAAATTCTTAAAAGAAAAATACCGTTAATACATTTCCCTTCCCTTCACAAACACATAAATATACATGTAGATTTCTATAACATTGAATAGTTATATTCTTACTCTACCACCCTTTAGAGAGAAATTTTGTAATGTATTGGTCACTGTTCAACTTGACATAAACTCAATATTTCAAATAGTTCCACTAGTTACTATCTGCATGGGCCTTAAATGGCTCTGGGTTGTTTTGGCATTGAGATTTTCAAGCCATGTTATTTTGTTATACTTGGATATTGTATGGCTCTGATCAAAAGTTCTTGTAATGCTAACTTCTTTCTAAAAACACCTAACTTTTATTTAGATTCTTATCCTAACAATGCCTTATTGAGGGCAACCTTATGATAATTTCATCAAAGACTAGAGAAAATTATACTTCCTGTAGTTTTTCCTTGAATCTCAAAAACTTTTCTTTTTGTGAGACAGAAGAAAACAATGAAATAGGCAGAGAGAGAGAGAGAGAGAGAGAGAGAGAGAGAGAGAGAGAGAGAGAAAGGAGGAGGAGGACGAAGAGGAGGAGGAGGAGGAGGAGAAGAAAAAGAAGAAGAAGAAGAGATGAAATGAAGGAAAAAACAGTAGACAGCAAAGAAGAAGAAAGTAAAAAGTGAAAAAAGTGGAAGAGACAGAAAGAGGGAAACAGGAGAAAAATATGAAAATGGAAAAAGGAAAGGAATAGGAAAAACAAAGAGGGAAAGAAAGAAACAAGGAAGAAAGCAAACAAGTAAGCAAGAAAAAAATTGAAAAAAAAAGAGTGAGGCAGAGAGGAAGGGAAGGGAATGACATTTTAACCTTTAACATTTTTGTCTAATAGACAAATGTGTCATTTAAATTTTATTTTTATTTATTAAGATTTTATTTATTTTTCCCAAAATTTATTTTATTTGAAGAAATAGAATATGCAAAAAGAAAAAAAAAAACACAGAAAAACAATACAAAACAAAATGAAACAAAACAAAAGAGAACATTATCATTGCCTGGCAGAACATCTGGGAGGATTCAAAATATATAAAAACAAATACCAATTAAAGAAACTATATATATGTTAGCAGAAGAAATTATATTCATGAGTGTTCACCTTTTCTTTACTTCCTTTAAATTGTTCTATTTTTCTCTGCCACACATTTTATTTAGTTTATTCTTTCCTTTCCTTTCAACCCCGCCCCCCAACAGGCAATAGCTAAGAAAGGATATATTTACATGTACATATGTTCATACACATACACACATACATATTTCCTTTTCATCCTCCCCACCAAGTAAACTACAGTTCAGAAAAGATATATTTGTATATACATATGTAGATTACACATACATACCCATACTCCACATATACATGTCTTTCCTCTCTCTGCTGAATCTTTCATTAAATTCTACTCTGTAACTTGGCTTACTATTACTTAACTTCCCTCAACCAAAGATCCCTCCCTTGAATTCTATCTTCACCTTTCATTTCCCCATCCAGTCATCCCTCTCCCTCCCCCCCTTACTTCTTTATAAATTTTGAAGTATGCAATACTCTTCATGGTATGTATGTATTGCTGCCTATTGAACCCATTCCTGAAGTGAGTAGGTTTTTAGAACTATGAGCCTTCCTTCCCACTCTAATATTTCTGAGTCTATTCTTCCTCTCTACTTCATGTGTATAATATGATTACTATTTTTAATTTTACTCTACCAATATTTCATTTTAGCTTACCCTATTGTTGATGTAAATCTTAAACATAAAGTTTACATTTCCTATGTAAAAAACAAACAATTTGCCCATGTTTAAACAGTTTGATCAATTTTGAGTTCCTTAAAATTGTTTTTTGATACTGGCTCTTATTTGTAAAATTTTCTAAGTTCAGGTTTGTTTATAGAAAGTGCTGAAAATCTGCATGTCTTTTTCTTCATTCAAAATTATGGATAATTTTCCTGGAAATGATATTTTTGGCTGCAAGCCTAGTTCTTTTGCTTGTCTTTAGATATGATTCCAAGACCTGCAATTTATTTTTGTAACTGCTGTTAAGTTTTGTACAATTCTACTTGTAAATCAAGCATCATTGAATTGTTTTTTTTTTCTTGTTTTTTGCAAATTTTTTCTTTTTGATCTGAGGTCTTCAAAATTTGGGAAAATATTACTATTTGTTTTCCAGAAAGGATCTTTTTAAGATTCTGATTGGTAATGTTTTTCTATTTCTACTTTCCTCTCATGTTCTATCACTTGAGGACAATTGTCTAGGATTATTTCCTGCATTATTGTGTCAAGGTACTTTTTGTGGTCACAACTTTCCGGCAGTTCAATTATTCTTATGTTTTCTTTTCTTCATCTGTGCTCCAGTTTTGTTGTTTTTCTTATGAAACATTTCACATTCTGTTTTATTTTCTCATTCTTTATAATCTGTTTTTTTTTCCTGGTCTCTCATAACTTCACTGGTTTTCCCTTGCCCAATTCTAATTTGAGAGTAATTTTCATTTTTGAGATTTTGTACTTCTTTTTCTTGGATGGTTTTAATTTTTTTCTTTAGTTTTTCTCAATGTCTATCATTTGATTTTATAATTTTTTTTGAGTTTTTCTATAAATTCTCTCTGGTCAGGGAACCAATTCACATTACTCTTTGGGGGTAGAAGCATTTTTTTAAACAAAATGTTCTCCTTTGAAAATCAATCCCAGTTATTCCTGTTCCCATAATATGTTTCAATGGTAGGATTCTTTCTTTGTCTCTTCGATTTTTTCTTAAATAACAGGTATTAGTGTAAGCACCTCTAATCATGGGGTGGGAGTTGTGCCACAGTTACCTTGAATTGTTCTGCATCTGTTCCTTGAATTGTTCTCTCTCAATCCTCCTGGCTTTCCTGTTCATTAGGACTGAGATAATTAGGGCTGTGCAGATCTGGCCACTCTGGCATTCCAAAAGATAAGACTCCAGATGTCCTATCTCAGATACCTAATTGGCATCCTCTATCTCTAAATTCCAAATTACAACCCTTCACTGCCAGTTTATCAGAATTTATGGTCCCCATCCCCAACCCTGTCAGAATCAGATGGATGGTCCCTTCTTGGAAATTCCTGTTCTCATTGTTCTGACTCCACCACTTTGTTTTTATCTATCCTGATCGCTCAGAACCACATATAAAAATCATTGGAATCTCAAATTCGATGCTGATGCTGATGCTGAATGCTTTAAGACATCAGTCCTGAAAACAAAATGGATTTTTTTGGTCCCAGAAAATCTCTCCCTCTCAGAAATCCAAATAAAATATTAAAACTCTCTAATATCTATCTTGTCTCAGTTTCTCCAGCATTACAGTACCTCAAGTTTCCCTTCAGTTTTCACTTCTGACCAAAAGCTTCCCCTTCCTGCAAGTGTCTGAAGTGCAAGTGGAAGTAGTATCCCTGCCCCCCCTGCTTCTGCACTCATTAGATTCTGTCTGGTTCCTTATCACCCAGGGCTTTGTTTCAGCAGCGCAGCTGAACCTGGCATTCCAAATCATCTAAGATTCACTCTGTCTTCCCCGACTCAAACCTCTACTCAACAAACAGTCTTGGAGGTCAATATGGTTCATAGTAAGGCTCAAACCACAACCAGATAGCCCAAGGGATCATCACTAAATGTATCTGCAGAACTAGCCCAGAGATGTTTGAACTTCACATGGGTTAATCTCAGCCTGGAGTTTTTCTTCAGATCTTGTCAGGTTGAATCTGGAGGATCCTTTTTATGCCCCATCTGCCTGATTTTTCACCAGTTTATGTTCACCCTGAGGTGGAAATTTGTTCTATTTGTGGGGGAAATTGGGAGAGTTTGAGATTTACCAACCTACTTTGCCATCTTTCCAGAATCCCCTCAGCTGTCATTTAAAAATATAGAGAGGGAATTTATACTTTTCTCAAATATCTGTCAAAAATGCAGATCAAATACACAGAGAGAAAGAAAGAGAGAGAGAGAGAGAGAGAGAGAGAGAGAGAGAGAGAGAGAGAGAAGAGAGACACAGAGAGAACGACATAGAGAAAGAGACAAGACACATACAGAGAGACACACACAGAGACAGAAACACAAAGAGAGACACACATGGAGACAGCCAAAGAGAGGCAGAGAGAGAGAGGGAGGAAGAGAGAGAGAGAGAGAGAGAGAGAGAGAGAGAGAGAGAAAAGAACTCAAATATTTAGTAGTTGGGTAAATGGGGGCAGGTCACAACTTCTGTTGCCTTAATCCACTAGAGAAGGAAATGGCAAATTCCTTAAATAACTTTGTCAAAAAATATCTATGGACATTATCATCCATGGGGTTATGAAAGTCGAACATGTTTAAATGCATTTTCTAAATCACATCAACTTTTCAAGCTTAAATTATAGTCCTTAGGAGGAAAACTATATGTTAAAAATCCAACATTATTGGCTTATCCTCTTTTGCTGAGTTTCATAGTCCAGATGCTATGACAAACTTTTTTTTTTTAATCAAAGTTATGAGGTGCAAGAATTTGAGGGTAAGAAGTCCTCTAACAGCAATGGGATCACCTTGGCTGGTGGCAGGCTTTGGGAAATAATTTCCAAATCCCAATGGATACAGGCTTAAGGTTTGTGGCAAAGAATGGGTTTATTTGCACTAAAAAGCCAGTTTGCTAGGAAGACAGACTTCTTAGTGGTTAAGGTCCTTTCAGGACTATAATATTGAAAAGAAATTTTTTTAGCTGTGGACATAATCCTCTTAGGTTCTGAAAAGATTTGGGGTTCAGGAATGCCTTTTATTTAGCCTTCTGAAGCTTTTTTGGGATTTTCCAAGGGCCCCAAACTGGGAGCAACTACTCCCAGAGACTAATCTCCAATTCAATAGAGGGTGATGATTATGTCCCTGGTCAAGATCTCCAATTGAATGAGACCACTTAACTTAAGGTGTGGGAAAGGTGTACTTTTTCTAAGGGAGAGCTTGAGACCACAAATGAAAAGCACAGAACTTTTACAAGCCAAAAAAGAATAACAGATCACATTTTGTAGGGATGTATTCTTTCTACCATATTAAATGAAGAAGCCCTGAGAAAACTTAAATGTTTTAAGTTAACCTTTCAAAGTAAGTCCTTCAATAAAGGTGGAAAGACCTGTTATTGTGATGATTGAGGTTTGTAATATCAACTAGTTTCAAATCCCTCAGGTGTTTCCTCAAAGTGTAAATGAGCACTATTTTGAATGTTTCCTTCTACTCCAATTCCAAAAATTTTGTTGTTGTTGTTTTGTTCTGTTTTGTTTTCCCCTCAATGCCATATCCTGCTTGACCTAGAAATAATCCAATAAAAATCCACTGAACTTAACTGGTTTGGGGATCCTAATTCTTTCCAAGATCCCAGTTATTTCCTTCTATATCTTCTGAAACACTATTATCTCAGTGTTTTAGAAATCTGAATTTCCCTTGAGATTTAATGGAAGAATCAAATTTTACATTAAGCCTTTCCTGATTCCACCTTTGTAATTAGTTTCTTCCCCATTCACCAAAAAATCAACTTCTTTCTACTTAGAAAGCTAAGTGGCACTATGAATAGCATTCTGTCTTACAAATCAAGATAACTTGGATTTTAAACTTGACAGAAATTGCCAGCTCAATGAACCTGGGAAAATAAAAACATCCCTTTGATTCAGTTTTTCTCATTAAGTGATAATAGCACCTACATCAGAGGATTGCTATGAGGGAAAAAAAAAATAATTCACACATGTTAAGTGCTTTGTTTTAGGTATTATTATTATTTTTTCTTGAATGAAACTTCCTTTTTCCACCTTATGTTTTTCTATTGCTATATTGTACTTTCTTTCATCTTATGTCATATTGCCTTCAATCATACCAATTTTTCCCTGTGAAATTATCAATCACAATACAGGGCTAGAATTAATTCTTCTTCAGTCTTGCAGTTCTACTTCCCAAGTCTCAGATTAGTGAGGAGAAGGAGGGCTTCCTTTCTATTCCACAACACTGGAGTTCTCACTAGGAGACATCCATCTAACCTCAAGCCCCCAAAACTTTTCTCCTAGCAATATAATTGACAAATAAGGGAGACTACCGCCTTTATTTGTTTTGTACTCTAAATTCTGAATCTCACTCACATTATACATGTAGATGTAATTTGTGAAGGGAATTAATGAAAAAATGTTAATGAAAGTGGCCTAGCTGTACTAGACTTAAAAGTATATTATAAACCAGTGGTCATCAAAACCATTTGATACTTACTAAGAAATAAGAGTACTTGATCAGTGCAATAGGTTAGGTTTGCAAGACACAATAGCCAATGACTATAGTAATTTAGAGTTTGATAAACCCAACGACCCAGGTTCTGAGATAAGAACATACTATCTGACAAAAATTGCTGGGAAAATTGGAAATTAGTGTGATAGAAATTAGTACCTAACACCATATATCAAGATAAGGTCTAAATGGGTTCATGATTTACTCATAAAGAGTGCTGCTACAAGCCATTTCGAAAAACAATGGATAGTCTAGCTCTCACATATATGAAAAAGGAAGGAATCCAAAGAACTAGAATACATTATGAAATAAAAAATGGATAATTTTGATTATATTGAGTTAAAAAGTTTTTGTGCAAAGAAAAACAATGCAGAAAAGATTAGAAGGAAAACAACCAACTAGGGAAAAAAATATATCCAAGGTTCTGATAAAGGCCTCATTTCTAAAATATACATATTTATAAGAATACCAGCATTCTCCAGTTGATAAATGGTCAAAGAATATGAATAGAAAATTTTCAGATAAAGAAATTAAAAACCATTTCTAGTCCTATGAAAAAATGTTCTAAATCATTTCTTTTGATCAAAAAATGTAAATTAAAATAATTTTGAGGTACCACTGCATACCTCTTAGATTGGCAGTGAGACACTATCTTCATTTCATTTAGTTTCACATAATTGATTCTATTTGCCCAAGAGAAAGATCATTTTGGGGGGGATCAAAAAGGAAAATTAAGGTAATAAAGTGAACTCAAAAAGATCTTGAAAGTTCCTTTTAATTCTAAATTATATAATTTGGGACAGAAAGGTTTCTGCCAGAGACTAGTTTGTAGAATACTGCTTCAGTTAACTAAGTGGTAAGTAAATGCAAATTTCATACACATGTCAAAATATTTCTTTAAAGGCACAGAATCCTTAACTCATATTTACAAGAATACAAATCATCCTCCAATTGATAAATTCTCAAAGGATATGAACTGACAATTTTCTGATGAAGAAATTAAAATCATTTCCAGTCACATGAAAAAATGCTCTAAATCACTATTGATTAAAGAAATCCAAATTAAGACAACTCTGGGGTACCACTACACAGATTTACTAGGATGACAGAAAAAAGATAATAATAAATATTGGAAGGGCTGTGGGAAAATTGGGACATTAATACATTGTTGGTGGGGTTGTGAACTGATCCAATCATTCTGGAGCATAATTGGGAACTATGCCCAAAAGTATGCCCCAAACTGTGCATACTCTGTGATCCACCAGTGTCTCTACTGGGTCCACATACAAAAGAGATCATAAAAAAAGGAAAAGGACCCACATGTGCAAAATAGTTTGTCTCAGCCCTTTTAGTAGTGGCAAGGAACTGGAAATTGAGTAGATGACCATCAGCTGGGTAATGGCTGAATAAGTTATAGTATATGAATGCTATGGAATATTATCGTTGTATAAGAAATGATCAGCAGGATGATTTCAGAAAGACCTGGAGAGGCTTACATGAACTAATGCTAAATGAAGTTAGTAGAATCAGGAAAACACTGTATATAGCAACAACAAGATCATATGATTATCAATTCTGATGGACATAGCTCTTTTCAACAGAGGTGATTCAAACCATTTCCAATAGACTTGTGAGGGAGAAAGCCATCTGCATCCAGATAAAGGACTGTGGAGACTGAATGTGGATCACAACATAGTATTTTCACCTTTTTGTTGTTGTTTACTTGCTTTTTATTTTCTTTCTCATTTTCTTTTTTTAATCTGC
This sequence comes from Sarcophilus harrisii, assembly GCF_902635505.1. Lineage (NCBI taxonomy): Eukaryota > Metazoa > Chordata > Mammalia > Dasyuromorphia > Dasyuridae > Sarcophilus > Sarcophilus harrisii. The sequence goes on along the minus strand of NC_045428.1, from coordinate 128,008,897 downwards.
TTTTTCTTGTGCAGCATGATAAATGTGGAAATATGTATAAAAGAACTGCATATGTTTCATATATATATCGAATAATTGCTGTCTGAAGGAGTGAGGGAAAGGGAGGGAGAAAACATTTGGAACATACATTTTTGCAGGGGTTAATGTTGAAAACTATGTTTGCATATATTTTGAAAATAAAAATTTTTAAAAAACCAATATAATTTGTCTTCTTTCATTACTTTTAGCCCTTCTAGTATAAGTGATTAACTTTGACTTAACCAATTTAAGTGATCCTTCAGTATATTATACATGTATCTATTAACACCCATATTATATTATATAATATATAAATACTCCTAATATTTGAACTAAATCTCTGATCCTGTGCAAGGTAACATCTATGTGTAGCCATTTCTTGACCTGTAAAATTCTACAAAATCCTTCATCTGTAAAATTCTTGCAGGATTGTTATGAGGATTAAATTTATACACACAGACAAACACACACACACACACACACACACAGGTATGAACAAACACACAATGCATGTATACATTTTGCAAGCCTTAAATATTAGCTATGATAGAGAAAAATGTATGTATATAGATATGTGTGCATAATATATATTCCTGCAATATACTATATATATATATATATATACATATATGTGTACTTATGAGTGAACAATGTGTAATGCATATATCACATATACATATATTCTTATTAATATTTTTTAAAACAGATAAAGTGGAAGTTGAGAAGAACCTTAACCTCTAAAAGTAGTGGTTCTGTGAATAGAGAGGGACAAAGGCTTTAAGAAGCTATATGGAGCTAGAAATGATTTTTTAAGGTTCTTTTTTCCATCTTAGATTGATTATAAAAAAGAATAACATATTAATTTATTTGATTGATATATATTTTATACGTATAAAGAAACTTCTTTTATTCAAAATGAGATTTGGAGGGCTGACAATGAAAATGTTCAATCCATTTGAAAATAAAAAAGTTGTTTTGTCCAAAACTTAATGTTTACAAGTAGAAATTCTTATTTTTCTTTTTCTTTCTAACCATGTGTGATATTTCCATTAATTGTTCCCTTATGTAACCTGTTACTTCAGAATGTGTCAGAGTAAATGCAGATTTCCATAGATATGGATTCTAATTAAATTCATCCATGCAGAATATACTTAAGTCCATTTCCTAAATGTAAACCCAGTCAAAATGAATTTTAACATTTAATTAATGCACTTATTGTTACATCTAGGTCCCAATTAGCATGAATCATAAATCTTGTGAAGTAGTTATATTTAAATTCACTCTGTTTACTCCTATTTGAAATCACTTAGCCTTTTTAGTAGTGTAAATGATAATATATGCAAGAGCGGATGACTGATAAGTAAAAGAACTTTAAGTTAAATATTTAAAATTCCATGTCCAGTACATGAGACATCAATTCCTATTTTGTTATCTTCATATGAAATTCTTTAAAATCAGGAAACTGTAATTTACTGACACAGACTAATTATTTCTATATTTGCAACATCGTTCAATTATTTGCCTATTCCTCTACTTTAAGCATTTTTTTTTAATCCAAGTCCAAGTCTTTTTTAGTCCTTGCATTCTTTGACCACTGTCACATTTGGCAATGTTGATCACCCCTTCTACTGGATACCCACAATGCAAGCTTCTGAAACATCTTCCTGTTGTCTTAATTATCTAACCACTTTATTACAATCTTCCTAGCATCTCATCATTTTTTTGACTGTCTAAGAGATTGGCTGGATTGCTTCTCTAAATCCAGTCATGAAACCTTGTTAGTTTTACCTCCATAGCATCTCTTACAACTGTTGACTAGTTAAGGTTGTTATTAGCTCCTACTTGGTTTGTTCCGACAGCTTCTTACTTAGTCTGAATAACTCAAATCTTACCTCATTCCTAGTTATTTCTAACAGGACTGCCTAATTTGTTTTCCATAAAAAAGTTATTCTGACAATATAATCACAATATTATTTCAAACATTTATCAATCAATATCTCACATAAATACCTAAACATTTTCCATATTTTTGCTTCAAAATCTTTTCCTTCTTTTCATCTTCATTAGTCTTAAAGGAGGGTAAATCAATTTATGAAGTCTATTATATTTACAATCTTGAATTTATCTTTGACTCTTTTCTTTCCCTTACTTTTCCTAATTAGTTGCCAAAACTTCAACCTTATTAATGACTCCTTTGAAACATTTCTTGCACCATCATCTCTTTGTTTATATTTCTACTACCATATCATAGGTTCTCATTGCCATCTACATCAACTATTGCTGAAGAACTTTCATAATTTTTCATACTTCTTCTCTCTTGCCTAGTTAATCCATCCGTTATACCAAAGCCACAAACCACCCATTTATCTCTCTCTCTCTCTCTCTCACACACGCACGCACGCACACACACACGCACCCACACACACACACACACACACACACAGAAACACACACCCATTCTCTCTGTGTATGCCTCACACACAAATGAGTGTGTATATATAAATATGTATGCATTTAAGTATGCTTTGTGGATTAGTGTTGTTAGATATTAAGTGAATATAAGTAAGCTTCATATGTGAGCACTGATTCATCACCTATACAGCAGGACTAAAGGGCAAAGACAGGGAACTCATATATGCGAATATTTGGGGGTAATAAGCTATCTGATATTATCCTTGAGTTATAGTGTTTCTTCTCTATACCTAACCCATAATTTTACTCTTTCTATTCATCTGTCTGTCTGTCTATCTATCGATCTGTCTGTCTGTGTCTCTGTCTGTCTATCTACATTAATACCACTCTCTCTATCTGATATGGAAGATCATAAAAATCTGGAGAAGTTCATCAGCATTATATAAAAATTTCATGATATCATGTTTTTATGGGTTCTGGATAATGAATAACATTCTTGATTTTTTCCTATCACCAATGGAGTTTTACAGCAGGACTGTTTACCTACTATAATGCTTTTTTTTTTTTTAGGAAGATTATTTTCAGCATTGTTGTCAGATGCCTGCAATGAGAATGAAAATGACATCAAGGTCTGCTACCATACTGATGATAAATTGAAAAGGCTACAAGCCAATACTTAAGTGGAAGAAGAACTGATGTGTGACTTTTTGCTCATAGATGATTTTACACTCAATAGAGCCTCTGAAGTTAAGATTCAACAGAGTAAGAGTTGATTCTCTGCTGCCTGTGCTAATTTTTGCCTGACAATATATACTAATAAAATAGATTCTTACACCAGTCAGCACTACACCATCCGTATGCGGAACCATTGATTACAACAAATCAAGTGATTTTAATTGTTAAATTTAATTGTTATGGATAATTTTGCTTACCTTAGCAGGATTCTTACCAGGAATGTACACATAGATGAAATAGTTTGACATACATGTTGCCAGGGGCTACTTCAGTCTTGAAAGACTGAATTCAGGAAAGTATGAGAGATAAGACATATTAGGGTACCTTCCAAAACTGAAAGTCTACAAAGCCACTATGCTGAATTGTTGTCTTAATGGGGAAACATGGACAGTATACAAGTGCCATGCCAAGAAATTTAATTTCTTCCATTTCAGTTGTCTTAAAAGATCCTAAAGATACCTTCACAATATGTATTATCTGGCACTTGGATTCTTTCTCAAGCTAAAGTGAGAGCACAACTCTGATACTGTCCATGTTGTTCACATGTCAAAAGTATATTTATCTAATAGACTATTACAGATAATTCACACACACAGTAGAATCAGAAGAAGTATTACAAGGACAGTTTCAAGATATCTCTGGAAAACTCTGGAATTGATTGTGAGACATGGGAGATATTGGCACAGGATTGCCCTCATCAAAGACACTATATAAGCAAGAAACACAACATGCACAAGTTTAGAGATACTCCATTTCAAATGTTCATATAGACTATTTATATTTGACCTATGGTAGAGCCTTTGAAGCTAATGTTGGTGTGATCAGCCACAATGATGTCATTTTTGTCATTTTTCAAAACAAAAAAACAAAAACCAACCAACCATCTGATATATAGAAAATAGAGATGAGATTGGAGGAGAGAGAAAGAGAGAGCAGGTCAATAGTCTGATTCCTTATTACATACTATGCAACTTTATTTTTCCCAACCTTATGTCACAGAACAGAGTCCCTGAGTACGTCTATTAAATTCTAAACTTTTTAGGCAACCCTCAAAGACCATCACTTATATAGAAGGTGTTGGCCTATTTTTGTATAGGGAGATATAGAATTTGTGTTTTAATTAATATAATAAACTTATTGTTGAATAAGTTTATTATATTAATTAAAACACAAATTCTATACCTATAAGACATGTAATATCCATCAATGCATTTTATAATCTAGCCTAACTGAAACATTTCCTGCCTTCTGAAAATTCACTGGAATGTCCCAGTTCTATGCTACTTTTCATATTAATTAGCTGTGTGAGTCTAAGAGTTACTTAATATCTGTGAGACTCAGTTTCCTCATCTGAAAAACTGTACTAAATAACTTCTTAAATACATTTTAGCCTTAAATGCATGCACATTTATTTTTATTTTAACTTTGGACTATATTTAATTATCTTCTAAGAGAGGATATAGGGTCATTGATGACTGATATAATATTTGTGACTGGTACATCCCCAGGTCCAAGATTCAAGTATGACAAGGATAGTAAACCAAGAGGCTGGCATTAACTTTTTTCAGCCTCTTTCTATATAAGCATAATGCATTTAACTTTCCTACTTTTTTGTCCTTTATTTCTCACTTCTTATTAGGTAAGTTAGAAAATAATCTTACTTTGCTGTTTTATAAATCATAATAGTTTCCCCTTTGCTTTATATTAGGACTTTGTCTCAAATGTTACATATGTTTGAGTTTGGAGGGTCTCTCTCCTTCAGTGGTTACATGGATGCTCCCTCCATAGTCTGCTTACAATGACATTCAAGTTACATGTAGAAACTATTCTTTATAGCAATAAAGTCTGTTAAAAACCATCTGTTTATGGACTATATTTGGTATCTGAATTTCTCTGTTTTGCAGTGATATATCTTAAGGTATCTGCTTCAGTTCTCTTGATCTACTAAAGAAATTTCAGTTTGTTTATTTGTTTTGTCATTATTATTGTTACCTAGACCTATTTTGATCCATGTAGGGAATTCTAGGAGAGGTAATCCCCTCCATGAATGCACATCTATGACTATACTACAATTTAAAAAATTTTAATTGCAATGGGACCAAAGGTTAATTAATTTGCCCAGAGATCAATTCCCCCGAGCCAATAAGCCAGAGGTTGAACATTATTGGAATCTTTACAAAGTGTTAAGCCATTGGAGTTGATTTGATCTTAGAAGGAGATATTTTGGGCCAGAACTTGAAACAAAGTACTAAGTGGAACTGATTGAACAATGCTTGTGTTCACACCTTTAGAGAGCTCATAAGTATGTAAGTACTCAATGGAGTTCACAGTTTGGGAGATTCAGGGTCTAGAAAGAGATATCTGAATTCACACCTTCCTTAGGACCAGAGAGCACTCTGGGAGATAACCCAGAATCCCTCTCCCTCCAGAAGGTGGAGTTAACCTTTGGGAGATCACATAAATAGAGGGAGCTCTTGGAGCTTGGGAACTGACTGGAGTTACAGAGAGATTCATTGCATCTTCCAACTTGGTGCTCGCTGGAGGCTGAAGAAAGCAGAGGCAGAAGCCAAGGATAAAGCTGCAAGAGCTCAAGCAGAGAGATAGTCCTCAACTAACCGGGCTAATATAGAAGGAGAAATAAACGTTTGCATTTTTACCAGCTGGCTGCGATTTTGGAGTAATTATTTATTTCAACTGAGACTAAGGCTGCCTCTCAGAAAACCTTCACAGAACATAAACCCAGATCAGCTGATTATGAAATGCTATTGTTGAAGTTAGAGGAAGGGCAGAGAGTTGTGGGAATCCCTCTTTGGTAGGTACAGGTCCAGCATGAAATAATTCATGAACCTGAAATATTATACTGGCAAAAGTAAGTTTATTGGCACTGAGAAGTCAACTTTTGCTAGGAGACTAACTTCTTTAATGGCAAGGTTCCAACAGAGAGATAAAAGTCCTAGCAGAGAAATCCTGGCAGAGAGATAAAGATGGATTAATGCTAAGAAGGGAATGTCTTCCTAGTGGGCAGGGTCATGGCAGGCAGCTATGCCAAAGAGAAGCCCCTTGGCGTGGCATGATTCCTGCTTTTAGACCTCTCCAAAGAAATGAGCCCCCAAATTGCCCTTTAAATAGGAAATCTGAGACTGAAGTTTCAATTGAATGAAATTATTTTAATGTTGTCACTGCCCCCAGGCCTAGATTTCCAATTGAATAAGACCACTTAAGTTACAGCTAAGTAAGAGTGTTCCTGTACTAATTTTCAGCTCAATAGAGGGTGCAGTTACTCAATGGAAATATCAGGTCCAGATCTTCAACTAAATGAGACCATTTAAATTTGAGTTAAGTAGGGAGTGGTCTTGGGCCAGTCTTAATGAAACCACTTAACTGTCCCAACAGTGGGTCTCTGTCAGGAGAGTTTCAGGGCTCACCCCAAAAGTCAAGGACAGTTTCAGGGTTCCCCCAACACTAACACATTGTTCTTAGCAACTTCTTCTGACTGTAACACTTGAACCCAGATCAGCTGATTATGAAATACCCTCTATCACATTGTTCCTTGCAACTTCTTCTGAATAACAATGTTTCAGCTGATTGCATACAATCACTCTGAGGAAAACAACCTGAAGCATGCAGCTCATCTCTAGTCATGTCAAATGTTCCTGCTTTACTGTGTTAGCTAAGCAAATGCCATCATATAGTTCCCTCATTTCCCCTCATTGCATAACCATTCATTTAGCTAGCAAAATATGCCTCTTAAAATTAAATTTCCTTGGAAAGCCTACAAGTCTAAATTTAGCAGCAAATTGATTTTAAAAGACACTTTTGGTTTTAGAAAATCCCAAAACACAGCCACATTTTCCCATATAGAGTAAAGATATTTTGTTGACTGTTTTGATCGTTATAAAAATGGTTTAGTTTGTCTTACTGTGAGTATTCTTGCTTTCTTAACAGCTCTGAGTTTTCAGTATTATTTTTATAACTACAGAAGAGAAAGACATACTTTCAAATAAACAGAATGCTTGAAGGAGTTAACGTTGGCAACAAGCTCAAATGAAATTATAAATCAAAAGGGGAGAAAATAAAAAAAAACAATTTACCAAAAAAGGTTGTTGCAAATAACTAAGGAAAAAAGTCCCTCAATAAAAAGAAGGTTATTTGTAAAAATAAATAGGATGAGGAATGTTTTTTAATTGTACAAATACAGTTCTAGATCTATGCCAGACAAATTTGACAACTTTAAGACTATGCCAATATTTCAGAGTGAAAATTTTAAAATATCATTATTTTATTTCCAAAGTAACATGTATTTCTTAAGTTTTTAAATAGTGTGAGACTTTATCATTTAAAAATATTTTACACAAAGCAATCTTGAAGAAAGGTTTATCTTCATAAACAAAGGACAACACACTTATGATAGCCTTTTGTGGTTTGGAATTACAAAATTTAGAGCAAAAATTTTTAAAGATTAGTATCCACAAAGAAATATTCCCATATTCCCTGTATCCCTACTCTCTCTCTTTGCTTCTGTCTCTGCATCTATTTCTCTTTCTGAGTGTATCTCTGTGTTTTTCTCACTGACCTCTATTAAAGACAAACTTTCTAACACTGTAAAAGACACAAAGCCCTGGGGGACATTATGAAATAGAAGGACCAAAACTGACAAAGAAAAAGTATTTTAAATTAAGGTCTTGAAATGCAAAACCTTTTAATGTGTTAGCCTATTCTTCTCCTAAGACCCCAATCATAAGAACATTTTACACAGTAAAAATAGAGATAAATCTGAAGGTAACTAAATGTAAATGCAATGAAATTTATTTCAGGGAAGAAATGGGAGGAAATGCCGTGTGCTGCTATAAATCTCATTTACTACTTTAACAATCATTACAATATGTGATGACAGTAAACCCTGGTAACCTTATGCATCCAAACAACTCCCTGGGCAGTGTGTGCAATACTTCAGAACATAAAGCCCTTAACAACCCAGAGCTCAAAGTGCTAGAATTTGACTATCCCATTATTTTCATTTTTCTCAAACATAGAAATCACTTATTAAAGCTAATTTAGTATCTAGAACTAACAATATTTATATAATATGCATATTTACATATACACACATATATATTCTTTTCATGTTATGTTATTAATTTATATTATCTTTCAGTTCTACTGGAATTGTTTAATTTGAGATGATACTGATAATCTGTATTCTTCATCCTGGCTGGAGGGAACATATGGATTTGAGTCCAAGATCAGATCTCAGGTGTTTGGTTTCTTTGGTGAAAATTGTCATTGTGAATTTCATTTTATACATTTGGAAATAACACTTATGAAATGATTTTAATTCCCCCACAACTACTCTTTAGATTTTTTAAAAGTAGTATATTATTGCATTTTTCCTCCTTGGTCAATGATTGGGCTAATTATTTCTCCATCTAAATTTAGCTTTCTCAATCTCACTTCCCCCTCTCTGAAATGAGCATGCATTTGTCTCTCAACATCAGCATTGTTAAATGTTTCTTTTCATTCCAACACTATATTTATCCCAGGCTTTCTCTATATCTCAAACTTAGAGTAGATTATTTTTAGAACAACAATGAAGGGTTGAAATGTGTTATTTCTAAATTTACCCTTGCAGCATTTTTCAAGAATAATTGAACTTAGCTTCTCCGTTATCTAGTTATATCCACAATTATAACAGTGTATCAGTAAGTAAAGTTTTGTATGTTTAAAATTGGTCTTGTATAAAATTTCCCAATCAGCAATTTCAAATTGTATAAGTCTTATTTGAGAATTGAAGTCTAACTGAGTTAACCTAGTTATGTTAAGTACAGTTTTTTGGGAGGAGGTCACTAAGGGAGGATAACATTGCTACTTGAATAATCTAATCCATTGTAGAAAGCATTCTGAGCTCGACTCTTCAGAATATATTCTAATATAAATCTTATTAAAATTTATCATCTTTCTTCTATCATTAATGTCTTCACTATCACTTTATAAGTAGTAACCTAATATATATGTATATATATATATGTACACACATATACATACACATACATGTGTGTACAAACACACACATGTAATATGAAATCTCCATTCCCAGTTTCACAATTTCTTTTCCCTAGTCCAGTCTTTAAATAGTTGGACTAATAAGAACAACAGCACCATCTTTCTTAAAAAGTCAAACTATGATAGAATCATTATACACTATAAGATAACATCTTTTGAGTAAGAGTCAGAAGAAACAAATTTCATACAAACTTTAGAACATGCACAATGTGAATGTGTGGAAAGTCACTTAAAATATTACTTCAGGCCTAAAAATTCAATCCTATTAAAGTATTAAATACCCACTTTATGGAAAACACAATCTGAAGTGCTTTATATCCAAAGAGAAAATAAAAATATGCACAATTGTAAAGGAATAGTTCTAAACTTAAAATCAGGAGACTTGGTTGCAAAATCTGTTCCTAGTATTTAACAGCTCTATAACAATGGAGAAGTAAAATAATTTGTGTAGGCTTCAAACCCTGCATCTGCAAAATGAGAGGTTGGGAATAGATAATATTTAAAATTTCTTCTAGCTCTAATATTTCATGATCCTATAAAATTAAGAAAGGAGAACTCATTTCCATCTATAAATCAAAGGAAGGCTACATGGTAGAAGATATAGGTAAGTTAGGCCTTGAAAAAAAAAGAGATTTTCAGTTGTTTGAAATAAATATTTTTTTTTTTAAAAAAAGGAATCTCTTCCAGGAATTCAAGAAAATATGAACAAAGATAGGAAAATAGAATGAAGTTTGGTTTGGTTGAAAGGTAGAGTAAAATGAAATGGGGTTGTGTGACATAAGATTAGAAAGTAGATTGTAACAAGAGTATAAATGTTTTGAATGTTAGGATAATATATGTTTCATACAAGAACCAATATAAAATTATAGAAGATTATTGAACAGAAATATGTCATGATTATGTCTTCATATTATTAATGATGTACTGGGAACTTTGTAAAGAATTAAGTGAAGAAAGGAAAAGTCAGATAAAAGTTTCTTTGTGAGTATAAAGTAAAGATCTATATATAAGACGAGGAAAATCTAAAGTATTTCAGTGAAGTAAAAAGAGGAGAGGCATTAAAGAATATTATTTATCAAAGGCAAGGTTTAACTTCATGTTCATGATTTCATATCTAATGATCTCTATTCCATTGTGATTCTCAGTTATCCAAGCAATTAATGTAAATTGAGGAAATGATTATTTGTATGAATTAGGTAACAATAGAGCAAGAACTAGAAGGAGTCAGAAGGAAATAAATCCATGGCACAAATAATATGAAAAATGTAAAAATTAAATATTCATTTTAGGAATGGAAGATATAGGATCTGATTACATTAAAGACTTACTATTCATTATCAGGTCAAAAGGTTGACATCTTACTATACTCAGAGGCAAGAAAAGAGAGTAAGGGACAGTAGTTGAACGTAAGAGCTCAGATATTCTATCTGCAATATGGGTAAATAATATTAGTATTAACCATTTTCAAGCTTGAAGAACCAAATGTGATAATGCATAGGAAAAATTATAATCATAAGTTGTTATTTTACTTTTAGCTATTATTATTTTATTGCAATAGAATGTCTGTGGAAAGATATGGAAGCTGAGTTTGGCATTTCACCAGAATTGTTATAAATACAGACACCTGATTCCTTATATGCTATCCCATTAATATTAGCAATAATAGTTACAAGTATTTATAGCAACTATTAATAATGGTTAACAAGTTTTAAAAGAAATAATTACTTCTGTTACAACAGACCACTCCTCACAGAAAATGCTCTTTTTGCTACTAATAATAGTAGGAAAGAATTGAAATGAAAGTGTATTTTCAGCACTTGATGAAAATACAATGATACAATTAAGAAGTTCAGTATTGAATCAAATCATATATACTTAATTAGTAGAGATTATATGAAAAGCATTGAGCTTGTTATTAGAGATACAGAGATACACTTCAGTTCAGCAAATGGGTTAATGAACATTAGCTTTAAGACATTTTCCTATGTTTGGAACATACCACGACGAAAACAAAACATACCCTGCCCTCAAGAAACTTATATTCTACTCAATAAAATAACATAGTCTCTTACCTTGATAAGCTTATATGTCCCAATAGGTAGAATAGATGTGGGCATAAATATTAAGAGTTTTTAAATGATTAAATAATAAATTAAATTAGGAAAAAATTTAAATGACTAATTATTTGGGGAATGTTTAAAAAGTGGTCTGAGAGATTCAAAGAATTAGAGAAGATATCATAGAGAAGCTCACATTTTAAAGATGGAAAAGATTCATAATTAGAGGAGATGGGGGATAATATCTGTTATGTCCCTATGGACTACTCTACCCTGGTAGCTCCTCTTTGAGCTACTCTTTATGCCCGTTCGTCAACGGTATGGCTAGGTCACACTTACCCGTCTTCAGGCACCAACCCGGATCCCATAGAGACAGACCACCAGGAGGTAGGGGTGAAGGGAAAGAGAACTTTATTCTTAGATAGCACATATTTGTACCCCACTGAAGATCTGGGGTAAGGGGAGGTACTTTAGGAACCTGGCATAATGGGATTGGCCAGAGAAGAAGGAGGGAGGTGCGCTAGGCTTTGAAAGCACTAAGGAGGGAGATGTGGTACCTGGGGTCAGACACCACCTCCTGGGGCTATGCCCCACCTCCACGTAGGACTAGCCTGTGACTCAGAACCTCTCATCTCTCAGGTCCTCCCACATGCCTTGAGCTGCATTCCTTGCTTCTAGAGGCTTTTTAACCCTTACATCTCCCCCTCTTTTATTAATAAGACCAAATGTTCTCATGTTGACAAATGAGAAAATCTTCCATAAGCACCTCTAAAGAATTTTTTTTAAAAGAATACATATAAAGCATCCTAGCAGAGTAGGCAAAAGCAAAAGAAGCAATAATACAAAATGGCTACATAGAGCCCATGGGATACAATAGAAGGGGATGGGAAAAGAAATATGTTGGATCCAATCATTAAGCCAGTCCAACAAGGTAGTCATCTCTCTGCTATGGCTCTGTTTCAGGCATCTCTTTGGTCATCTCCTTCTCTTCTTCTTCAGCCTTTGCTTTAATAGGGACAACTTTCCTTGTCCTTCTTTCTGGAATCCAGCAGCCTTTCCCATCAGGATCTACAAGATATAAATATCCCGGGCCTCTCCAAAGTACTAAGTATGCACTTTGCCAATGTCCTGCCTTGTCCTTCCAAAGGACCTTTTGAATGTTCTCTGGTACTTGAAGCGCAGTTTTCATGGAGCTTAGTTTTCTGTCCTGTCTATAAGATTGTGCTAAATGTATCATTCCTGGAGAGAGTCTAGTATCCCTATCCAGACACAAAAATTATAAGTATATAAGGTCTTATCCACATCTGCCTGTGGGCCTTTGGGGATTCTTTCTACTTTCTCCCCCTTTCTGTTTAAGAGGGGTGGCCTTCAGAGTACAATAGGCCCATTCCACTAGGGTCTGACCCGTGGATTATAGGGAATCCTTGTGAGATGTTTAATGGTAAATGCAGTGAAGAAGGTGGCCATCTGCTCAGAGGTATAAACTGGCCCATTGTTGGTTTTATAGTATTAGGAACTCTATGAAAGGAGAAGTAACTATACAAATGTTTGATGACTAAAGGAATGTTCTCATGGGAGGCCACTGTATCCCAAAGGAATCTAGAAAAGGTGTCAATACAAACCTGGATGGCCACACAGCCCACATGTGTCACATCCATTTGCCACATATCATTGGGAAATAAGCCCCTGGGATTAACTCTTTTACTAGGTGGAGGAGGGAGAAACTGAACACACTGTTTCCCTATCTATTGGGCTTGTTCCCAGGTGAGGACATAAAGGCAATGTAGAGAATTAATGGGTAAGTGGAGAAAATCATGGACACATTCAGGGGGTGTGGTGACCGTGAGAAGGGAACATTGTAAAGCATGATCCATCACCTCATTGCCCCCAAATATGCCTCCTACACAGCATTGGTGAGAGTATAATGCAGGATGTAATTGGGATGTTTTCTAGTCTGTAAAATCAGCTGCAAGTCAGCAAGGAGGTCAGCAATTGAAGGATTCTGATATGATGTTAATGGGCTCTGGGTATCTCTTACATCCTTTTAAGATGCCATATAAAGGCTGCATCAAAGAAATAGGAATAAGGACATAAGCCCTTAACCATTGAATTTATCCAACCAGTTTCTGAAATAGGTTCAGAGTATACACCTTGTTTAAATGTAAGTTAGGTATCTGATTAGTAACTGTAGAAGACCCCATGTGGAGTCCCAGGTAAATGATGGGATAGTTATGTCGGATCTTTTCTGGGGCTACCACCAGTCCATGTGGATCAAGAATGCTCATGGTCTCTTTGAGCAGGGTAGAGAGATCTTTCCCACTGCTTTTTGATAACAGTATATCATCCATATAATACAGTATCATGGCATGAAGCCATGCCTACCTAGTTGGTCCTAGCACTTGCTCTACATACACCGGACATAAGGTGGGACTACAACACATCCCTTGGGGGAGAACTTTCCATTGGTAGCACAGATCAGGCCCTGCATTGTTTACAGAGGGAATGGTAAAAGCAAATCTTTTCTCCTCCTCTGGAGCCAGAGGGATAGAGAAGAAGCTGTCTTGTATGTCTGTTACTGTAACTGACCAGCCAGTGGGTACTAGGTTAGGAGACGGCATGCCAAACTGTGGGGATCCCATAGGTTCAATAGTAGCATCAATAGCCCTAAGGTCCATTAGCATTCTGAATTTTCCAGATTTTTTCTTTATAATAAATACAAAGCTATTCCATGGGCTGGACGTTGGTTCTATATGTCTGGCCTTCAACTGTTGTTGTATAATTCTATGTAATGTTTGGGATTTATAAACTGAGAAAGGCTATGGGGCACTCAAACCAGAGTGTTAGATTTCCATGTTAATGGTTTGGGCATGATATGAAAGGTGGTGCCCAAACCCCCAATGACCCCAATTAAAAATCCTGTGGAGATGGTATGAAAACTGAGGCTCCACAAGCCTTCAATATGTCCTTGCTCCATAGATTGTACCTGAGACCTGCAATCATCAGGGGTTGGAATATCCCTTGTTTGTCAGCAAACTGCCAGGGCAGGTCTTCTGCTGCAACCCCTTTAGATATAGCAGCTGTGAGGGCTTCCATTTGAAAGGCACTGGAGCCAATATTCTCACATCTCTTTCTTCCAGGCCATCTTTCTCATCCAAAGTAAGCATAGCCTTCTGACAGTTAGTATTAGCATTCTCCCATGCCAATTTCTGTACAAGGAGGCTGGAGGCTTCTCCTCTGCCCACTAACCTCTCAACAGCCACTCTAGGCTGGCCACAAAATCAGGAAAAGGTTCATCTGGGCCCTGTTTAATTCTAGTCATTGAGGGCCTCTGCTTTCCACAAGCTTGAATTTTGCTAAATACTCCTTAGACATATTGGGACACAGCTGCATATACTGCTGCATCATACTGCATTTGAGCCTCATTTCTTTTATATTTTCCAGTTTTCTGTATTATTTGTCCTAAATTTGTCTGGGAATCCCCAAAGCCTTCACATGTGGATGCAGAGGATGGGAGACATATCTCCTCAGGGAGAATGGGGGAGGAGGGAGAAGGCCATGCCTCAGAGATAGAGGCGATCTTCTCTCTGTTCGCTTTCTCCTCCCTCTTCTTATCACCCTCCCTTACTTCAAGGTCATATGTCTCTCTCTTTACTTTCTCATTACTCATCTTATCCCTGCCCCCTCCTGTTCTGTCATATCCACTTCCTGCTTCTTCCTCACTGCCTCTTCCTTCTTTCACATCATATCCACCTCCTTCATCTTCCTGGTTATTTCCTGGTTATTTCCCACAGCTAACTTCCACCAGCTCCATTTTATGGGCATGGCTGGTCCTGGTGAGTGACAGTTTACGACCCTCATTTGTTTTATGACTCTCATTTGTTTATGACTTTCATTTGTTTTATGACTCTCCATTTGCACTTCATTATCTACTTTTAATGGATTGTGGCTTGTACCTCTTAAAGTGCCCCCAATCACTTGATGCCATTCCAGGATGGCTCCTGGAGTTTCCTTATCATAGGAAGCCATCTGACTACCTACTACCTCCCATGTTTTTAAATTCATTTCCAATTCTGCTTGTTTTACTATTCTATAAGCTTCTTTCCCTGATACCTCCTGGTCTGGGACCCTCACAACAAACTGTCCCATTTTCCAAATTTTCTACTCTCTCTAGAGCAGAGTTCTGTCTCTCTTCCCACCTGTAGGCCTGCTACACAGTGAGGTCCTAGTCAAAATTGTCCCTGTTCAGGTGCCATTTGTTATGCCCCTATGGACTACTCTACCCTGGTAACTCCTCTTTGAGCTACTCTTAATGCTTGTTCGTCAACGGCATGGCTAGGCCACACTTACCCTTCTTCGGGCACCAACCCAGATCCTATAGAGACCCCTACCAGGAGCTGATTTGGATCCTCTCATTACTGAAGATAGCAACTTCTCTAAGCAGTTAACCTATCTAATTTCCTTCTATTTACCACTTTTGGGATTTCTCCTCATCATCTGGCAATTACATTGGAGCTGTTTGCACTGGACACTGCCCTGTTGGGTTAAAAAGCCTGTATTCTCCCCAACTGTAATCTCTTTCTGCCATGTGATTACTTTTAAGCTGATTGATCACATCAGAGTCCTAACCTTCTAAAGACTCTCTGGGTGTAATCTCAGCCACCATTATGCCCCACCTGTCTTTTGATTGCTATCTTGGAGCTGGGCCCTGCCTTTCATTTCTCTGGGTCACTCTACATTCAGAGCCCCAGTGAAAGCCTCGGTTGTATTTTGGACATGGGGTTTTGGGTTTTATTCTCTCACCCTGTCCTCTCACTCTATCTCTGTATCTACAGTGAGCTCTAAGATGGCCAATCTTTCCACACTGAAAGCATCTATGAGTTTCTCTAGAAGTCCCTTGCCAAGAGGAACCCTCTCTTCCCATGTTCATCATAGTTTGGGTATAATAAACATCTGTACCCACTATGGCACAGTGTCTTATGATCTCCTCTAAAAGAGCATCTTTGTCTAGTCCTCATATAATTCTTTTGCAAACCTCATTCGCATTTTCCTTAGCCAGATGTCTGGTCATTATTTATGTAGCTGTATTCTCTCCAATGGTTCTTGTTACAGCTTTTTGCAAATGTCCTGCAAAATTAGCAAAAGATTCATTGGAACCTTGCTCTATTTTTGTGAAGACTTTACCTTCATCTTTCTGTCCAGGGAGAGAACCCCAAGCTCTTATTGCAGCCTTAGAAATTTGCTCATACACTGTTAATGGGATAATAGATCTGTTCTGAATTCTCTGCATACTGACCTTCACCCACTAGTTGGTCAAAAGTTATTTGTATATTAACTTCTGTTTGCCTATTTTGTTGGGCTTGAATCCTACATAATTCATGATACTCCAAAAGCCACAACAAGTTTTGTCCCGGTTCTAAACATGCCCTAGCTATGGAATCACCCAGGGTTAAGATTTCATAAGACATATTATCTAATAACATCTTAACATAAGATGATGTAGCCCCATAAAGAGTGCAACCTTTTTTCAAATCCTTAAGTTTTTCAAATTAAAAGGAGTGTTTCTTCTCCCTTTTTGCCCTGAAGAGTCAAGCTTTTTAATCACAGGGTATGCATTTATAAAATCAGATACATCTTGTCCTTCATTTTTTTGCCTTAATTAATGCCTTTTCTAGTCTTGTCACAGGCTCCTTAATAGGTGGTTCTGATTGCAGTACTGACTCTCCCCCTCCTCCTTCTCCCTCCACCCATGAAGCGTTAATGGAGGGGGGAAGGGTCATGAGATAAGGAATGATCTAATTTCTCTTGCTGTGAATCTGATTCTTCATCCTTTTCACCTAGTTTAGTTGGCATCTCCCCATCCTGCTCTTTCTTCTTTTTCCTCATTCTAAGACATATAATTTCTTATAGCCAGTTGTATTAAATTGTATGTATAAAGTGTATTTTTGGAAATTGAGTTTAGATTAGAATTGTAGTATTCACCTAGTTACTCTCCTACTAATTTCCACTCGTCTAAATCCAATTCTTTTTCCATAGAGAACCAAGGAGATGTGTACTTTACAGTTTCTAAAAGTTCAGTGATCTGCTCCAAAATTATAATCAAATCTTGGCTTTTCATAACTTTGACAATGCTCTCTAAACATTTTCCTTGAACTGGAAAAGCAGGCTGTTTTCTAAATATCTGTCCCATTTCAGCTGAAATTCTACTCTAACTCTTTTAACAAAATTTCTTTGTTGTACTCTCCCTAATTTCTGGGTTGAGGTGACTTTTCCACTGAAATCAAGAGCAGAGGCTTTTCCACTGAGATAAGGATTGGAGGCTTTATGACTGGAATCAGGGTCCTGCCAGCCCCACGTTCTAACACCAAAATGTAGTGTTATCTTCTTTTTTAAAATATGATGGTTCTCCAGGAGCACATTTCTTGAGGAGGTTCTGGAGGCAGCCTTAGTTTCAGTTCCAAGTAATAATCACCTCAAATGCACCCAGGAGTTAAAAACCAATCTTTTATTGTCTCTTCCAGAATAGCCCAGTTAGCTCTCTTTGGTTCTGAGAGCTCTTGTTGCTAGTCTTTTGCCTCTGCCAGCTTCTCTGCCTCTAGCTCAACTCCTACTCCAGGTTTCTCAATACCCTCAATTGACTCCTCCACTGACTCAATTCCTTTTATGCTCTTTTAGAGGTGTCAACTCAAAAGTTGACTCCTCCTCCGAGAGTGGGATTATGGGAGGTGTAACTTGTGAATCTCCCAGACTTGTGAACTCTAACATGTGAGCTCTAATGTGTAAATTCTCTTAAAGGTGTGAGCTCTAATGTGTGAACCAATTATCTATTTAAGCATTGTTTCTATCAACTCTAGTGAGATAACACCTTGTTTCAAGTTCTGGTTCATAACAACTAATTCTCTTTTTCAGAAAGTTTTTTTTTTCTTCTTCCATTCTATCTTTTAATGAATTACATGTCTTATGTAGACCCTCTTGCAAAGCTTTGCTTTCCTTTCCTTTCCCCATTTTTCTTCTACTTCTCTTTTAACATCTTTTTAAATTTCTTCCATGAGAACCTTAATGTGGTGGGGGCCATATAATATCCACCTTTGGATCTAGAGACAATTGTTTTTAGTCTCCTCAGGGTTTGAAATCTGCTCTCTTTCAGTATAGAAACTATCTGTAGTTAGAGCTCACTTAGCCTTTTTACTCATTTAAACAACAACAACAACAACTAAAGCTGCATTCTGCTTTTGTGGCAATGTCATGTTACCAAGCTTCCTCAAGAAACAATAGGAAGTAGCAGCAAAGCAGCAGTGGGACAGCAATGGCTACACTGGGATTAGTATCTGCATTGGGGTCAGCATCTGTGCTGTGATCAGTGTTCCTTGCTGAGATCATGTTGAGTCTCACCCAGTGCTGGATGGCTGTGGCCAGGTCCTGAGGTACTATAGTATTTTGGGGTTATAGTCTTTACACTTTGTGTTTATAGTTTCTCTGCTGATCTACTGGCTTGCTGACAGAGCAAAGTAGCCAACACTGTGGTAATGTTCTCCCCACATATTTTCAGCCCACAAAGACCACACCCACCCATTCTGGTCTGCTCAGTGTGAGCTGTTTTTCATGCTCTCACTGCCTATCTGCCTGAGTCTGTGCCTGGCCTAGCCCCATTCCATACCCACAAGAACAAAACCAACCTTTTCTGGTAAATTTTGAGATTATCTTCTCTTTGTAATGTGTTGTACTCCCAATATTTGTGGGTTTTAACAGTCAAGCACTAATTCCAAGGCTGAATTTCTTAAAAATAGTTTGAGCTCAAAGGAGAACTCAGAAAGACAAGTGTGTTTTTTATGCCATCTTGGTTCCACCCCCTTCATACAGTTCTTCAAGGAAAAGATGTACCTCCAATGAAATGGATATTTTTTTAAATGAGTGACAAAACTAATATTAAAAAGCTATTTGAAATAAAAGTTCAGAAAATAAAAGAATATTTTATAAAGAAAAATCAACCAGGAAAATAATGAACAAAGAGAAGTAGATTTTAAAGGATGAATGTTATTATTTTAATAGATAAAAGGTAGTTTTAAAAAGTTCTTTCAGAATCTTACTGTCATAAGGGAAGCTATTGTGATAGAAGACCTATAAATAATTTTGGAATATTTTGAAGTATTGAATAAAATATACAAAGAGAAGATTTGGGAAAGGCTACATGAGAAAAAAATGGGAGAAAAGATTGGGTAACTTGTTTACTTACTCAATCATGTTGTACAAATGGAGCTATATACAAACAGAAGAATTTGGAAGAGCAGGAATCACTTGAAATTCATGTCAATTTAAATTGGTTAAAAACTGCACATCACACAGAATAAAAGCACACTTAATTAAACATGGTTATACACATAATAAGAAGAGGGAAGAAGCACCTAAAGAGAAGGATGGATTATCCTTAAGCTTTGAGAGGTAATAGAAAAAAGAACAAAAAGAGGGAAATATATCATGTTAAAATAAATAGGGGGAGAGGAAGATAGAGAACAAATGTTTTAAAAGTAAAATAAAGGAAAATCAATAATTAAGTACTGTAATTATAAAAGTAAATAGGATGAGCTCATGTATAAAACAGAAGAGTGTCAGACTGTATTAGAAAGCAAAACCCAGCAATATCATGTTTTCAAAAAAGACATTTAAAATAAAAAGCCTCACATAGAGTTAAAATAAGGAAGTGGAAAGAGTTTTATTAAATGGCAGCTGAATGCTATAATTGCTAGGACAGAAATGCTAATTTCAAAGTAGGCAACAGAAAAAAATAGATTTAATTAAAATAGTTGAAATAATAAAAAATTTCACTGAAAGGTTACATAAATAATGAATTAACTATGATATTAAACATATATTCATCTAGGCCTAATGTCTAAATTCTTAAACAAAAATAAAAAACAAAGAACAAACAACTAATTGAATTACAAGTAGAAATAGAAAATAATATAATAGAAAACATATATTAATCCCACCCATTTTAGATAAATCTAACAAAAAATAAACAAAAGTTAAAGAGCTAAATATAATTTGAGAATACATCTGTATAAATTGTTTTTATTTACATAAATGAAAAAAATGGCATTTTCACAAATAATAATCATGCAGTAAGATACAAAAATTTTGATGTAGGAAAGTAGAAATATTATAGAAAGTTTATTAATAGTGTTACGGAGCAGACTCCTTGTGCTTCATCCTGTTGTTCATTTATTCAATGGTGTCTGACTCTTCATGTCCCATGCTAACATTGTCTTTGAGGTTTCTTGGCAAAGATACTGAAGTATCTTTTTTCTTCAGTGAATTAGGGCAAATAAAGATTTAGCAACTTGCTACTTTGCCTCAAAATTTTAATGTATGCTTTTACTCTACATTACTGTAGGGTAATGCAAAGTTTTATGTTAGTTGAAATTCTGCAAAAATCTTTAAGTGAATGAAAAGGAAGAGATTCTAAGATCATTTAGAAAATGCTTTAATTTCAGAGCATCAACTGAGGAAAACAAGCAGCTGCTTTATGGGACCAGAGTTACTTGGCATTGATATTAGTTTCTATTTTTATTCCTCTATCATTTGTTCATATCAAATTCCAGAAGGTTGCCCCTCTAGGTACCACACTCCATGCTGGCCAGACTTTCATTGCCTCAAACTGAGATGAAGAGAAATAGAAATGTCCCCACCTCCTGCCCCTTCCAGTTAAAAAAATCAAACAAATTGTGCATTGAAGAGAAGGGATAGAAATCTGAAGACTGGAAGCTCTCTTACAGTAACATCCAATACTTTCCATACATATTGAAGTCAACTAAAAGTTGAAGAGTTTATACCAATTACTTATATTCCATTTATAGTGTGAATTTTGGATTCAAAATTTATGTAAATTTATTAAGCTTTGTTAGTTGTTTCACTAGCTAGCAAATGTGGGCGATGTATACAGAGCAATGCATTAATAAAAGAATAGGAAACAATATCTTCCTGGAATCAGAATTGTATTAAAATATGCAATAGATACTGTGCATATAAAAAAGCAGGAAAAAAGTGAAGTATTAGAATATGTTGTTCATTATTGAATACCTGTTACATATCATTTAATTTCCTAATCATGATTTCTAGGATTTAAAATTTGGTGATGAACTTTTATGTTTAGAAAATACTAAACAGATTGTTTGTATATATGGTTCATTCTGTCAAATTTGCTTGCAGAACAGAAAATGGAAAATTATACTGAAAAAAACATTTTTTGTATGTCTCCTCATTACTGAGATAAAATGAATTACTATGCATCATCAAGTATTTTGAAATAGGAAGCCAAATATGATATTAATCATACTATTTACATGTTTCAACTATTGAGTAAATGATTTTTTTGCAAATAAAATAGATTAAGGCAATGACATTTCAAGAGAACACTGATTTTTTAAAATTTATTTTTCTTCAATAAATTTTCTATAGGAATAAAAATTCCAAGTTTTTCAAAGAACAGTACAATTGTAGATATATTCAAAAATTTAGTCACATGATTATATTCAATAAAAGCTATATCTTATTTTATTTTTTAGCAAACTACCTATAATTATGTTATCATGCTAAAATAGATATACTCAGCTGAAATAAATGAATCATTGAAGTAAACTCTTCAAATGAAAAATATATTTTGGACACTAAATTATGGGGAGGGGGAGGAGTCATTTATCTTCTTTTACTCACATGACCCAGAAAGACTGTATTGTAGAGGGCTGCAGATAGTGGGGGAATTCTGGATAACAGATAACACCTTTCAAGGGAACTTGCTAACAATATCTAGTTTGGCTCCCCAATTCCCTTTGGTGACTTTCACCTTTCCATCCATCCACCCACCCGTCAAGGTGGGTATGACCACCTGTGTTCTACTTGAAGCAAGGGATACTTACAGTAAGAGAAATTTATATATCAGTAGCAGGGTGCTTATAGTTAACACATGTATAGTGTGCTGTGGTGATGTGGTGATATAATGGTTCTATAGTTGACACATGCTCAGTGTACTGTAGTGATATAATTGTACTAAGGTATTAAAGGGCTGAGAGAACTTGAAAACAGTATTTGACCATCCTCATGGGTCTTCTGCCTTCATCACTCCTCCACTAAGATCAAGGACTTGCGCTGGTCCTGAGATCTTCCAGAGAGCTAGTCCAGATGGTAGATTTTGCCACCCCAGGGTGGGGGCTCTAGAAAGCACAATATATTTTGGCACCTCAATTTGGGGGCTCTAGAAAGTACACTATATTGTATATTTTTTTATAATAGCTTTTTCTTTTCTTTCTTTTTTTTTTTTTTTCTCTGAGACAATTGGGGTTAAGTGACTTGCCCTGGATCATACAGCTAGGAAGTGTTAAGTGTCTGAGACCAAATTTGAACTCAGGTCCTCCTGACTTCAGGGCTATTGGTCTATCCACTGAACCACCTAGCTGTCTCTTAGCTTCTTATTTTCAAAACACATGAAAAGATAGCCTTCAACACTCAACCCTGCAAAACCTTGTGCTCCAAACTTTTCTCCTTCCATTCCTCCCATCCTCTCTCCCAAAAGCAAGTAATTCAAAATATGTTAAACATGTGCAGTTCTACTGCACACATTTCACATCTATCATGCTACACAAGACAAATCACATCAAAAAGAAAAAGATGTGAAAGATAAAAAAGCAATCAAACAACAATAAAAATGCTACATTGTGATCCACCTTCAGTCCCCACAGGTCTCTTTCTGGATGCGGATGGCTGTCTTCACAACAAGCCTATTAGAATTATCCTGAATTGTTTAAAAATAGCTACGTCCATCAGAATTGTACATCACATAATCTTGCTGTTGCTGTGTACAATGTATACACAGTGTTCTCTTGGTTCTATTCACTTTACTTAGCAAGAGTTCCTGTAAGTCTCTCTAGGCCTTTCTGAAATCATCCTGTTAATCATTTCTTATAGAACAATAATATTCCACAACATTCATGTACCATAATTTATTCAGCCTTTCACCAGCTTGCCACTACAAAAAACTACTGCTACAAATATCTTTGTACATAGATCCTTTCCCTTTTTTCATGATCTCTTTAGGAATCAAGACACTTCTGGATCAAAGGTAATGTGAAGTTTAATATTCTTTTGGACTTAGTTGCGAATTATACTCCAGAATAGTTGGATCAATTCATAACTTCACCCACAATGTATTAGCGTCCTAGTTTTCTCACATCTCTTTGAACATTTATCATTATCTTTTCCTGTCATCCTAGTCAATTTGAGAGGTATGTAGTGGTACCTTAGAGTTGTCTTAATTTGGATTTCTTTAATTAATTGCGATTTGGAGCATTTTTTCATGACTAGAAATAGTTTTAATTTCTTCAGTTGAAAATTATCAGTTCATATCCTTTGACCATTTATAAATTGGAGAATGACTTGTAGTCTTATAAATTTGAGTCAATAGCACTATAGTTTTGTAGAAGTATTTTGACATGTCTGTCAGAGACCCCTTTATGGCTCAAATTATATAATTTAGAATTAAAAGGGACTTTCAAAATCATCTTGAGTTCATTTTATTGCCTTAATTTTCTTTATTGATTCCCCAAAACTGAATTTTCTCTTTGAACAAATAAAAATAATTATGTGTAACTAGATAAAATGAAGAGGTGTCTCACTATCTCACATTTATAGTCACGTCCTAACCCAAATGAAAACGGGGTGGGACCTTTCCTCTCCTCTCCTCTCAGGGCAAGGTTATACAGCATATCTTGATTCTACTGTTCTTTTCATTTATATTGTTGATACTATTTTGTGTATTATTTTCTTTCAAACGTCTCATTACATGAATAAATAAGCCTAGGTAACACAGGGTAGTGGAAAGAGTGCTGCACCTAAAGTTGAAGAAGTGAAAGCTCAAATACTTTCTTTATCATTTACTCCCAATGGAACCTTGAGCAAGTCATTTACTCTTTCAGGATCTCCATTTCCCTTTCTATTTTTGAAGTAAACATCCTTTTGTTAAAAAAAATATATATATATATACATTTGATAGTAAATGGATAAATTGAAATGAGACACTAGTCATTGCCACCTAAATAGCTGGTAGGGATAAAAGCTGAAGGTGTTAGAGAAGAAACATCTCTAAGCATCTCTAAACCATGCATCATTCCACTAGGACTCTCAGAAGGATATGTAGCAGCCTGACTTTGGAATAGTAGATCATTGCAATAGGTTCAAAGGTCAATTTTTTCAAAGGGGCCCTAGAGGCCAACTCTCTCATTTTGTGCATGGTGAAAATGAGGTTCCAGAAATTTAAGTAACTTTTTTTAAGGTCATTTACTAAGCAAGTATTAGAAGTAGAATGTAAACCAATATCTTTGAATGCCATGGATAATTCCTAATATCTATAGATATTATAACATTGACAAATATGCTGTCATTTTGCCAGTGTTCAAATAAGAAGTTAGATGTAGCAACAGAGCAGAAAATAGACTTCAGATTAGCAATAGGAGAAGGGAAACATTTCATAAGCTAACTTGTTGTCATCATGATTATTTCATCCAACAATTGCCCCTAAACAAAATTCATTTCCCTAATTATTTCAACTATGGAATTTTGAGTAGAAGGCTCTTTGGAAAGATGATTTCTAAGGACTAAATCATATGAAGTGGCATATGAGAGTTCAAATCTTAGTGGGAATGTGCAATAAACAATTTGGTTAGTGTAATGGGCTGAGGATTGAATTGATGCACTGAGGTCCCAAGCACGTGAGGCTAAATAGTAATTGGACTATACCCTATTAATATACATGCTTGGATAAAGAATGGCCCCCGCCCACTCTCTGTGCAAGTCCTGATGTGTTGTATAAGAAATGATGATTTTGGTGGGTGGAGGCAGAGAGACAGGAAGAGAGGTGGGGAGAGATTGGGCCTGAGTTCTCTGTTCATAGCTGCTGGTCATGTGGCTGCTGGTCTAGCTAGCTTCTTGACTCAGTTGCACACATTGCTATCGCCCATTCTCTTCCACCTCTGATCTTTCTTCACTGAGAATAAAGATTGATGATTTTCCCCTAACCTGAATTCCTGACTCTGGCTGATTTTAAAATATGAGGTCTTTACAGGTTAGATCTGACAAGTTTAGTCTACACTATTTCTCTCTTTTCCAACTTCTATTTTCTCAGGTGATAGCTTATTTTTCTCAGTGAACTTATAACTGATAGTGAATATGGAAATTGGATTCAATTTTCTTATATATTAAATGGCTAACTTTCATAATCATTTGGTCACAAAAAACAAGCATGGAACCATTAACCTCAGAAATATCTAGAAATATCTATCTTTATAAAGCAAAATATATTGTATGTCAATTATTTTTATTTTTATTCTGAGCTTCAACACAATAAATTTAATGGATACTACATACAAAGAGGAGAGCAGAAAGAGAAGATCATACATGAAGCTGCAGGTCATTATCATACACATCATAGTATTCATTTTAACCATATAACAACAGCAAAGTGTCAAAGACAAATACATTTTCAAAGAATTCTGTACCCTTGGATCTCTATCTCAGAATGTTTCATCAAACTACTTATAACAAATTTCTTTTAGTCTTTAATAGGAGTTAAGATATGTATGGGTGTTTTTACAAAAGAATTGAGAAATTCAGTAATGCATGAAGAAGTAGGCTTTTTGTGATTTATTTTTATTTTCATAGTAGGAGGGATTAAGGCCTAAAATATTATAGGAATAGGAATATAAGGAAGAAAAATGGAAAAGGTTAAAGGAAAATGGTTGTTGGCCCTCAGATCACTGATGCACAGCAGTAGGGAATAAAAAAAAGGGTTAGAGATGGTCATTCAGAATGACAGTTTTTGAACTTTTTATGCCCAGCTGGGCTAAGAACTTTGAAATTATTTACTGTAAGATACCTTGTCCCTTGGGCATATAGATAGCAGAGTGAGTAAAAAGTTGGGCCTAGAATCAGAAAGATCTAAATTCACATACAGTATTAGAGTTTTACTAGCTGTATGACCCATTATCTTAATCGTAGCAGTTCGAAAATGAACTGGAAAAGGAAATGACAAACTATTTTTGGCATTTTCGCCAAAATCATAGCAAACAGTGATCTCTAACCTGTAGGTAGCTGCAGCTAAACAAAGCAGACAGGGACAGGAGACTCAGGATATAAACAAAAGTTTAATTTCAAAATAAGGAAAACAGCTTGCAAACGAGGACACGTGTCCTAGATCTGTGGGGATAATTCAAAAGATCTAGGTCATAATCATTCTGTGTTTCTGTTACCATAATTTTAGCAGCAAATATTTTCTACATGGATAGCTATGTGCTACTAAAAGAAATAACTAAAATTCAGTTTACAGATCAAATATATTCAAGAAAATTTTATTGAAGAATGTAGTAGCTATTGACATCTCAAATTTGTAGTGAATATGGTGAGAAAGAATAAAACCTGCCATGTACTTTGTGGATGATTCTAGGTAAAAAAAAATAATCTCCAAGTTTATTAAATTCCTGGTAATATGTTTTGTATGTTTTAACAAAGTATCAGCACCACTATGGGTGTTGTATGACCCATTATGTATTATGTATGAGCACATGTCTTCATCAGCAATTCAATTTGAGCATTTATGCTTAGAGAGAAGAAAATATCTTTATCTCTGAAATTACTTACCAATAAATACTTTATTAAAAACCTTGAAGAGACAGAAATTCTATTTCCTAAGGATATACATTGTTACACTCAGCACAACATTTTTTTTTTAAATAATGATGTGTCATTATTCAGCAACTTAGCCTTCACACACACACTGAGGGCTCTTGACAGTCAGTGATGAAGGTGACTGTTGTCTTGAGCTTTTCTTTTTAATAATTAGCTTGAAGTTGGCACATCTTGGGAGGCAACTGTTACCTTTAAACAGTTAGATTGCTCAATCAAAGTGTTAATAATACTGACAAACAATAACAAAAGCAAAAAAAGTAAAACAAAA
Organism: Sarcophilus harrisii; assembly: GCF_902635505.1. Classification (NCBI taxonomy): domain Eukaryota; kingdom Metazoa; phylum Chordata; class Mammalia; order Dasyuromorphia; family Dasyuridae; genus Sarcophilus; species Sarcophilus harrisii. The sequence continues at coordinate 127,981,621 of NC_045428.1, read as the reverse complement.
AACAGGATTTTGGGTATCACAGCTATAAAATAGGTAAAAATTATTTTGTAAAATTTCATGAAATTTCAGATTTTGTTAATCATATATTGTTTTCACAAAAATAATGACTATACATTTTAGAATTGTACTACCAAATTTATGCTAATTTAATCTAAATATAACTAACAATAACTTCATATATTATTTTATTTGTGAAGCATCCCTTATCAGTGCTCAATGGTTTTCAGGTATGCCTGAGCTCTGATTACTTTATTATCACTTTTTCACATGGAGATTTTTTTGGTAGAAGAATTCTACATAGTCATCACTTGTAGCCCCCAAGTTTTCTTAGAACTCCAAATAGGAAACCATAAAATTTATATTGAGTACTGTCATATTTTATAGTTTTGTAGGCTTTAAGGAAATCATTAATAATTACTTAATGATTTTCTGTCATCCATTTTCTCAAAAAATATTTGGTTATGCTTTTATAATCTTTAAAAATTAATTCCATGCAATTATTCAACTTCATTGTTCCCCTTATTTGAAATCTTACAAATATTTGCTCTTTTATTTTAGCATCACTGATTGTTGGAACTTCATTTCTATATAAAGAAAGTATGAACCATTTCTATCTACTACCTTGAATTTTTATTAAAATTATTTTGTGTAAAAAGTGGAAAAGTTCAAATAAATGTTTATCATAACAAATAAGTGCTTAGCTTATGATAACTTTATTTATTAGAATTATTTTTCTCTTCAAAACAAGAATTTTCATGTGGTCTTTTTCTATTTCACTCTGCTTTGTCATTCACAAAAGCAGTAGTATTTGTAGCCCCAATTTTTTTTTTAAATTTTAATAGCCTTTTATTTACAAGTTATATGTATGGATAACTTTACAGCATTGACAATTGCCAAACTTCTGGTTCCAATTTTTCACCTCCTTCACCCCACTTTCTCCCCCAGATGGCAGGATGACCAGTAGATGTTAAATATATTGAAGTATAAATTAGATACACAATAACTATACATGACCAAACCGTTATTTTGCTGTACAAAAAGAATCAGATTCTGAAATATTGTACAATTAGCCTGTGAAGATGCCCAAAATGCAGGTGGGCAAAAATATAGGGATTGGAAATTCAATGTAATGGTTTTTATTCATCTCCCAAAGTTCATTCACTGGGTGTAGTTGTTTCAGTTCATTACTGCTCCACTGGAACTGATTTGGTTCATCTCATTGCTGAGGAGGGCCAGGTCCATTAGAATTGCTCATCATATGGTATTGTTGTTGAAGTATACAATGATCTCCTGGTCCTGCTCATTTCACTCAGCATCAGTTTGTGTAAGTCTCTCCAGGCCATTCTGAAATCATCCTGTTTGTCATTTCTTACCGAACAATAATATTCCATAATATTCATATACCACAAATTATTCAGCCATTCTCCAACTGATGGGCATACACTCAGTTTCCAGTTTCTGGCCACTACAAAGAGGGCTGCCACAAACATTCGTGCACATGCAGATCCCTTTCCCTTCTTTATGATTTCTTAGAGATATAAGCCCAGTACTAACACTGCTGGATCAAATGGTATGCACAGTTTGATAACTTTTTGAGCATAGTTCCAAATTACTCTCAAGAATGGTTGGATATATTCACAATTCCACCAACAATGTATTAGTTTCCCTGTTTTCCCACATCCTCTCCAACATTCCACATTATCTTTCCTTGTCATTATAGGATGTCTGACAGGTGTGTACTGGTATCTCAGAGTTGTCTTAATTTACATTTCTCTGATTAATAATGACTTGGAGCATCTTTTCATATGATTAGAAATAGTTTCAATTTCTTCATCTGAGAATTGTCTGTTCATATCCTTGACCATTTATCAATTGGAGAATGGCTTGATTTCTTATAAATTATAAATTCTTATAAATTCTCTATATATTTTGGAAATTAGTTCTTTATCAGATCCTTTGACTGTAAAAATATTTTCCCAGTTTGTTGCCTGCATTAGTTTTGTTTGTACAAAAATTTTTCAGTTTGGTATAATCAAAAATTTCTATTTTGTGATCAGTAATGGTCTCTAGTTCTTCTTTGGTCATAAATTCCTTCTTCTTCCACAGATCTGAGAGGGAAACTATCCTGTGTTCCTCTAATTTATTTATAATCTCATTCTTTATGCCTAGGTCATGAACCTATTTTGACCTTATCTTGGTATTTGGTTTTAAGTGTGGCTAATGCCTAGTTTCTGCCATACTACTTTGAAATTTTCCCAGTAATTTTTGTCAAACAATAAGTTCTTATCCCAAAAGCTGGGGTCTTTGGGTTTGTCAAACACTAAATTGCTATAGTTATTGACTGTTTTGTCCTTTGAACCTAACATATTGCACTGATCCACTAATCTATTCCTTAGCCAATACCAAATGTTTTTGGTAACTGCTGCTCTATTATATAATTTTAGATCTGGTACAGCTAAGCCACCTTCATTTGCTTTGTTTTTTTTTGTTTTTTTCATTAATTCCCTCGAAATTCTTGAACTTTTGTTTTTCCATATGAATTTTGTTGTTATTTTTTTCTAGGTCATTAAAATAGTTTTTAGGGAGTTTGATTGATATAGCACTAAACAAATAGATTAGTTTAGATAGTATTGTCATCTTTATTACATTTGCTCACCCTATCCAAGAGCATTTAATATTTTTCCAATTGGTTAGATCAGACTTAATTTGTGGGAAAAGTGTTTTGTAGTTTTGCTCATAAAGTTTCTGATTTTCCCTTGGCAGATAGATTCCTAAGTATTTTATACTATCAGTAGTTACTTTAAATGGAATTTCTCTTTGTAACTATGACTGTTGGATTTTGTTAGTGATATATAAGAATGCTGATGATTTATGTGGGTTTATTTTGTATCCTTCAACTTCGCTAAAGTTGTGGATTATTTCTAATAACTTTTTAGTAGACTCTTTGGGGTTCTCTAAGTATACCATGATATCATCAGCAAAGAGTGATAATTTGGTTTCCTCATTGCCTACTCTAATTCCTTTAATCTCTTTCTCAACTCTTATTGCCAAAGCAAGCCTTTCTAATACAATATTGAATAGAATGGTGATAGTGGGCAACTTTGTTTCACTCTTGATCTTATTGGGAACAGTTGCAGTTTTTCCCCATTACATATGATGCTTACTAATGGTTTTAAATAGATGCTGCTGATTATTTTAAGGAAAAGTCCATTTTTCCTATACTCTCAAGTGTTTTTAATAGGAATGGATAATTTTTTTGCATCTATTGAGGTGATCATATGGTTTTTATTAATTTGGTTATTATTATGACCAATTATATTGATAGTTTTCCTAATATTGAACCAACCCTGCATTCCTGGTATAAATCCTACTTGATCATAGTGTATTATCCTGGGGAAGATTTTCTGCAGTCTTTTTGCTAATATCTTATTTAAGATTTTGAGATCAATATTCATTAGGGAGACTGGTTGATTCTTTTCTTTCTCTGTTTTCAACCTACCTGGTTTAGGTATCAGTACCATGTCTGTCTCATAAAAGGAATCTGGTAGGACTCCTTCATTCCCCATTTTATCAAATAATTTATATAGCATTGGGGCCAATTGTTCTTTAAAGGTTTGGTAGAATTCACATTTAAATCCCTCTGGTCCTGGGGATTTTTTCTTAGGGAGTTGATTAATAGCTCGTTCTATTTCTTTTTGTGAAATGGTACTGTTTATGCAATTTACTTCCTACTCTGTTCATCTGGGAGTCTATATTTTTTGAGGTATTCATCCATTTCACTTAGGTTATCAAATTTATTGGCATAAAGTTGGGCAAAATAACTCATTATTATTTCTCTAATTTCCTTTTCATTAGCTAAAAGTTCTCCCTTTTCATTTTTAAGACTACTAATTTGATTTTCCTCCCTCATTTTTCTAATCAGATTTACCAAAAGCTCATCTATTTTATTGGCATAGAACCAACTTTTATTAATTAGTTCAATAGTTTTTTTACTTTCAATATTATTACTTTCTCTTTTTAATTTTAAAATTTCAAATTTAGTATTTGATTGGGGGTTTTTAATTTGTTTATTTTTCTAGTTTTTTAGTTGCAAGGTCAATTCATTTATATTCTCTTTTTATGTTTTATTCAAGTAAGCTTCTAAGAATATAAAATTTCCTCTTATTGCCACTTTGGCTACATCCCACAAATTTTGGTATGATATCTCATCATTGTCATTTTTCTGAGTGAAATTATTAATTGTATCTATAATTTGCTGTTTCACCCAATCATTCTTTAAGATGAGATTGTTTAGTTTCCAATTACTTTTTGGTCTATTTACCCCTAATTTTTTGTTGAATGTAGTTTTTATTGCATTGTGATCTGAAAAGAAAGCATTTACTATTTTTGCCTTCCTGCATTTAATTTTGAGATTTTTATGTCCTAATATATGGTCAATTTGTGAATAGGTTCCATGAACTACTGAGAAGAAAATATATTCCTTTCTGTCTCCATTCAGTTTTCTCCAAAGATCTATCATACCTAATGTTTTTAATATTATATTTACCTCTTTAATTTCTTTCTCATTTGTTTTGTGGTTTTATTTGTCTAATTCTGAGAGTGCAAGGTTGAGATCTGCCACTATTACAATTTTGCTGTCTATTTCTTCTTGCAACTCTCTTAACTTCTTCTTTAGAAAGTTAGATGCTATACCACTTGGTGCATATATGTTTAGTATTGATATTGCTTCACTGTCTATGCTATCCTTTAGCAAGATATAGTTTCATTCCTTATCTCTTTTGATTAGATCAATTTTTGCTTTTGCTTGATCTTAGATAAGGATGGCTACCCCTGCTTTTTTGACTTTACCTGAAACATAATAGATTTTATTCCAGCCTTTTACTTTTACTCTGTATGTATCTCCCTGCTTTAAATGTGTTTCCTGTAAACAACATATTGTAGGGTTCTGACTTTTGATCCAGTCTGCTATCTATCTCCTCTTTATGGGAGAATTCATCCCTTTCACATTTATGGTTAAAATTACTAATTCTCTATTTCCTGCCATCGTAATATCCCCAGATTATGCTTTTCTTTTTCTTGCTCCCCCAACCCTCTTTCCCCTTTTTAAACTTATGTGCCCCACTTGAATCATGACGCTCACCCTCTTTAGAATCACCTCCCCCTCCTTTGAATCTATTCCTCTTTCTTTTACCCTTCCCTTATTACTCTTTTTCTTTTCCCTTTTCCTCTCCCCCTTTTTAATGAGGCAAGAGTGGATTTTCTCTAAAATAAGTATGTCAATTATTTTCTCTTTGAGCCAACTCTGATGAGAGTAAGATTCACACAATGTTCCTCCCCCTCTCTGAGTTCCCTCAGATATGATAAGTTTCCTTTGGCTCTTTGTGGGATGTAGTTTCCCTCTTTTTATCCCCCATTTTCCCCCTTTTCTGACATTATCCCTTTTCCATTTCTACTTCCCTTTTATATGTTATATCAGTTAAGTCAAATTATACATGTAGTCTTTTTGTATATCCACAACAGAAATACAATTCTCAAGAGTTCCTTTTACCTTTTCTGCATCTCTTGAGTCCTATGGTTGGAGATCAAATTTTTTGTTTAGTTCTGGTTTCTTCCTTAGAAACAAATGGAATTCTTTTGTTTCATTAAATGTCCATCTTCTTCCCTGGAAGAAAATGCTCAGCTTAGTTGAGTAGTTTATTCTTGGCTGCATTCTAAGTTCTTTTGCCTTTTGGAATATCAGATTCCAGGCTCTTTGATTTTTTCATGTGGAGGCAGCCAGATCTTGGGTGATCCTTATTGTGGCAACTCAGTATTTAAATTGTTTTTTTCTGGCTGCTGGTAAAATTTTTTTCCTTAATCTGATAGTTCTGAAATTTGGACACACTATTCCTTGGAGTTTTTATTTTAGGGTCTTTTTCAGAAGGTGTTCGATAAATTCTTTCAATGCCTATTTTACCATCTGATTCTATTACATCTGGGCAGTTCTCTTTGATGATTCCTTGTAAAATATTATTTAGGCTCTTTTTTTCATCATAGTTTTTGGAAAGTCCAATAATACTCAGATTATCTCTCCTAGACATATTTTCCAGGTCTGTCATTTTTCCAAGTACATATTTCATGTTTTTTTCCAGTTTATCACTTTTTTAATTTTGCTTGACTGATTCTTGCTGTCTCAATGAATCATAAGTTTCTATTTATTCAGTTCTGATTTTTAATGGATTATTTTCTTCATTAGTTTTTTTAAACTTCTTTCTGTATATGTCCAATTGAGTTTTTAAATGAATTGTTTTGCTCTATGGAATTTTTTTTTCCATTTCGCTATTTGTTTTTTAGTGAATTATTTTCTTTTTCTAATTCATAGATCTTTCTTTCTTGCGAGTTCTTTGTCTTTTTCCGATTCACAAATCTTACTTTCCAGAGATTTTTTTTTTTTTACTTTTTCCAATTCACAAATTTTGTTTCCCTGCACTTCCTGGGAATTTTTTATCTTTTCTAATTCATATTTCAGGAAGTTGTTCCTCTCTTGCAAAGCTTCTCTTTCCTTTCCCCATTTTTCTTCTAACTCTCTTTTGAGACTTTTAATGATCTCTTCTATGAGAACATTATGTAACAGGGGAAGGTAACATTCCCCTTTGGGGTATTGTCTAGTGACTGTTTGCTATTAGTTTGTCTGGGGTTACAGACCTGCTCTTTTTCTGTATAGATGCTATCAATTGTCCTTTTCATTTTTTAATTCATTTTTAAAAGCCTTTATGGTATACCAGCTTCATCTGCAGAGCAGGGAGAGATGTAAATGGCTTCCGGCTTCTGGCTCTGAGATATGGGATTGCTCTGAGTAAAAGTTTCCCTTTCTTCCAACTGGAGGTGATTTAGCACTCCCCATTGAAGTGCCCAGTTGGGCTGTGTAGTTTAGGCTCTGTCCTAAGACTAGACACTAAGTGGTGAAAGTGTCACTGCCCCAGGCCAGAGCCCCTTGTGGGGCTCTGGGTATTAGCAGCTGACCTGCCCTGAAGTCTCTGCCCGGATGCAAATCACTCTGCAAAAGCTCTATTGCCCCAAACCGAGCCCCACACTGTGCAGATTAGAGGCTGTCCTGGGATGTGCCCCCTTGCGTGCAGGTTCACAACTGACCCAAGGAAAAGCCCCGTACTGCAGGTTGGGGCTGCGGGCTTGTGCTGCGATCTGTGCTCTCATTTCTGGTTTGGGGCTCCACTGCTCTGGTTCTCTCCCTGCTTGTGCTGATCTTCTCTCTGGCCCCAAGGACAAACCTTTTCTGGTGAGATTCCAAATTACCTTTGGTTGATAAGTTGTTGTACTTCTAATCTTTATGAGTTGTAGCAGTCAAGCCTATTTTTGAGGCTGAATATAATATTGATATTGAGGGTAAGAGAGGAGCTTAGAAAGTGGCATGTGCCTTCTCAGCCATCTTGGCTCCGCCCTCCTGTAGCCTCAATTTTTAATCTTAAAGTGTTCAATGTCATATATCTACTAATATGAAAAAATGATTCTTAAAATAAAGTTCATGATTTGACATAACCTGCTTTATTTTTACAGGATATGTTATTTCTTCATCCAAAAGAAAAATATATTTAGACAAATTAAAATCACTGTGGCAATTTAGATCTGATTTACATGTTAATAGTGATCTTAGAAAGTAAATATTTCAAATGGGAATCATGCCCTTGATATTTTCTTAATTCATCAGACTAATTTTCATCATTTACAATCTGAATCATAAGGCTCCTTTTAATCATCCAAATTCCAAGTTTATGATAGTTATGAAAAAGATAGTTTTCTGATCTGGCCACTGGTGGAAGACTTGTATATGATACGATTCATGTGGAATTTCTGATATGTTTATTATGCATAATTTGCCACTTCTGGAATGTACTTTTTCATCTTTCTAAATCTTAGGAATCTCCAGAAACCTGTTATTACATTAATGTTTTAGCTAATAAGTAGACTAGCAAAAACTATGCAGCACAAGTGAGGAATTCAAGTTTTATTTTCTTTTTCTTCTTTTTTTTTGCCAACAAAACAGAGTGAATGGATGACATCAGATATAGGAAGATTAAAAACAGTGAATATTTGTGAATTGAAAAGAGATACTAGGTTCTATTATTGCATTTGGGATTCTTACATCTTGAAGATGTTCATCAAACCTTGATTTTTTACTGGTCTCAGATATTAATGACTGATACATGAGGTGAGGAGGTCTGTTATGGTCAGTTATAGCACAATGAAACCAAGAATGCCAAACATCACCTTAAATAATCTTTAAAGGTTGATAATGTAAATATGGAACTCAAATAACAATGTGAAAATAGATATGGCTGGAAAGAATAAGGTTAAAAAAGTGTAAGGACCTTGGAGTGATCTTCAAAAATCTGACCATGGATTAATGGAGATTAAAAAGATATAGTAAGGAAAAGAGTATTGAAGACAGAGATTTGTGTGCCACCCAAAGTTAGAAGATGAATAATTGATTTAGAAATTGGGAATGTCAAGGAGTCTTCAGACTAGGAGGAGGAGAGCCAGAGGAGAAAAGTGCCCATGAAACTGAAGGGGAAATGAACATCCAATAAGAAAGGGTAGTCATCATTATCAGAAAGTGAAAAGAGTTTAAGAAAGATAAAAACTAAGAAAAATCAAAAGAAATGAAACAATGCAGTTTTTTTTTTATTTTTGCCCTAACAAATCTCTGTGTTTCAATTTCCCTCCCCTTCCCCAATGCCTTTCCCTAGATGGCAAGTAGCCCAATATATGTTAAATGTGGTAGAGAAATATAGGTTAAAATATGTATACATATTTATACAATTATTGTGCCACACAAGAAAAAAAAGAGAAGTAAAGTAAAATTCAAGCAAACAAAATGCTATGTTTTGAACTACACTCAGATCCCACAGTCCTCTTTCTAAATGTAAATAGATCTCTTCATCACTGAACAACTGGAACTGGTTTGAATCATTTCATTATTGAAGACAGCCATATCCATCAACTTTGATCATCATATAATCTTGCTGCTGTGTACAAGGATCTCCTGGTTCTGTTCATTTCACTTCACATCAGTGCATATAAGTCTCTCCGGGCCTCTGTGAAATCATCCTGTTGGTCATTTCTTACAAAACGATAATATTCATATACAATAATTTATTCAGCCATTCTACAACTCATGGGCAGCCACTCATTTTCCAGTTTCTTGCCACAACAAAAAGGGCTCCCACAAACATTTTCGTACATGTGGGTCTCTTTCCTTCTTTTAAGATCTTTTTGGGATATAAGCTCAGTAGAAACACACTGGATCAAAGGTATGCACAGTTTAATAACCTTTTTGAGCATAGTTCCAAATTGCTCTCCAGAATGCTTGGATCAGTTCATGATTTCACCAATAATGGTCTTCCCCCATCAGTTTTCCCCCATCCCCTCCAACATTTGTCTTTATCTTTTCCTTTCATCTTAGCCAGTCTGAGAGGTATGTAGTGGTATCTCAGAGTTGTCTTAATTTTCATTTCTCTGATCAATACTGATTTAGAGCATCTTTTCATACGATTAGAAATAGTTTCATTGTCTTCATCTGAAAGTGTCTGTTCATATCCTTTGACCATTTATCAATTAGAGAATGGCTTGAATTCTTATAAATTTGAGGCAATTATCTATATGTTTTAGAAATGAGTCCTTTATCAGAATCTTTGGATATAAAAATGTTTTCACAATGTATTATTTCCTTTATAATCTTGTCTGCATTAGTTTGATTTATACAAAAACTTTTTTTAACTTAATATAATAAAAATGATCTATTTTGTGATCAGTAATGATCTCCAGTTATTCTTTGGTCACAAATTCCTTCCTCCACCACAGATCTGAGAGGTAAACTACCCTATGTTCTTCTAATTTGTTTTTAATATAATTCTTTATGTCTAGATCATTAACCCATTTTGACCTTATGTTGCTAAACAATGTTAGATGTAGGACAATGCCTAGTTTCTGGTATACTAGTTTCCATTTCCCCAGTAGTTTTTGTCAAATTGTGAGTTCTTATCCCAAAAGCTAGAATCTTTGTGTTTGTCAAACACCAGATTGCTATTATTGACTATTTTATCTTGTGAACCTAACCTATTCTACTGATCTACTATTCTATTTCTTAGCCAGTATCAAATGGTTTTGATTACCACTACTTTATAATATAGTTTTAAATCTGGTACAGCTAGACCACCTTCATTTGCATTTTTTATTAATTACCTTGAAATTTTTGACCTTTTGTTCTTTCAAATGAATTTTGTTGTTGTTTTTTTCTAGGTCAGTAAAATAGTTTCTTGGGAGTTTGACTGGTATAGCACTAAATAAATAAGCAGTATTGTCATGTTTATTATTATATCACTTGACCTATCCAAGAATGCTTGATATCTTTCCAGTTGTTTAGATTTGACTTAATTTGTGTGGAAAGTGTTTTGTAGTTTTACTCAGTCCCTGAATTTCCCTTGGCAGACAAATTCCCAAATATTTTATGCTATCAAAAATTATTTTAAATGGAAATTCTCTTTGTTATCTCTTACTGTTGGATTTTGTTAGTGATGTATAAAAATGTGATGATTTATGTGCATTTATTTTGTATCCTGTAACTTTGCGAAAATTGTGTATTATTTCTAATAATTTCTAATAATATTTCTAATAATTCTAATAATTTATTCTTTAGTGTTCTCTAAAAATCTGCAAAGAGTGATAATTTGCTTTCTTCATTACTTACTTTAATACTTTTAATCTCTTTTTCTTCTTCTCTTATTCCCAAAGGTAGTATTTCTAATACAATATTGAATAGTAATGGGGATAGTGGGCAACCTTGTTTCACCTCTGATCTTATTAGGAATAGTTCCAGTTTATCCCCATTACATATGATGCTTGCTGATGATTTTAAATAGACACTAATGACTATTTTAAGGAAAAGTTCATTTATTCCTATACTCTCTAGTGTTTTTAATAGGAATGGATGTTGTATTTTATCCAGTGTTTTTTCAAAGGCAGAAATTCTTAACAGTAGTTTCAAAAAGTTCTTTAAAAAACAACATTTTAACTTGAGAAAATCATCAAACCTAAATACAAAGGTGTATGATGATCAGTTGAGAAGGAAACAGAGTCAAGGTTTATAATAGATTTCTTTTCATATAACAGATTTTGCCCACAAGATAGAAAAGATAGGAGCTTACTATATTAAATAATTATCCTTGTTAATTACTTGCCAATTAGCCCATGTATTGCCTATCTAAAATTTGGCAACAGAGGGAAGAAAGACCTGACAGCCTTCTTCACACATTTACTTCTCATTTCCTCCATTACTTGTCTCTCTCTCATATACTGGTTTGTCTGATAATGTATTACTTTTTTGTAACTGATGCTATTCCTAGAAGTGGATGTTTATTTGTTTCATTTACATATATTCCAAGTTGTAAGCAGGGATTTTTTTTACTTTGCCAATAATTTTGGTAAACTATATACAATAATTTACCATCTCACAAATCTCATAAAGTGAAATAACTTTTGAATATAAAGCTTTATCAGATCATTGTGGATATATTTACTGTAAAATTATAATTGAAATGTACATTGAATTTTTATTATGGATTCTCTAAAGGTTATTTTACAGAGGAGATATACCCTATCAATAATTTTTCCCCCAAGCAAAATGATCCTGAAAGGAATAGGATTTAACATTTATTATAAAAATTACAATTAAAGATGAAAATTTTTTGTCTTAGCTTTGAGCAAGGTTAGACACGGTGTCATTGAACTAAAACTTAGGAACTTAACCCCAATCCTTTTTTTTTCCCTTGGAGAAACATTGGAAAATCACTAAACGGAAGGAATAATTATTCAGCCACACAGCATTAATTAGGCATGTGTATATAAGGGTATTCTTCCAAGCTGTTAACTTAGAGAGAAAGGCAAAAACATGGCCTTTATCCACAAGAAACATATTCTAATGGGGTAGATAACTGGTAAATAACTTGGTACTTATGAGAGCTGCACCACACACACACACACACACACACACACACAAACATATGAACATATAGAATGTATGTTTATGTTTATATTTGATGTATAGCAGGGTTTCATGACTGGAACATAAATAATTTTTTACCATTTCTTCAAGCTCAGAGAAACCCTGGCACTGGTCAAAGCCATAAAATAACCCTATGATTTTTGCCAGTGAGTGACCTCAAAATATTTTTTTATGCCAAACTCATGATTTGCTTGTTGGGCCTTAGCTCTGCGAACACAGTATGTATCCTAATATATTAGCATTTCCCCCTTTTAGCCAAAAGGAGTGGGAGGAATTTAATGGAATACCTTCTCTTCTGGCCAATAAAAGGGATGAATGTATAAGCCAAGATGCCACAAAAGGTTGGTTGGGCCGAAATAAACATTTTTTTTTAATTTCAGGAAGTTTGTCCTTTGAGGGAACCTATTGGGGAAATGTGTTTCAGACATTTTTACTTGGTATTGTATACTTGCAAGCAGAAAAGAGAATAAGGTCAAGAATATAAAGAGGGAAAATGCTACCACATGTTTGAATCAGGACCTTGGTAATTGGGTACATAACAAAAGGGAAAAAATTTAGGAAGTAATACTCAGCCCTTCTCTGGAATCTTGAGACAGCTGTCTCATATGGATTTAGTTGCTTCTGGATCCATACTAGAAAAACAACAAAGTCCCAACTTTGGTGTACCTGAAGGGTTCTGTCCACTCAAGAGCAAGAGCTTCCTTCATATGATCCAGGAGTTCAAACCCAGAAATTTAGCAGGTATGTGACTAGTCAGAAGGACTTAGTGGGCCCTTAGAGAAAGAAGACTCTTTGCATGAATCTTTGAATCTGAATTTCTGGTCATAATAACATATACTTAATTCAGAGTTTCTAAACAACACATACAAATGATACAATTTCCTCCCCACACAGTTCTAAGTACAAGTAATGCAATGCAATTTTTCTCTCAATTCACATAATTAAATAATTCCATTGTCAGATAAAATCAAATTAATTAGATCTCTCATAAAGATTTTTTTCTGAGAAGGGAGATTTTCACATCACAAATGTAATCAAAAAAATTTAAACAAAACTACAATCAAGTCTCCTTGTATTCTAGTGACTCAATTTCAATAGCTATTTAGGCAACACATTTTAAGTCCCAGATGTCTCATATAATCATCTGGTCCCCAGACACCTTTTTTTAAATGGTATTCTTATTCTTAGGACAATTCTAAAAGAAGCTCAGCTGCTCTGGTGAAAAATCTCTAAATAATTGTGCTACTATTTTGAATTAAATTTGGTTCTCCAATTTAGAAATTTTCAAGAATTTCGCTTCATATGCCATTTGTTGTTTCTATCCTTAGAGTCTTAGGAATTTCTTACCTCAGATAACAAAATATCACTCAACATAACTTAGGGAGTTATTCTCCGTGGCACTGTTCAAAGCAATACAATAACCCTATGATTTTTGCCGGTAAGTGACCTCAAAATATTGTTTTATGCCAAACTCATAATTTGCTTGTTGGGCCTTACCTCTGGGAATACAGGATGTATTAGGACAATTCTAAAAAAATTCTTTTTAGAATTCTTTAGTGATTCTTTACTGATCTTTCCATAGCATCTAACATATCATTTATAATTCACTTGTAAATTAAAACCAATCATATTCTGGGGCTTCAGACTTATAGAAAATATCTGATAGTTGAGTCATCATTAATTTACTGACGCTATATTTTTAGCCATGTTATACACATTCATAATTGTCAAGAATTTAAACTGACAATTTCCTCTTAGATATTATTATTCTGTTTAGAAGAAAATAGAACTCATTTATTTACTAATTTTCAAATATCTTTTTAATCACTACATTCTGAAAGCCCAATCCATGTATAACAACATCTAGAATTAAAAGTTGCTTTGTCTAATAGAATTTCTGTTACAATGGTTTCTCAAATTTGATAATATAAGAGAGTTCAGAAATGCAATAATATCATGTATTTAAAACATGAAACAAAATGTCAGATGACATCAATTGAATTTACAAATTATCCCATGTAGAAATAAATAATCTTATTACCTTGGGCATTTAAAAAAAACTTTTTAATATTATCAGGTATGGAACAATTGCATTGAACTAAAGATATAATGTAGTGTTTACCAAATATAGTTACTGTATTATATACTTTACAATAATTGTATTATTTTGTTCTTTACAATTGTGGGAGGTACATTAATATTCTTTGTACAGATCAGAAAATTGAGAAAAAGTGGAGATAAGATAACTCACCTAAGATTACATAGCTAATAAATTTCTGCAAATGAAATGTAATTCAAATTTCTCTACATTTTCTCAGCATTGTTAAAAATGTCTTTATTTAAGAAACTGATCTAAGACAGGTTTGAACAAGGAGAGGGTCTTTGACCTGGAATCAAAGGGGTCTCTTTGTTTTAAAAAGTCTTTTCTCTTTTCATGGCCAGAAGTATATACAAAAGGATTAACAAGAAGTTGCTTTAAGGTGTACCATTTATCTTTTCTCTTTTTTAATTTCTTCACTCTGGAATGACTTCTGAACTAGCTGGCTTCCTTGATTGCCCTAGAACAATGGCATTATTAATCTTGCTCTTTACTTTTAAAAGTTTTATAAAATTTAATCCTTGTTTTTCCTTAAAATAAATTCTACACAGTGGTACATGGAAATTTGTTAAGATATTTTAAATGGAATGACTTCCTGGAATTATCCCAAAGCCCAGGGAGTTCTTTCCTGTAATATTTTAATGATTATTTTTTAAACAAAGGGTTGCTACAAACATTTTTGCACATGTGGGTTCTTTTCCCTCTTTTATTATCTCTTTGCTATACATACCCAGTGGTGACACTGATGGAGCAAAGGTTATGCAGTTTCATAGCTGTCTGGGCATAATTCCAAATTGCTTTCTAGAATAGTTGGTTCAGTTCAGAACTCCATCAACAATGTATTAAAGACATAGATAATCCTACACCTAACAGTGTATACTAAAATAAGGTCGAAATGGGTTCATGATCTAGACATAAAGAATGATATTATAAACAAATTAGAAGAATATAAGATAGTTTACTTCTCAGATCTATGGAAGAGGAAGGAATTTGTGACCAAAGAAGTGGAGATCATTACTGATCATAAAATAGATAATTTAGTTAAATTATTATTAAGTTAATTTTATTATTAATTATTATTATATGTATAATATATTATATATATTATATGTTATATATTATATTATATATTATATGTATAATATATTATATATATAATATAATTATTATTAATTATTATTATTAAGTTAAAATTTTTTAACTTAAAAACTAATATAGACAAGATTAGAAGGGAAGAAATAAACTGGGAAAACATTTTTACATCTAAAGATCCTGACAAAGGCCTCATTTCTAAAATATATAGATAATTGACTCCAGTTTATAAGAATTCAAGTCATTCTCCAATTGATAAATGGTTAAAGTATTTGAGCAGACAATTTTCAGGAAGACAATGAAACTACTTCTAGTCATATGAAAACAATAACATATGGGAAACAAGCAACAAATAGCAGAGGCACATAAAGAGGTCAATTATCAGAATTAGATAATTTAAGAAAAGATATCCTTACTAAAATGGTCAGAGGTGAATCAGATCACAAAAGTAGTCCTGGAGTTTTCTCACAAAGAATGGTGAATTCAATCAAAGAAGGAGCTCAAAGGATTGGGGCAGGTATAAGGACAGAGGACTTACCAGATGAGGTGGGCAGAAAGGTCAGTCTCCAAAGAAATAAATATTGACTAGTACCTAGTTTATTCCCACAAGTACCAGAAAGTCTAATGGCTTGGTTTCACTTCTGATACCAATAGTGTTAACCAGACCAAATGGACCTCTAACCTGTGGATGGCTGAACCTGAACGGAACAGATTAGTAACAAGAAAGTGAGGAATCAAAAGGAAGTTTAATTTCAAAATGACTTGTAAGCAAAGATGCATTTGCTAGGAGCTCTGCCCCAAGTAGGAAGGCTTGAGGCAATGTGGAAAGATTTCTCAATACTTTTTTTATTTTTTGCTTGTTGATAATTTTTAAAAGCATCTGATGTGGTAAAGCAAAATAGCGCCCTATAGGATCTCTTACAACAAACTTTCCACTCAATTATGAAAGAATCATTGAATATACATAATAGCAGAAAGAAGTGTATTAGATGATCTTCTCATCTTTAGTTTCCAAAGAAGCAAAGGGCAGGTAAACTTATGCTTGTCAAAAGCATTTACTCCTGTCAAGGGTAGAATCCAAATAGAAGTAGTATTCTCTACAGATAGTTCTTCATTCTAATAAATATCAATATTTATTATTAATAATTATTTTATAAATATATAATATTTATAATATAATAAACATTAATATTAAATATTAATAAATATTAATATTCAGTAAAGTATTG
The DNA here is from genome assembly GCF_902635505.1 of Sarcophilus harrisii. Taxonomy (NCBI): domain Eukaryota; kingdom Metazoa; phylum Chordata; class Mammalia; order Dasyuromorphia; family Dasyuridae; genus Sarcophilus; species Sarcophilus harrisii. Next base: position 127,965,144 of record NC_045428.1, on the reverse strand, counting down.
AATGCAATAAGCTCCAGACCATTGTAGATACACTTAAAAACATATTTATCATGCTGCATAAGATAAATCTTATCAAAAAGGGGAAAAAAGCAAGCAAACAACAACAAAAAACATGAAAATACTCTTTCAGTCCTCGCAGTCCTCTCTCTGGGTACAGATGGTTCTCTCCATCACAAGTCCACTGGAATTGGCTTGAATAACCTCATTGTTGGAAAGATTCACATCCATCAGAATTCACCATTATATAATTTTGTTGTTAATGTATACCTTTTTCTCTTGGTTGTATTTACTTCCCTTTGCTTCAGTTCATATAAATTATTTCAGACCTTTCTGATATGGTAGAGAATCTTAAGTGAGATCTCAATACTTATAACATATACCTATGCAATGAATTGCAGCCCTGACAATGACTAACTGGGTGTTTGACTTATAGCAAGACTTCACGCCTAGAACATGGATACTTGTCCAATGTTTCTTATATTTCAGAGAAAGCCTGGCACTGATCAAAGCAATACAATAATTATGTGATCTTGTCAGAGGCAAAACTCAAAGGTTTTACCAAGTTCAGGGCACAGATAGATTGCAGGGCCTTAACTCTGAAAAACAGGATGTCTTCTAATACTTTTACAGAAGAAAAGCCAAAAGCAGAGTGATTGTCAGCACAGTGGATTTTCTGATCTTTTGATCTTAACTAGAAGTCTGTGAACTTGTTTTAATTTTTGCAATATTTTATGAACATAATTGTTTCCTTTGTCATTTTATATATTTTATCTGAAATACTTAAAAATAACCTAAAAAAGGACCCAGGACAAAAAGATTCTTCATTTTTCCCTCCTTCTCTCTTTTTCTTTCTCTCATACACACACACACACACACACACACACACACACACACATGTACACACACACACATACACATACACATAAATCTCACTCACACAAACAAAAGATTTCAAATCTTTTCTAAAGGAGAATAAAAATCAACTTTGTAAGAGCTAAACCTTGCATAGAAAGTACTTAGGTCCACTGGACTCTCCAATTCTTCTCTTAGTTATTGTGGGGCAGTTGAATAAGCTTACACATGAGGAAGACCTTTAGGACTGAGTGGAACCAAGGTGGTGGAGAGACCACATGACTTTCTGTTACCTACTCTGACCTTTTTTCAACGGTAGATTAAGCTTCTAAATTGGTTTTGGAGTCAGAGAATCCACAGATATTTGCAGTACAACACATTTTCAAATGAAGAGATCTGTTTCAAATAGGAGGTGGGGTAGTCTGCTAAGCCCAGACCACAGCACAGGGAGACTAGAGCAATGAGCTGGGTTGGGGAGTCAGAGTGTGGCAGCTTCCACACACCTAGGAATCTTCTGTGAGCCTCTCAGGCTACTCTATTCTGGTTGCAAACAAATAATTTGGCAGATTTGCCACAACACACAATTGTAAATCACTGTGCCCCAGAAGAAATCCTATGCTGGACCTAGCTGGGATAATCTGGCACCAAAAGTCAATAAGCAGAACTAACCCAGGGCGCAGACTGAGGGTCGTCAGCAGTAGCAAGATCACGGCAGGCAACTCACACTGAGCAAACTAGAGTGGGGTGGGGTGTGATCTCAGCTGTTTCTGTGGAAAGAACTTTACTGTCACAGTGTGGCTATTTTGCCTTGGCAGCGAGCCAGTAGACCAGCAGAGCAGCTGTAAACACAGAACGTAAAGACTATAACCCTGAAAAGCTAGGGTCTCTCAGGACCTGGCCACACCCAACCAGAGTGTCTAAGAATCTCAGAGCACAGATGCAGCACAGCACAGCAATTGCTGTCCTGCTAGTGTCTCACTGCTGCCCCACCCCCTCTAATCCCCCAGTCTGTAAAGGAAGCTTGGTAATATCATTCAACCCCTCCCTCCCCTCCCAAAAAAAAGCAGATTGAATTTGTTTTTTTGCTAGTTTGTCTTCTTTGATTCTTCTCTGACAAAATGAGCAAAATATTTAAATGGACTAACTATTAATACCTTCTATATGGATAGAAAGCAGACTTTAACCCTGAGGAAACTAAAAACAGACTGTCTTCCCCAAAGAGGAATATGATCTGGTCCTCAACACACAAGATTCTCATAGAAGAAATTAAAAAGGCTCTCACAAGAGAGTTAGAAGAAAAATGGGAAAGGGAAAGGGAAGCTTGGCAACAGAGTATGGATAAGTCATGCCATTCATTTAAAGATAAAGTGGATAAAGAAGTCAAATCCTTGAAAAACAGAATTAGTGAATTGGAAAAAGAAAATAGCTCTCTAAAAAATAAAATTGACAAAATGGCTAAAAAAATTCCATAGAACAAAACAACTCACTGAAAAATTCAACTGGACAATTAGAAAAAGATATAAAAAAGTGAGTGAAGAAAATAATTCATTGAAAAGCAGAATTCAGCAAATGGAATTAAATGACTCAAGAAGATGCCAAGAATTAGTCAAGCAAAACCAAAAAAAAAAAAAAAAAGAAACAATGGAAAAAACGTCTAATATCTTCTTGGGAAAACAACAGACTTGGAAAATAGATCTAGGAGAGACAATATGATAATTATTGTACTCCCTAAAAATGTGATGAAAAAAAGAGCCTGGGCACTATTTTCCAGGAAATTATCAAATAGGACTCCCCAGAAGTTATAGAAACAGAGGGTAAAATAGACACTGAAAGAATTCATTGATCACCTACTGAAAGGGACCCAAAAATCAAAACTCCAAGAAATATAGTGACTAAATTCCAGAACTATCAAACCAAAGAAAAAAAATTACAAAATATTAGAAAAAATCAATTCAAATATAGAGGAGCCACAATAAGGATTACCCAGAATCTAGCAGCATCCACATTAAAGGATCGAAGAGCCTGGAATATGATAGTCTGAAAAGCTAAAGAAGTTGGTATGTAGCCAAAAATAACTTATCCAGTCAAAATGAGCATTTTTTTTCTAGGGAAGAAGATGGACATTCAAAGAAATAAGTGAATTTCGTCCATTTCTGATGAAAAAAAAAATGCAACAAAACAAAAAAGTTTGTTCTCCAAATATAAAACTCAAGAGATACCTAAAACTATAATTTATATGTATATCTGCTATAAAGAACACATGTATAATTTGTTCTAGAAATGAGAGGTAGAAAGGAAATTGTACAAGGAAAAAGGTAAAGTGGTGGTACTACACCTCAGGAAGAGGCAAAGGAAACCTATTATATCTGAAAGAAAGAATGGAGGGTGATAAACATAGTGTGTATCATACTGTCACCAGAATTGGCTTAAAGAGAAAAATATTAGATATATTCGATTTATAGTGAAACTTTTCCACTTCATTGAAAAGTGACAGGGGGAAAAGTAAAAAGAGAAGGAGTAAGCAAAGTGGAAGGGAATACAGAAATTGTGAGGAAAAGGGGTAATATAGGATGATGAACTCTAAGGTGGGGGGAGGAATACTTGAAAGGGAGGGCTGTGAGAAGCAAGAGGTGCTCATAAGTTGTGAATACTGGGGAGGGGAGTAAGGGGGAAGGAAAGGAGAAAATCGTAAACAGGGGTTAACATATGGCAAGTAATGCAGAATTGGTAAGTTTAACCATAAATGTGAATGGGGTAAACTTCCTCATAAAGAGAAAGCAGTTAGGAGACAGCCAGAATCTTACAATAAGTTGGTTACAGGAAACACATCTAAAGCAGGGTGATACATATAGAGTAAAGGTAAAAGGTTGGAGCAGAATCTATTATGCTTCAGGTGAAGTCAAAAAAGCAGGGGTAGCCATCTTCATCTCAGATCAAGCAAAAGCAAAAAGTGATCTAATTAAAAGAGATAAGGAAGGTCACTATATCTTGCTAAAAGGTAGCATCGATAATGAAGAAATATCAATATTAAGCATATATGCACTAAGTAGTATAGCATCTAAATTTTTAAGAGAGAAATTAAGAGAGCTGCAAGAAGAAATAGACAGCAAAACTATAATAGTGGGAAATTTCAACCTTGCAATCTCAGAATTAGATAAATCAAACCACAAAATAAATAAAAAAGAAGTCAAAGAGGTAAACAGAATAGTAGAAAAGTTAGATAGGATAGATCTTTGTAGAAAACTAAACGAAGACAGAAAGGAGTACACTTTCTTCTCAGAAATTCATAGAACTTAAACAAAAATTGATGGTATATTAGGACATAAAACCCTCAAACTCAAATGCAGTAAAGCAGAAATAGTAAATGCATCCTTTTCAGACCACGATGCAATGAAAATTACATTCAGTAAAAAGCCAGGGGAAATTGACCAAAAATAATTGGAAACTAAATAATCTCATACTAAAAAATGATTGTGTGAAACAATAAATCATATACATAATTAATAACTCCACCCAAGAAAATGACAATAATGAGATGTCATACCAAAATGTGTGGGATGTAGCCAAAGTGATAATAAGGGGAAATTTCATATCTCTAGAGGCCTACTTGAATAAAATAGAGTAAGAGAAGGTCAATGAATTAGGCTTGCAACTAAAGATGCTAGAAAAGGAACAAATTACTAACTCTCAGTCTCTAAATTTGAAATTCTAAAAATAATAGGAGAGATCAATAAAATTGAAAGTAAAAAAAAAACTATTGAATTAATTAATAAAATAAAGAGTTGGTTCTATGAAAAAACCCACAAAATAGACAAACCCTTAGTAAATTTGATTTTACAAAGTAAAGAGGAAAATCAAATTGTTAGTCTTAAAAATGAAAAGGGAGAACTCACCACTAATAAAGAGGAAATTAGAGCAATAATTAGGAATTACTTTGCCCAACTTTATGACAATAAATTTGATAACTTAAATGAAATGGAAGAATACCTTCAAAAATATAGCTTGCCCATTTTAACAGAGGAAGAAGTAAATACACTAAGAAGTCCCATTTTAGAAAAAGAAATAGAACAAGCTATTAACCAACTCCCTAAGAAAAAATCCCCAGGAGCAGATGGATTTACATGTGAATTCTACCAAACATTTAAAGAACAATTAACTCCAATGCTATGTAAACTATTTGAAAAAATAGGAATTGAAGGAGTCCTGCCAAATTCCTTTTATGAAAGACTTGGTACTGATACCTAAAGCAGGTAGGTTGAAAACAGAGAAAATAAATTATAGACCAATCTCCCTAATGAATATCGATGCAAAAACTTGAATAAAATATTAACAAATAGATTCTAGAAAATCATCCACACATCATGACCAAGTAGGATTTATACCAGGAATGTAGGGCTGATTCAATATCAGGAAAACTATTAGCATAATTGACTATATCAAGAACCAAATTAAGAAAATCCATATGATCATCTCAATTGATGCAGAAAACATTTGATAAAATCCAACATCCATTCCTAATAAAAACACTTGAGAGGATAGGAATAAATGGACTTTTCCTTAAAATAGTCAGGAACTTCTATTTAAAACTGTCAGTAAGGATCATATGTAATGGGGAAAAACTGGAACCTTTCCCAGTAAGATCAGGAGTGAAACAAGGTTGCCCACTATCACCATTATTATTCAATATTGTATTAGAAACACTAGCTTCGGCAATAAGATTCAAGAAAGAAATTAAAGGAATTAGAGTAGTTAATGAGGAAACCAAAGTATCACTCTTTGCAAATGATATAATGGTATATTTAGAGAACCTCAGAGATTCTATGAAAAAACTATTAGAAATAATTCATAACTAGCAAAGTTGCAGGATACAAAATAAATCCACATATCTTAGCATTTTTTGTACATCACCAACAAAATCCAATAGCAAGAGATACAAAGAGAAATTCCATTCAGAATAACTGTCAATAGCATAAAATATTTGGGAATCTATCTACCAAAGGAAAGTCAGGAATTATATGAGTAAAATTACAAAACACTTTCCACACAAATAAAGCCATATTTAAATAATTGGAAAAAAATATTAAGTGTTCTTGGATAGGCAGAGTGAATATAATAAAGATGGCAATACTCCCTAAACTAATCTATTTATTTAGTGCTATACCAATTAGAGTCCCAAGAATCTATTTTAATGACCTAGAAAAAATAACCACAAAATTTAAATGGAAGAACTAAAGGTTAAGCATTTCAAGGGAATTAATGAATAAAAAAATCAAATGAAAGTGGCCTAACTGTATCTGATCTAAAACTATATTATAAAGCAGCAGTCACCAAAACCATTTGGTATTGGCTAAGAAATAGATTAGTTCATCAGTGGAGTAGGTTAACTTCACATGACAAAATAGTCAATACTATACCAATCTAGTGTCTGACAAACCCAAATATCCTAAATTATCAGATAAGAATTCATTGTTTGACAAAAACTGCTGGGAAAGATAGACATTAGTATGGCAGAAATTAGGCATGGCCCCGCACTTAACATCATACGCTAAAATAAGATCAAAATGGGTCCATGGATTAGGCATAAAGAACGAGATCATAAATAAATTAGAGGAACATAGGATAGTTTATCTTTCAGACTTGTGGAGGGGGAAGGAATCTGTGGTCAAAGAAGAACTAGAAATCATTATTGAGCACAAAATAGAAAATTTTGATTATATCAAATTAAAAAACCTCTGTACAAACAAAACTAATGCAAACAAAATTAGAAGTGAAGCAACAAACTGGGAAAACATTTTTACAGTTAAAGGTTCTGATAAAGGCCTCATTTCCAAAATATATAGAGAATTGACTCTAATTTATAAGAAATCAAGCCATTCTCCAATTCATAAATGGTCAAAGGATATGAACAAACAATTTTCAGATGATGAAATTGAAACTATTTTTACTCATATGAAAGAGTCTTCCAAATCATTACTAATCAGAGAAATGCAAATTAAGACAACTCTGAAATACCACTACAAACCTGTCAAATTTCCTAAGATGACAGGAAAATATAATGATGAATATTGGAGGGCATGTGGGAAAATTGGGACAATGATTCATTGTTAGTAGAATTGTGAATGAATCAAACCATTTCTGGAGCGCAATCTGGAATTACACCCAAAAAGTTATCAAACCATGCATACCCTTTGATCCAGCAGTGTTACTAGTGGACTTATACACCAAAAAGATACTAAACAAGGGAAAGGGATATGTGCCAAAATGTTTGTGGCTGCCCTTTTTGTAGTGACTAGAAACTGGAAATTGAATGGCTGTCCATCAATTAGAGAACTGTTGGGTAAATTGTGGTATATGAATATATGGAACATTATTGTTCTGTAAGAAATGACCAATAGGATCAATACAGAGAGGTTTGAAAAGACTTACATGAACTGATACTGAATGAAATGAGCAGAACTAGGAGACCATTATGCGCTTCAACAACAATACTGTATGAAGACGTATTCTTTTGGAAATGGATATCTTTGACAAAGAGAAGATCTAATTCTGTTCCAATTGACCAATGATGGACAGAATCAGCTATACCCAGAGAAGGAAAACTGGGAAATGAGTGTAAACTGTTTGCATTTTTGTTTTTCTTCCCAGGTTATTTTTACCTTCCAAATCCAATTCTTCCTGTGCAACAAGAGAACTGTTCAGTTCTGCCCACATATATTGTGTCTGGGATATATTATAACATATTTAACATGTACAAGACTGCTTGCCATCTTGTGGTGGGGGTGGAGAGAAGGAAGGGAAAAATCAGAAGTGAGTGCAAGAGATAATGTAAAAAATTACCTATGCATATGTAATGTCAATTAAAAGCTATAATTATTTTTAAAAAGAAAGTAAATAAAAAAGAAAGAAAAAAATAACAAAAAACCTCAAAAGAACTCTCATCATAGGCAGCTTTTATAAAGAAAGAGAAGACCAGAATTCATGAGGTTCTTAAAGGCAAATCAGTTCCAGATGAAGCCCCGAAAGAGATATCATCTGGTCCCCATTTCAAAAGACTTTCTTGGAAGATTTCATAAAGGATCTTAAAAGAGAGTTAGAAGAAAAATGGGGAAAGGAAATGAGATCTTTGCAAGAATGGATGGGAAAAAACATATAACTCCCTACAAAATACATTTGATGAAATAGAAAAAAAGCATATAGTTTTTTTTATGAAACAGATTTGAAAAAGATTCCAATAAACTGAAAAACAAAAATTGTTAAATCGAAAAAAGTGCAATGAATAAAACAATTCAATTGGTCAAATAAAAAAGGAGTTTAAAAAAAGGTAACTGAAGAAAATAATACACTATAAATTAAAATTGAACAAATGTAGTGAATAACTCAATAAATTTCAAGAATCAGTCAAACAAAAACAAAAAGAAATGAAAAAAGAAGAAAATATGAAGTATCTCCTAGAAAAAACAACTCATGTAGAAAATAAATCTAGGAGAGATAATCTAAGGATTATTGAACTTCCAAAGCCATGATGAAAAAAAGAACCTAGATATTATCTTATAGGAAATTATAAAGGGAAACTGTCCTGATATCTCAGAATCAGAAGGTAAAATAGCAAATTGAAAGAAGTTACCGATCGTTTCTTGAAAGAGACTGCAAAATTAAAACCCCAAGGAATATAATGGCTAAATTTCAGAACTATTGCACCAAGGAAAATATATTGCCAGCAGCCAGAAAGAAGCAATTTAAATACTGAGGAACCATAATTAGAATTACCCAGGACCTAGCAGTGTCCATCTTAAAGGATCTAAGGACCTGTAATCTGATATTCCAAAAGGGAAAGGGACTTGAATTACAGTCAAGAATAAGCTATCCACCTAAATGAGCATTTCAGGGAAGAAGATGGACATTCAATGACATAGTTGAATTTCATCTATTTCTAATGAAATACCCAGAATTGAACCCCCCCCCCCAAAAATGATCTCCAAACACAGAACTCAAAACAAGCATAAAAAGTAAAAAGGAAAGAACTCTTGAAAACTATATTTCTGTTATGGGCATACTTAGAGAGTGCAGGAATAATTTGATTTTGTTATGATATTAAAAAGAAACGAGGTGGAAAGGGGATTGTACTGGAAAAAGAGGAAAAAGATAAAATAAGAGAAATTACATCTCACAAAGAGGCAAAGAAGACCTATTATAACTGAGGAAAAGGAGGGAGGGGGACAAACATTGTGTGGATTTTACTCTCCTTTTACTCTTGGATTAAAGAGAGAATATCAGATATATTTGTTTTCACAGAGAAACTTGTATCACCTTATAGGGAAGTTGGAGAGAAATGGGGAAAAGAAAGGGAAAGACTAATAGAAAGGAAAACAAAAGTATTAGGGTGAAGGTGTAAAAAAGTGATAGAGGTTCTAAAGGGGGAGAGCTGTTTAAGGGAAGTGGTCATCAGAAGCAAAATACTGGGGAGGAGGGAAAGAGAAATGGAAAGCAAAGAATAACTTAGGAGGGTAAATAAGATCTCAGGAAATACAGAATTAATTATTTTACCTGTGAATGTGAATAGGATGAACTCTCCCATAAAATGGAAGCAGATAACAGACTGGATGAAAAGACAGAATCCTATAATGTATTCTTTAAAAGAAACACATTTAAAGCAGAGTGATACAGAATAAAGGTAAGGGCTGGATCAGGATCTATTATGCTTCAGATGAAGTTAAAAAAAAAAAAAATTGGGGTAGCAATCCTGATCTCCTGATCTCAGATTAAGTAAAAGCAAATGTAGATCTAATTAAAAGGGATAATGAAAGAAACTCTATTTTACCAAAGGGTACCATAGAAAATGAAGCCATATCAAAACAGAAGTTGAGAGATGCAAGAAGATATAGACAGCAAAACTATACTAGTGGGGGATCTCAACTTTGCTCTCTCAGAAGTAAATAAATGAAACCACAAAATAAATAAGAAAGGAATTAAGGAGGTAAACAGAATGTCAGAAAGTTTAGATATGATAGATCTTTGAAGAAAATTGAATGGAGATAGAAAGGAATTTACTTTTTTCCTTAGTGGTTCATGGACCCCATACACAAATTAGCCATGTATTAGGGCATACAAACCTCAAAATATAATGCAGAAAGGATGAAATAGTAAATACATTTTTTTCAGATCATGATGCAATAAAAATCAAATGCAATATAAAGCCAGGAGAAATTGCATTCAAAATGACTGTTGTTAGTAAAAATTTATAGGAACTTATCTGCCAAGGGAAAGTCAGAATTATATGAACACAACTACAAACCACTTTCCACATAAATAGTCAGATCTAATCAGTTGGAAAAATATCAAGTGCTCATGTGTAGGCTAAGTGAATATAACAAAAATGATAATACTATCTAAATTAATCTACTTATTTAGTGTCATACCAAACTCCCATAAAATTATTTTACAAACCTAGAAAAATAATAACAAAGTTCATCTGGAAGAACAAATGGAATTTAGGGTATTTCAAAGGAATTAATGAAAAAGAAAGCCAATGAAAGTTGTCTAGATGTGTCAGACCTAAAACTACATTAAAAAGAAGCAGTCATCAAGAAATAGAGTAGTTGATCAGCGGAATAGGTTAGGATCATAGGACTCTTATGTTCAATAATTATAATAATCTAGTGTTTGACAAACCCAAAGACTCCAGCTTTTGGGATAAGAACTCACTATTTGACAAAAACTGCTTGGAAAATTGGAAATTAGTATGCCAGAAACTAGGCACTGACCCACACCTAACATCGTATACCAAGATATTGTTGAATGACTTAGGCTTCATGACCTAAGCATAAAGAATGATTTATAAACAACTTAGAAAAACATAGGATAGTTTACCTCTCAGACCTGTGGAGGAAAAAGGAATTTGTGACCAAAGAAGAACTGGGGATTATTATTGATCACAAAATATATAATTTTGATTATATTAAGTTAAAAAGGTTTTGTACAAATCAAACTAATGCAGACAAAATAAGAAGGGAATCAATAAATTGGGAAAACATTTTTACATTCAAAGGTTCTGAAAAAGGCCTCATTTCTAAAATATATAGAAAATTGACTCCAATTTATAAGAATTGAAGCCATCCTCCAATTGATAAATGGTCAAAAGATTGGAACAGAAAATTTTTAGAGGAAGAAATTACAACCATTTCTAATCATATGGAAAAGTATTCTAAATTACTACTGATCACAGAAATACAATTAAGACTGAGATACCACTATACACCTCTCTGATTGGCTAAAATGACAAGAAAAGATTAAGATGAATATTGGAGGGGATGCAGAAAAAGTGAGACAATAATACATTGTTGGTGGAACTGTGAATAGATCCAGTCATTCTAGAAAGCAATTTCAAATTACACTCAAAAAGTTATCAAACTATGCATGCCCTTTGATCCAGCAGTGTTTCTACTGGGCCTATATCCCTAAGAGATCTTATAGGAAGGAAAGGGGCCTACAGGTGCAAAAATATTTGTGGCAGCCCTTTTACATAGTGGCAAGAAAGTGGAAAGTGAGTGGATGTTCATCAATTGGAGAATGGCTGAATAAGTTGTGGTATATGAATGTTATGGAATATTATTGTTCTATAAGAAATGATCTGGAGGATGATTTTCTTTTTTTTTTTAATAACTTTTTATTGACAGAACCCATGCCAGGATAATTTTTTACATTATCCCTTGTATTCACTTCTGTTCGGATTTTTCCCCTCCCTCCCTCCACCACCTCCCCCAGATGGCAAGCAGTCCTATAGATGTTGAAGAAGTTACAGTGTATCCTAGATACAATATATGTGTGCAGCACCGAACAGTTCTCTTGTTACACAGGGAGAATTGGATTCAGAAGGTAGATATAACCCAGGAAGAAAAACAAAAATGCAAACAGTTTACATTTATTTCCTAGTGTTCTTTCTTTGGGTGTAGCTGCTTCTGTCCATCATTGATCAACTGGAACTGAATTAGATCTTCTCTTTGTCGAAGGAATCCACTTCCATCAGAATACATCCTCATACAGTATCTTTGTTGAGGTATATAATGATCTCCTGGTTCTACTCATTTCACTCAGTATCAGTTCATGTAACTCTTGCCAATCCTCTCTGTATTCATCCTGCTGGTCGTTTCTTACAGAACAATAATATTCCATAACATTCATATACTACAATTTACTTAACCATTCTCCAATTGATGGGTATCCATTCATTTTCCAGTTTCTAGCCACTACAAACAGGGCTACCACAAACATTTTGGCACATGGAGGATGATTTTCAAGAGCCCTGAAGAGACTTATATGAATTGATGCTAAGTGTAATGAGCAGAACCAGGAGATCATTGTACAGGGCAATATCAGAATGATCAATTCTGATGAATGTAACTCTTTCCAACAATGAGATGATTCAGGCTATTTGCAATGACCTTGTGATGAAGATAGCCATCTACATATAGAAAGAGGACTGTGGGAACTGAATGTGGATCACAACATAACATTTTCACTCTTTTTGTTGTTGTTGTTTGCTTGCATTTTGTTTTCTTACTTCATTTTCTTTCCTTTGTGATCTGATTTTTGTTGTGCAGCAAGCGAATTGTATAAATAGGTTTACACGTATTGGATTTAACATATATTTTAACATATATATTTCATTGCTTGCCATCTAGAGGAGCAGGTGGGGGAAAGAAGGAAAAATCTTTGTATTTCAATATATCTTCAAAAATCCCCCAAAATGATTTTCTTAAAATATCAGGACAGAACATGCTATTTTACATTCCCTTCCTCCTCCCATTAATAAACATCATGTCGCTATTACTGCCAAAATCAAATATAAAATCCTTTGTTTGGCATTTGACCTTTTTCTACCATTCTAAACTTTCTAAACTTAAACTATGCATTCTATTCTCCTCCATGATTTGCCAATACTAATTGTTTTTCTATTCACATGACAAATCTTCTCTTATCTCCATTCTTAGAACTTTTTCTCTCAAGACCTTTGATGTATTTCATTCATAGTTTTCTGTAAGGTTCAATTTTAGAGGCACCTCAAATTTGAAGGCACCGGAGATTTTTCTATTCCCTTCAGCTTCCAGTGTCATTCACTTTGTATCTGACATCTACTCTATTTGTCTCGTAGATATTGAATTATATATGTTTTCCCCTCATTAGAATATAAAATCCTTGATGGCAGAGACTTTTCTTTTTGTTTCTTCTTTATTTCTGAACTGCTTACTTTGGAAGCTCATATATAGTACATTCTTAAGACATATTTGTAGATTGATTGGCTGAGTAATTTAGTGTTTTACTGTTTATATCAAGTCCAATTCTGTCATTTTTTGGATAAGAAAATTGAGGCACAGTCAAATATTAAGTGACTCACCTAATATCACATAACTACTAATAGAGACATGATTGGAACTCAGACCTTCTTGACACCAAGTTAACCTCTGCCAACTATTCCATTTAGATGCCTAAGTAGATGGATAATAAAATTTAGCTGAATTCAGTTAAAACATTGTTTTTAATTCTCTCAAACAGAAAGCTTTAACACACCGTGGAAAATGTGAATTATACAAAACATTTGTCTGTGTATGTGAACATTTTCCTTTTGGTAATAGGCAATTGAAAATAATAACTAAAAAGACCAATAACATATATGGCTAAAAAAATCTACCTAATGCAGACATACCTTGTCTTTGAAATTCTTCTCTATTATTCTTTTTTTAGTTAATGATCATAGTTTCATTGGTTGTCATCTAATTTTAAAGTTTTGTAAGAGATATTTTAAGTCAACAGACAAATATTTTGGATAGAAATGATGATACCTCTTTTCTTTCTTTATGTGGCTCGAATTATCATGACTTTACCAGATACCAATTCCCATGTTCTCTTTAAAATAAGTTTTGTTTATTAAACACTGAAAGTTCTTACATAATACTAAATCTAGAAGTCATATTGGTGATCATGTAGACAAGGGGTTCTCCACCTTTTATACATTATGAATAATTTAAGTTGGCTCATGATATAGCATACATAGGAATGTTCTCCTGAGAAGTTGATATTTATCTTTACCTTTAGTCCTTTACCTAGGTTCTATTTGAGCAAATCGTTCAAGCTTCATACTTTCAGTTAAGCAAGGGTAAAGCTTGTGCTTTTCTTCCTAGGGATGGCTCAAATTAATGACTATGCAACCAAGAGTGGAAAGCACTCAGCTCAGGAATAATAGCCAGTCATCTATCCTAAGAAGAAGGCAAAAGAGGCTGAGAGAGACTTAGGTAACTGCCTCAGGCTCTCTTTCACAGTTCATATTCTATCTGCTATGTGAGAGTAATCATCACAATTTCTGGTTGAGTGGGATAGACAAATATTCTTTCTCTCTTCTTCAAAACCTCAATATAAGTCTGATGGTAAAGATACCATTTAGGCATCTAAATGGAATAGTTGGCAGAGGTTAACTTGGTGTCAGGAAGGTCTGAGTTCCAATCACGTCTCTATTAGTAGTTATGCAATATTAGGTGAGTCACTTAATATTTGACTGTGCCTCAATTTTCTTATCCAAAAAATGACAGAATTGGACTTGATATAAACAGTAAAACACTAAATTACTCAGCCAATCAATCTACAAATTGAGAAATTTCTCAATGTGCTTCGGAGAGGTGAAGACAGTAATAGAAGAAGCTGTACTCTACTTAAAGTCTATTGATTGAAAATGTCCTCTTGCTCAGTAGCCACTTTGATATCAACAAAAGATCACCAGATCCCTGCCCTCAACAACTTGTCACAAGGAGCAAGGGATTAATGTAAAGATATTTTTCCCCTCAGACCAAAGTGCAAGTCCACCAGACCAGTAATGAGGCTGCTGTATCACCCCAAAGCATAAATCATTCACTGCTAAACTAGAACATCTCTCTCAAGAGATATCCCACTGTACAGAGGATCAGAGGGTTCCCTTTAGTTTGACTGAAAGGAGAGAAACACCACAGATAAAAGTCACAATCACATTGTAACTCAGGAAAATCAATTACTGTTACATCTTTCTTTGTTCAGAATCTTTTCTTCAGCAACTGGTCTTTACTAGTCAAAAAGACTTATGTAAAAGGCTTTCTCTTTTTCTCTAGTTGACTGAGCCTGCTCATAGCTTTTTCCATCTCTAAATCACAGCCTATTTTGGAAATTTTCTCGGGCAAAGTGTTTTCTTTACTTTTCAGTACACTATCTCTTTAAGAGATATTAATCAAATGAGTGCCATGTAAAGTGTATTTTTTTTTCTTTAATGGTATTTTAAAATAGTATTAAGAAATTTGCTTCAACAACAATACTATATGATGATCAATTCTGATGGACATGGCCCTCTTCAACAATGAGAGGAGCCAAATGAGTCCACTAGAGCAGTAATGAATTGAACCAGCTACACCCAGCGGAAAAACTCTGGGAATGAGTGTGAACCACTACATAGAATTTCCAATACCTACATTTCTGTCTGCCTGCATTTTTTATTTCCTTCAAGGGTAAATTGTACATTATTTCAAAGTCCAATTTTTCTTGTGCAGCAAAATAACTGTATGGACATGTATACATATATTATATTTAACCTATACTTTAACATATTTAACATGTATTGGTCTACCTGCCATCTGGGGGATGGGGTCGGGGGAAGGAGGGGAAAAAGTCAAACAAAAGGTTTTGCAATTGTCAATACTGAAAAATTACCCATGCATATATCTTGTAAATAAAAAGCTATAATTAAAAAAATAGTGATGACAATAGATTAGTTTGCATTCTGCCTAACCAGGAAACTTTGGGCTGAGGCCCCAGAATTGGGTTGGTATCACTAATTCCTTTTCCTGTCCTCCAGGTTTCCCTTAATTTAATTACTTCAGGAATTAATTTCTCTTCCAAAGGTCTCAGTTCTCTACCTTCATCTTAGCTTCCTGAGGAAGAGAAAAAAAATCTATTTTTGTCTTTTATGTAAGAGTGACTTCCCAGATGGGGGAGGAGGAGAAGAATAAAAAAGGGGTGTAGAGTATTAAAAACTAATCAGTTATAGAAAATTCATGTTTATTCACTTGGAAGAAAGTTAGGCAACAAAGCAACCTAAAATGTTTGCGATCATTTGAAAGGTTAGTATCAAATGTCTGTAGAACATTGCAACAATGTTGCTTATCAGATATACATTTTACCTTCACTAAATAAAGTGAGATCTATATACAGTAAACTTTAGTTTCAGGTGCTCCCTCTGTATATAGTCTAACTTTTCCCTCTCAGTCTGCTACTGTAGCTTCACCAGTAAACAATAACCTTCTGTTAAGTAGACATACAATAGCTGAAAATACTGACGAAATACTGACCCCCAAACTCTCTAAAAATCCTTGAAGGAGAGATTCTCCTTGAACCTTGCATCTGTGGGACCCCACCCAAGGGAAACAAGATAAACAATTTCATTCTGTTATCTAGGTGGGGCTAGTTGAGTCTGTAGCTGGAGAATTCCAATCCTACTGAATTAAAGAGACTTATCCAATTCTATTCAATTCCTGGTTAAACTCCACCTACTAGCCCCCACAGGGGACTGCCCTCTGCTTGTAGCCAAGGCTTCTGTTATAAAAAAAAAAAAAAAAAAAAGCCAATCTTAAACCCTCTCCTTGCAGAAAACCTAACATGCCATGTCATACCATGCTATGCCATGCTATACCAAGGAAACCTCTGTCCAATGGAATAATATTCTTTTTCAGTGTTACCTCTCTTTATCTCCCTCACCTGTTTCCCTAAGGAGACTTTATATCTCTCTGTTGGGATTTCACTACTAGAAATTTTACTTCTCTTCTGGGACCTTGCCACAAAGGAATTCAGCCTTTCTGTTGATATATAGCAAAGGCTGCCTTGCCAATGCCAAGAAAAAAAAATCTTTTTCCAATCTAGATTTAGGGTTCACAAATTCCTTTAAGAAGGACTTCTGCACCTCCAAAAAGGGGTGGTTCCCACAACTGCCTATGCTGCATCAATCCTAAAGGGGATTTAGGGAAGCCAAACCTCTTAATTTGCTTCCCTGAACCCTGAACCTGCCACTAATCTCATCATCTAATTTCCTGACCACCAGAAACCCTAGTCTCAACATTTTCATTCCCTGAACACTAATCTCATCAATACCATATACTTTTTGAGTTGATCACAAAGACTTGAACCAAAGGAAAGAAGATATATGTGGAAGTAGGGGTGAGTCTTTCTTTTGGCATGATGCAGACATATCTGGGAGATCATGTGCTCAACGGGGCCAGAGAAAAGTGGGCTAGATGTAGATAGGGATACCTCGCCAGTCCTATACTTTGGAAAGTTGTCTTTCAAGGTCAGTAGTACAGTAGGAAAGAAGATCTTGAAAAGTAGTAGTTGCCTTTTAAATTGATCCATGGAAATGTGCCTCAGCAGCCAAAGATAGGATCATGGCCAATAAGACATAGAGAAAGGATATCTGCATCTGCTTTAAAGTGGGTGAGTGTATTTAGGATCCCTCCATTATATATGTTCCTGAAAGTGTTTATTCATATATACTCCTTACAAAATGTTTTCATTACAATAATCCTGTGAAGGTAATGTTAGTATTAACTCCATAGTAAAGAGGAATAACTGAGCTAGGAAAAGTTCAACAAAGTTTAGGAATATAATTATAGTGTTTAAAAATTTATCCATTTTTATGGATAAAATAATTTATCCATTGTCTTATAGATATTTATTAAATGCTTACTGTGAACAGGGCACTCTAATGAGGAATTTAATGGATACTAAGAATAAGACAGAATCCTTGCCCTCATTAGACAGACAGGAAAATTAGACATGCACCCAAATAGTTATAACATAAAGTATATGATGCAGTTCAATATAGAAGTGCAATATAATCTGCTAGTTTAGAGCAGTAAGGGGTTTCTTAAGGGATTGCATTTGCAGGGAAGGAAAAGATTGGAGAACAATTCTAAAGATTAGAGAAAGTGTTCTATATTGTGTTATTAAATTCTCACAATACTATTGGAAAATAAACAGGGCAAATGTAAATACCATTGTTTTATAGATGTGGAAATTTTGAATTAAGTTAAGAGACTTGCTTCAGATGACAAATGAAATAAATGGTGGCAGCAGGACAAGAAAGGCCTAAAATTGTAACACTTAAATCATTATGCTCACTAAGCAGCTACTGCAGTGTTCCAATAAAAGATTATGGACTCTCATAACTGTTATGTCAATGTTTGATTTAATTTTGTCTCTGAATTTCTAAACTGAGATAATATTTCTGATATGGATGATTGTTTCAATACTTATTAAGACTATTATGGGGCAATTAGCTGGTGCAGTGCATAGAGCACCAGCCCTGAAATCAGGAAGACCTGAAATCAAATTTGGCCTCAGACACTTAATGCTTCCTAGCTATGTGATTCTGGGCAAGTCACTTAACCCCAATTGCCTCCTCAGCAAAAAGGAGCAAAAAAAAAAAAAAAAAAAAAAAAAAAAAAAACAATTATGTACAAAAAAGGATTATTATAATGCTATAATAAATATTATGTACAAATAATATTGTGTACATTATAGTAAATATTATATACAAATCAATTATTAATGTCTGAATAAATACTAGAGAAAATTAATTGGTATTTTAGAATTGTTCAAACCACTGAGCCAATGGATATAATCCAAAAGATAATTCTCAAACTGTTTTTAGGGCTTGGAACATGAATTATTTATGTTGCTCAATTTTAATCAATGGGACTTCATTTTATAAAGTGAAGACCAGCTTTAAGACTAGACTGAGTAAATTAAATACCAACTCTTCAAATAAAACTGACAATCTTATATCTTGTGGTCTGAAAAAATATGCCTTAATATGTTTAACTTCAATTGCTATATGCTTCATAATAAGAGATAGGGGGAGACGAAAGAGAATCTTACAGTCATTCTCCCTAAAATTACAATAGTAGTACTTTGCATGTCAAAGGAAGAGTTTGGGGAAGTGTCACTTGTATCATTTAAACATACTTTCTACATAGTAGGCAACAATCAAAAGGAAATTAAGCACATTAATTACTTGGGGTCAAAGTTAATTAACCACATTTCTCATACTTTTGTTTTCCAGGTATTATCTCCTGGCTTCTTATATGTTCCTCAATATATTAAATTTGGTATTAACTTGGGGCGGAGCCAAGATGGCGGAGAAGACACACGCGACTGTCTAAGCTCTTCTCTTACCCTCTTGATCAATATTATATCAAGCCTCAAAAAGTCTTGACTGCTACAATTCGTAAAGATAAGAAGTAGAACAACTCACCAGCCGAAGAAAATCTGCAGTCTAGCCAAAAAAGGTTGGTTCCGGGGCCAGGGGGGAGATCAGCACAGACGGGGAGAGAAATTAGGTTCCGAGGAGAGTCTCAAACCGAAAGTGAAAGCACAGATCTCAGCAGAAGCGCACAGCCCCAACCCACAGTACGGGTTTTTCCTTGGGGCAGTTGTGATCCTGAAAGGCAGGAGGACGCAGCCCAGGTTAGCCTCCAATCTGCGCAGTGGGGAGCTCGGCTTGGGGCCATAGAGCTTTTCCAGGGCCGATTTGCATTGGGCAGAGACACTGGGGCAGAGTTCGGGGCAGTCTGCGGTCTGCGGTCTGCAGTCTGTGGTCAGCTGCTAATACTCACAGTCCCACAAGAGGCTCCGGCCTGGGGCAGTGACACTTTCACCCCTTAGTCTCTAGCTGAGGGCAATCGCTAACCCACTCAGCCCTACTAAGCAGTTTGATAGCTCAGCCAGTGCTAAATCCACTTCCTGTTGGGGAAGGGAAAACTCTCATTCAGAGCACTCCCATACCTAGGCCAGAAATCGGTTTACATCTTTCCCTGCTCTGCAGAGGAAGCTGGTAACCCCCTTGCCTAGGAGACCCACCTAAAGGCTTTAAAACATGAATCAAAAGATGAAAAGAACGATCGACAGCTTCTATGCAGAAAAAGAGCAGGTCAACAAACCTGAAGAGACCCAAACAGCAAAAATGCATCAGACTGTCCTCCTTTACATGATGCTCTCATAGAAGAGACCATTAAAGTCTCAAAAGAGAGTTAGAAGATAAATGGGGAAAGGAAAGAGAAGCCTTACAAGAGAGCAACAACTTCCTGAAATACGAATTGGAAAAGTTAAAAAATTCCCAGGAAGTGCAGGGAAACAAAATTGGTGAATTGGAAAAAATAAAAAAATCTCAGGAAAGTAAGAATTGTGAATTGGAAAAAAAGAATTACTAGAAAGTAAGGTTGTGAATTGGAAAAGACAAAAGAACTTGAAGACATAGGATCTTGGAATTGGAAAAAAGAACACTCAAGAAAGTAGGATCTGTGAATTGGAAAAGAAAATAATTCACTAAAAAAAAATTAGTGAAATGGAAAAAAATTCCACAGACCAAACAATACATTTAAAAAACTCAATTGGACATATACAGAAAGAAGTAAAAAAAGCTAATGAAGAAAATAATTCTTTAAAAATTAGAACTGAACAAATAGAAACTAATGATTCATTGAGACAGCAAGAATCAGTCAAGCAAAAACAAAAAAATGACAAACTGGAAAAAACCATGAATTATCTACTTTGCAAAAACGACAGGACTTGGAAAATAGATCTAGGAGGATAATCTGAGGATTATTGGACTTTCTGAAAACTATGATGAAAAAAAGAGCTTAGATACTATTTTACAAGAAATCATCAAAGAGAATTGCCCAGATGTAATAGAAGCAGAAGGTAAAATAGGCATTGAAAGAATTCATTGAACACATTCTGAAAGAAACCCTAAAATAAAAACCCCAAGGAATATTGTGGCAAAATTTCAGAACTATCAGATTAAGGAAAAAATTTTACAAGCAGCCAAAAAAAAAGCATTTAAATACCGAGGTGCCACAATAAGGATCACCCAAGATCAGGCTGCCTCCACATTAAAGGACCGATGGGCCTGGAATCTGATATTCCGAAAGGCACAAGAACTTGAGATGCAGCCAAGAATAAACTACCCAGCTAAGCAGAGCATTTTCTTCCAGGGAAGAAGATGAACATTTAATGAAACAAATGAATTCCATTTGTTTCTGAAGAAAAAACCAGAACTAAACAAAAAATTTGATCTCCAAGCATAGAACTCAAGAGATGCAGAAAGGTAAAAATAACTCTTCAGAATTGTATTTCTGTTGTGGATATACAAAAAGAATACATGTATAATTTGATTGTACTGATATAACATAAAAAAGGGAAGTAGATATGGAAAAGGATGATGACAGAATAAGGTGGGAAGGAGGGATAAAAGAGGAAACCACATCCCACAAAGAGGCTCAGGAAACTTATCATATCTGAGGAATTTAGGAGGGGAGGAACATTGTGTGAATCTTACTCTCATCAGAGTTGTCAAAGAAAAAATAATTGACATTTGTTTTAGAAAATTCTCTCGCCCCATTAAAAACGGGGGAGGAAAAGGGAAAAGAAAGTATGGGAAGGAAGGGGAAGACTCAAAGGGGAGGGAGGATTATAAAGAGGTAACATCATGATACAAGAGGGTACATGAGTTTAAAAGGGGAAAGAGGGCTGGGGAGGCAAGAATAAGTACAGCACAATCTGGGGTTATTAGGATGGCAGGAACACAGATTTAGTAATTCTAACCGTAAATGTAAATGGGATGAACTCCCCAAAAGAGGAGGCAGATAGAAGACTGGATCAAAAGTCAGAACCCCTACAATATGTTGTTTAAAAACACATTTAAAGGCAGGGAGATACATATAGGTAAAGGTAAAGTCTGGAGCAAAAATCTATTATAGCTCAGGTGAGTCAAAGCAGGGTAGCCATCCTTATCTCAGATCAAGCAAAAGTAAAAATTGATCTAATTAAAAGAGATAAGGAAGGAACTACATCCTGCTAAAAAGTGCAACTAAACAACGAAGCAATATCAATATAAACAATATGCACCAAGTGGTATGGCACTCAACTTCCTAAAGGAGAAGTTAAGAGAGTTGCAAGAAGAAATAGACAACAAAACTGTAATAGTGTAGATCTCAACATTGCACTCTCAGAGTTAGACAAATCAAAACACAAAACAAATAAGAAGAAATTAAAGAAGTAAATAGAATATTAGAAAATTAGGTATGTTGTATCTTTGGAGAAAATTGAATGGAGATAGAAGGGAATATACTTTCTCCTCAGCAGTTCATGGCACCTATTCAAAATTGACCATTAATTAGGACATAAAGACCTAATTAAATGCGAAAGCAGAAATAATAAATGCTTTCTTTCAGATCATGACGCAATAAAAACTACATTCAACAAAAGTTAGGAAATAGACCAAAGTGGATGGAAACTAAAAATCTCATCTTAAAGAATGATTGGGTGAAGCAGCAAATTATAGATACAATTAATAATTTCACCAAGATAATGACAATGATGAGACATCATACCAAAATTTGGGATGCACCAAAGGTAATAAGGAATTTTATATTGAAACTTGAATAAAACAGAGAAAGAAAGATTGAATTGGGCTTAACAAAACAACAAAAGACAAATTAAACCCCAATCAAATAAATTGACTTCTAAATTAAGGAGAAATTAAAAATTGAAATATAAAACATTGAACTAATTAATAAAACGAGTTGGTCTTGAAAAGCCAATAAATAGATAAGCCTTTAGTAAATCTGATTAGAAAGGAGAGGAAAAGAATTAGTAATCTTAAAAATGAAAAAGAACTTTCCACCAAGGAAGAAAATTAAGAGAAATAATAAGAGTATTTGCTCAACTGTAGCAATTCTGATAACCTAAGTGAAATGGATGACTACCTCAAAAATAAGACTTGGACTAACGGGAGATAAATTTGAATAGTCCATTTCAGAAAAAGAAATAGAACAGGCAATTAACAATCCCTAAGAAAAATCCCAGGAAGGATGGATTTAATGGAATTTTACAAACATTTAAAGAACAATTGCCCCAATGTATATAAATTATTTGATAAAATAAGGAATGAAGGAGTCCTAAAATTCCTTCTGTGACACAGACATGGTACTGATAACCTAAACAGGTAGGTGAAACAAGAAAATTATAGACCAATCTCCTAATGAATATTGATGCTAAAATCTTAAATAAGATATTAGAAAAGACTACAGAAAAATCATCTCAAGATAATACACGATCAAGTAGATTTAACCAGGAATGATTTCCAATATTAGAAAACTATCAATATAATTGGCCATTTAATAACAAATTAACAAAACCATTGACATCTCAATAGATGCAGAAAAGCATTTGATAAACAACATCCATTCCTTTAAAAACACTTGAGAGTATAGGAATAAATGCCTTTTCCCTTAAAATAATACAGCATGTATTTAAAACCATCAATAACATCATATGTAATGGAGACAAACTGCAAACCATTCCCAATAAGATCTGGGTGAAACAAGGTGCCCACTATCACCGTTACTATTTAAATTGGATTAGAAACACTAGCTAGAATAAGAGCTGAGAAAAAGATTGGAATAAGAATAGAATGAAAGCCAAATTATCACTTTTGCCGATGACATGATGTATACTTAGAGAACCCCAGAGATTCTGCTAAAAAGTTTAGAAATAATCCTCAACTTTTGAAAATTTGGTTATAAAAAACCCACATAAGTCATCAACATTCTTATATATCACTAACAAAATCCAACAGTCAGAGTTACAAAGAAATTCCATTTAAAGTAACTACTGATAATATAAAATATTTAGAATCTATCTGCCAAGGGAAAATCAGAAACTTTATGAGCAAAATTACAGACCACTTTTCACACAAACTAAGTCTGATCTAACCAATTGGGAAAATATTAAATGCTCTTGGATAGGGCGAGCAAATATAATAAAGATGACAATATTACCTAAACTAATCTATTTATTTAGCCTTTATACCAATTAGACTAAAAACTTTTAATGACTAGAAAAATAACAACAAAGTTCATATGGAAAAACAAAATGTCAAGAATTTCAAGGGAATTAATGAAAAAATCAAATGATGGTGGCTTAGCTGTACCAGATCTAAAATTATATTATAGAGCAGCAGTTACCAAAACTATTTGGTATTGGCTAAGGAATAGATTAGTTGATCAGTGGAATAGATTAGGTTCAAGGTACAAAACAGTCAACAAATATAGCAACCTAGTCTTTCACAAACCCAAAGATCCCAGCTTGGATAAGAACTTACTGTTTGATAAAAATTGCTGGGAAAAATTGGAAACTAATATGGCAGAAACTGGCTTGATCCATACTTAACGCCGTACACCAAGATAAGGTCAAAATGGGTTCATGACCTAGGCATAAAGAATGAAATTATTAATAAATTAGAGGAACAGAGGATAGTTTACCTCTCCGACCTGTGGAAGGGGAAGGTCTTTATGACCAAAGCAGAACTAGAGATCATTACTGATCACAAAATAGAAAATTTCGATTATACAAACTGAAAAAGTTTTGTACAAACAAAAACTAATGCAGACAAGATTGAAGGAAGCAATAAACTGGAAAATATTTTTACAGTCAAGGTTCTGATAAAGGCCCATTTCCAAAAATATAGAGAATTAACTCAATTTATAAAAATCAAGCCATTCTCCAATTGAAAAATGGTCAAGGATATGAACAGACAATTCTCAGATGAAGAAATTGAAACTATTTCTAGTCATATGAAAAGATGCTCCAAGTCATTATTAATCAGAAAATGCAAATTAAGACAACTCTAAAATAAACACACCTGTCAGATTGGCTAAGATGACAGGAAAAATAATGATGATTGTTGGAGGGGATGTGGAAAACTGGGACATTGATGCATTGTTGGGAGTTGTGAACGGTCCAACCATTTTGGAGAGTAGTTTGGAACTATGCTCAAAAGTTATCAAACTGTGATACCTTGATCCAGCAGTGTTACTACTGGGATTATATCCCAAAGAGATTATAAAGAAGGGAAAGGGATCTGTATGTGCACGAATGTTTGTGGCAGCCCTTTTTGTAGTGGCTAGAAACTGGAAACTGAATGGATGTCCATCAGTTGGAGAATGGCTGAATAAATTGTGGTATATGAAAATTATGGAATATTACTGTTCTGTAAGAAATGATCAACAGGAGGATTTCAGAAAGGCCTGGAGAGACTTACACGAACTGATGCTGAGTGAAATGAGCAGGACCAGGAGACCATTATATACTTCAACAACAATACTAGATGATGACCAGTTCTGATGGATCAGGCCATCCTCAGCAACGAGATCAACCCAATCATTTCTAATGGAGCAGTAATGAACTGAGCTAGCTATGCCCAGAAAAGTAACTCTTGGAGATGACTAAAAACCGTTACATTAAATTCCCAATCCCTATATTTATGCACACATGCATTTTTGATTTCCTTCACAAGCTAATTGTACAATAATTCAGAGTCTGATTCTTTTTATACAGCAAAATAATGTTTTGGTCATGTATATTATTGTGTATCTAAGTTATATTTTAATATATTTAACATCTACTGGTCATCCTGCCATCTAGGGAGGTGGGGGCAAGAGGTGAAAAATTGGAACAAGAGGTTTGGCAATTGTTAATATTGTAATGTTACCCATGTATAAATCCTGTAAATAAAAGGCTATTAAAAAAATAATTTATAAAAAATCAAGCCATTCTCCAATTGAAAAATGGTCAAAGGATATGAACAGACAATTCTCAGATGAAGAAATTGAAACTATTTCTAGTCATATGAAAAGATGCTCCAAGTCATTATTAATCAGAGAAATGCAAATTAAGACAACTCTAAGCTTCCACTACACACCTGTCAGATTGGCTAAGATGACAGGAAATATAATGATGATTGTGGAGGATGCGGGAAAACTGGGACATTGATGCATTGTTGGTGGGTTGTGAATGAATCCAACCATTTTGGAGAGTAGTTTGGAACTATGCTCAAAATGTTATCAAACTATGCATACCTTTGATCCAGAGTGTTACTACTGGGATTATATCCCAAAGAGATTATAAAGAAGGAAAGGGACCTGTATGTGCAGAATGTTTGTGGCAGCCCTTTTTGTAGTGTCTAAAACTGGAAACTGAATGGATGTCCATCAGTTGAGAATGGTTGAATAAATTGTGGATATGAAAATTATGGAATATTACTGTTTTGTAAGAAATGACCAACAGGATAATTTCAGAAAGGCCTGGAGAGACTAAGAACTGATGCTGAGTGAAAGAGCAGGACCAGGAGATCATTATATTCAACAAAATACTAGATGAACCAGTTTGATGAATCAGGCCATCCTCAGCAACGAGATCAACCAAATCATTTCCAATGGAGCAGTAATGAACTGAACCAGCTATGCCCAGAAAAAGAACTCTGGGAGATGACTAAAAACCATTACACTGAATTCCCAATCCCTATATTTATGCCCACCTGCATTTTTGATTTCCTTCACAAGCTAATTGTACAATATTTCAGAGTCTGATTCTTTTTCAACAGCAAAATAACATTTTGGTCAGGTATACTTATTGTGTATCTAATTTATATTTTAATATATTTAACATCTACTGGTCATCCTGCCATCTGGGGGAGAGGGTGGGGGGGTAAGAGGTGAAAAATTGGAACAAGAGGTTTGGCAATTGTTAATGCTGTAAAGTTACCCATGTATATATCCTGTAAATAAAAGGCTATTAAATTAAAAAAAAAAAAAAAAAAAAAAGGAAAAATAAATAATTTGGTATTAACTTTACAATGATAAATCTCTGAATGCAATTTTATTTAATTATAAACTGAAACATTTAAAAGAAATAAAGTCACCCAATAACTTTAATTCACATACCATAACACATGGAAGTTTAAAATTATTGAAATATTTTAAGCGTTTGATTTTTAAGTGATCAAGATGTAAAAAAATTATGAAGACTTATTTAACTTTATTGCTTTGCTTTAGATTTATTGGTACCATTATAAAAGAATAAAGACAGTAGTCTTCTATAAATCCAGAAATCAGAACTATATAAGAGGCAAAGCCACAATGGTGTAGAGAAGACAGAGTCCTGCCCTGAGTTCTCTGCCTAAGCCTTCCCAAGACTTTAATTAATGCCCTAAATTAACTGGCAGAACCCCCAAAATGACATGACAAAATAATTTTCCAAATTATATACAAAGCTTGGCAGGAAAGGTGTATTATACCAAGGAGTACAGTCTAGAGTCCAAGCTTTTTCAGTATAAATCAGGCCCCAGCAAACCAGAAGCAGACCTTGGGAGACACTGAATCAGTAACTACAATGATTCCTTCTGAAGCTCTTGGTCCATAGATAGTAAGGGCATTGAACAATTGATCAAAAAAAGAGCACAGAAGCCTCTTTGCTAGGACTGTTGACAGGACATCTTTGCCCACACTCAGATCCAAGTTACAATTCTGACTGACAGTCCCAGAGTGAAAAGGAACACTAGCACACAGATCTTGCAGCTAAAAACAGCAGGGACTGTCATCAAAGTTCCATGTTGGGAAACAATGATTGTGGTTGCTCACAAAGCAGAACACAAACCTAAAAAAATAATACACCTATCCTTAAATCATACTACCTTGGAAAAAGTGAAAACTTACAAGTCCCTAGAATATCTCTGAAAAGAAGAGCACAAAACCCCTGAAGCCTGGGACGGTGTGCTTTCCACCCTGTAAACAGAACTTTAAAAAATAGTTGAGAAAATAAGCAAACAATAGAAAAAATTTTGACCATTGAAAGTTACTATGGTGACAAGGAAGATCAAAGCATATACTCAGAAGAATACAACAAAGTTAAAGTTCTTATATCCAAAGTCTCCAAGAAAAATTATGAATTGATTTTAGGTCATGGAAGGATTCAAAAAAGATTTTGAAATCAAGTGAGAGAACTAGTATAAAAGTTAGGAAGAAAAATGAGAGTGGTACAAGGAAATCATGAAAAAAAAAGTCAATATCTTGGTAAAGGAGACAAACACCAGCAAAAAAAAAAAAAAAATACCAAAGAAATTAACTTCTTAAAAAACAGATTAGGCCCAATGGTAAAAAGAGGTACAAAAGACCAATTAGGAAAAGAATGACTTAAAAAGCAGAAATGACTGAATAGAAAAGGAGACATAAAAAACATCTCTGAAGAAAACAATTCCCTAAAAATTAAAATTGCTGAACTAGAAGATAAGGAACTGACTAGAATTCAAGAAACAATCAAATAGTGACTTCCGGCAAAGATGGCGGAGAGGAGGCACACAACAGCTTAGGCTCCACATTTTCTTTCAGAATTTGATTAATGAAAAGCCTCAGAATTAGTACTTGCTGAAAAAAAAAAAAAAAAACACAAATAATTACCAAGAGAAGACATCCTTGAAATTTGCCAGGAAAGGTCTCTTTTTGCTTGAGCTTGGGGAAGGTTTTAGATTTGGCGCAGGCTGAGGGCAGGCAGCAGCAGCAAGAGCATGGCAGGCAGCTCACAGCCCAGCAGACCAGCAGGGGTGGGGGTGGGGTGCGATCTCAACTGTCTCTGTGGGGAGAGCTTTACTACAGTATTGGATACTTTGCCTTGGCAGCAAGCCAGCAGACAAGCAGAGAAGCTAAAAACAGGGGGTGAGGAATACAACCCCAAACAGTCATTGCTGTCCTGCTAGTGCCTTGTTGCTGCCCACCACAGTCTGTAGAGGAAGTCAGTAACACCACCCAGCCTGCCACAAAAAAGAGCAGATTCCATTTGGTTTTTTTTGTTTTTGTTTTCTCTTAGCTTGTTTATCTTCTTTGATTCTTTGACAAAATGAGCAAAAACTTTAGATAGACCTTAACCATTGATAGCTTCTATACGGATAGAGAGCAGACGCTAAAGCCTGAGGAGACTAAAAACAGACTGTCTCCAGGTGAATCCCCAAAGGAGGTTATTACTATTGAGCTTATATTCCAAAGAGATACTAAAGAAGGGAAAGGGACTTGTATGTGCCAAAATGTTTGTGGCAGCCCTGTTTGTAGTGGCTAGAAACTGGAAAATGAATGGATGCCCATCAATTGGAGAATGGTTGGGTAAATTGTGGTATATGAATGTTATGGAATATTATTGTTCTGTAAGAAATGACCAGCAGGATGAATACAGAGAGGCTTGGAGAGACTTACATGAACTGATGCTAAGTGAAATGAGCAGAACCAGGAGATCATTATATACTTCAACAATTATACTGTATCAGGATGTATTCTGATGGAAATGTATTTCTTCAACAAAGAGAAGATCTAATTCAGTTCCAGTTGATCAATGATGGACAGAAGCAGCTATACCCAAAGAAAGAACACTGGGAAATGAATGCAAACTGTTTGCATTTTTGTTTTTCTTCCTGAGTTATTTTTACCTTCTGAATCCAATTCTTCCTGTGCAATAAGAGAACTGTTTGATTCTGCACACATATATTGTATCTAGGATATAACATGTTTAGGACATATTTAACATGTATAGGACTGCTTGCCATCTGGGGGAGGAGATAGAGGGAGGGAGGGGAAAAGTTGAAATAGAAGTGAGCGCAAGGGATAATGTTGTAAAAAATTACCCAGGCATGGGTTGTGTTAATAAAAAGTTATAATTATCAAAAATAAAAAAATAAAAAAGGGAAAAAAAGAAACAATCAAATAAAGCCAAAAGACTAAAAAACAGAAAATAATGTGAAATGGTATTAGAAAAACAACTGATATGGTAAACAAACCTGGGAGAGATAATTTTGAAGTTATAGGACCGAAAGGCACAATTTAAAAAAAAGAGCCTAAGTATCAGCTTTCAAGAATTTAAAATGGAAAACTGATTTCCTGTTCTGGAACCAGAGAGTAAAACAGAAATGGAATGAATCTACTGACTTTCTCCTAAAAAAGATTCCAAAGTGGAAACTCCCAGAAAAATATAGTAAAATACTAGAGATCTCAGATCAAGAAAAAAAATATTATAAGCAGTCAAAAAAGAAACAATTCTAGTATCTGGGAAATACAGTCAGGATAACATAAGATTTAGCAGGTTCTACATTAAAGAACTGAGAGTTTGGAATATGATGAGGGAGAAGTTGAAAGGAAGCTGAGGCTAACGATATGTCAACAAAATCACCACTGTCTAGGTTACAAAACTGAAATACTCAAAATAAAAAATAAAAAGGGAAAGGAAGAATACAATCAAATAAAGCCAGAAACCTATAAACATTTGAGGAAATAATGTGAAATGAATAGAAACAATCTGATATGGAAAAAAAGACCTAGAAGCATAATTTTGAAGTGATAGAACAGGAAAGGAACAATTTAAAAGACTAGTATCAGCTTTCAAGAATTTAAATGTTAACATTCCTGAACATGGAGTAAAACAGAAATGGAATGAATCGTACTGACTTTCTCATAACAAACTTCCTAGTTGAAACTAGAAATATAGTAAATACTATGGAGAGCTAGATCGAACATACAAAATATTATAAGCGTCAAAAAACATGTCTATATCCTTTGAATACAGTCAGGATAATGATTTAGCAGGTTGAACCTTACAGAACTGAGTTTGTAATATGATATTCCAAGGAGTAGGCTAGCTAAATTACAACATAAATCAATTTAGGCAAACATGAATCTACTCCTTGCAAAAGGGAGAGGAAACATAATCAGATGAAATAGGAGATTCTCAAACTGGTAGATTGGGGAAACAATCAGTACAATAAGAAAACACTTTTGGGAAGGAAAAGAGACCAAGAACAGCATGGAAAGTAAATAGGAAAGGAAATATCATGGAGATTAATAGAGTTAAATTGTAATTCTAACATGGAAAGAAAGTGAAGTTCATATTTTACTGTCCTCATTTCTCAGAGCAGTAAGAATCTATGGAGAGCAATTGAACTACTCAAAAGTTTCAAACTGTCTATCCTTTATTCAGAAATGTCATTTGACCTTACTTGATTGTAAGTTGTTTAAGGAGCCACTATTATAAACATACATCTAACATTATTGATCCTGCAAAAGGGGATCAAGAGAAATGGGAAACGTTCTCTAGAAGGAGGGTAGATTGGGGGGGGCAATAGTCATAAACAAAACACTTTTGGGGAAGGTGAAATAGGAGAGACAATGGAAGAAATGGGGAAAATAGGATATAGGGAAATAGAGTGAATCAACACTGAAAGAGTAAGTTAGTTTAGACAACTCATCTCAAAAGCCGAAAAATTAATCTTGAGTCTCTCAAAAAGGTCATTGTTCAATTAGGGTGAATTTAGCAGTATTGAGAAATACGTTCACGATTATGATCTCAAGCGAGGGTGAAGGCAAGATCTCAGCACGTCTGTCTAGCCTCTCAACCCGCTAGTAAGGCTTTATCCCTGGCAAGTCTGTGACTGCTCAGTCGTAAAGATAGAGGAAGCAAGCCTCACGCAGCCAAAATCTGCAGGGGCCTGGCTGCCATAGAGTTGTTCCAGGGCCGGAGATTTGCGCAGACTGGCAGAGACACTTGCAGAGTTCGAGGCGTGTCTGCTACATGCGAGGGTGCAGCACAGATCTCAGCAATACTCACAGTCCCACAAGAGCCCGCAAGTGGGACACTTTCACTTGGCACTTGTGATCCTAGCGAGGGCAGGATGCTAACGCAGCCCTTAGCTAAGTCTTGCATGGGGAGCTCGGCAGGCATAGAACTCCAGGGCCGATCTGCATGGGCAAGAGACACTGCAGCCAGATTGGCACTGCATCCTCTGCGAGTCTGAACTCAGCCGTTAAATCTTCACGTCCCAGCAGAGGAACGCCTGGCTAACTTTCACCACTTGTCTCTAGCGAGGAACGCTACTCCTAACAGGCCCTACTAAAACAGTTGATAAAGACTGAAAAGAACGAATCCACAGTCCTTCTATGCAGGAAAGAGCAGGCAGCAAACTCTACAGAGCACTCCTCATAACCTCTGAGCCAAAATGCAGTTTAAATCTGTCCTCCTGCTCAGCAGAGACTGGAACCTCTTGCCAGAAGAGCCATCTAAAGGTCTCTAAAACAGAGTTAGAAGATAAGATGGGGAAAAGGAACAGATCCACAGCTTATCAAGAACAAAAGCAGGTCGCAATACTAATGACCCAAACAGCAAAAATGTCATCAGGACTGTGCTCGGAACATAATGCTCTCATAGAATGGCAAATAAAGAATCTCAAAGAAGTTAGAATCGATAAATGGAAAAGGAAAGAAAGCTCACTAAGAGAGCAACAACTTCTGAAATGGATAATTGAAAAGTTCAAAACCAAGGAAGTCAAACATTCAAAATACTAATTGGACAATAATAAAGAACTGCAAGAAAGTAGACTGAATTGAAAGAAAATAATTCATTAAAAAAATTAGAACTGAACAATGGAAACAATGATTCACTGAGACAGCAAAAATCAGTCATCAAAACCAAAATTGACATATACTGAAAACCAGAATTAAGCTATTGAAGAAACGATAATTTGAAAAATAGAATCTAGGAGAGATTAAACTGAGATTATTGAGACAGCAGAATCTGCAAAACTAAAAATGAAAACAAAAGACCAGAATATCTACTTGCAATTACAGACTTGAAAATCAATCAGAAGTATGATATCTGCCTAGAAAATGATGAATATCAGAACTACAGAAGGTAAAATAGGCAGTGAAAGAATTCATCGAACACCTTCTGAAAGAAACCCTAAAATACAACCCCTAAGGAATATTGTGGCAAAATTTCAGAACTATCAGATTAAGGAAAAATTTTACAAGCAGCCAAAAAACCATTTAAATACCGAGGTGCCACAATAAGGATCACCCAAGATCTGGCTGCCTCTACATTAAAGGAAAGAAGGGCCTGGAATATGATATTCTGAAAGGCACAAGAACTTGAGATGCAGCCAAGAATAAACTACCCAGCTAAGCTGAGCATTTTCTTCCAGGGAAGAAGATGGACATTTAATGAAACAAATGAATTCCATTTGTTTCTGAAGAAAAAACCAGAACTAAACAAAAATTTGATCTCCAAGAATAGAACTCAAGAGATGCAGAAAAGGTAAAATAACTCTTGAGAATTGTATTTCTGTTGTGGATATACAAAAACAATACATGTATAATTTGATTGTACTGATATAACATAAAAAAGGGAAGTAGATATGGAAAAGGGATGATGGCAGAATAAGGTGGGAAGGAGGGATAAAAAGAGGGAAACCACATCCCACAAAGAGGCTAAGGAAACTTATCATATCTGAGGGAATTTAGAGAGGGGAAGAACATTGTGTGAATCTTACTCTCATCAGAGTTGGCTCAAAGAAAAATAATTGACATTTGTTTTAGAGAAAATTCTCTCTCGCCTCATTAAAAACGGGGGAGAGGAAAAGGAAAAGAAAAAGAGATAAGGGAAGGAAGGGGAAAGACCTCAAAGGGGGGGGGGAGGGATTATAAAGAGGATAAGTATCGTGATACAAGAGGGGTACATAAGTTTAAAAGGGGAAAGAGGGTTGGGGGAGGCAAGAATAGTAAAGCACAATCTGGGGTTATTAGGATGGCAGGAATACAGATTTAGTAATTCTAACCGTAAATGTAAATGGGATGAACTCCCCATAAAGAGGAGGCAGATAGCAGACTGATCAAAAGTCAGAACCCTACAATATGTTGTTTACAAGAAACACATTTAAAGCAGGGGGATGCATATAGAGTAAAAGTAAAAGGCTGAGCAAAATCTATTATGCTGTCAGGTGAAGTCAAAAAGTAGGGTAGCCATCCTTATCTCAGATCAAGCAAAAGTAAAAATTGATCTAATTAAAAGAGATAAGGAGGTAACTACATCCTGCTAAAGGGTAGCATAAACAACGAAGCAATATCAATATTAAACATATATGCACCAAGTGGTATGGCACTCAACTTCCTAAAGGAGAAGTTAAGAGAGTTGCAAGAAGAAATAGACAACAAAACTGTAATAGTAGGAGATCTCAACCTTGCACTCTCAGAATTAGACAAATCAAATCACAAAACAAATAAGAAAGAAATTAAAGAAGTAAATATAATATTAGAAAAATTAGGTATGTTGGATCTTTGGAGAAAATTGAATGGAGATAGAAGAGAATATACTTTCTTCTCAGCAGTTCATGGCACCTATTCAAAAATTGACCATATATTAGGACATAAAGACCTCAAAATTAAATGCAAGAAAGAAGAAATAGTAAATGCTTTCTTTTCAGATCATGATGCAATAAAAACTACATTCAACAAAAAGTTAGGGGGAAATAGACCAAAAAGTAATTGGAAACTAAACAATCTCATCTTAAAGAATGATTGGGTGAAGCAGCAAATTATAGATACAATTAATAATTTCACTCAAGATAATGACAATGATGAGACATCATACCAAAATTTGTGGATGCAGCCAAAGCGGTAATAAGAGGGAATTTTATATCCTTAGAGGCTTACTTGAATAAAACAGAGAAAGAAAAGATTAATGAATTGGGCTGCAACTAAAAAACTAAAAAGACCAAATTAAAACCCCAATCAAATACTAAATTGGAAATTCTAAAATTATAAGGAGAAATTAAAAATATTGAAAGTATAAAAACTATTGAACTAATTAATAAAACTAAGAGTTGGTTCTATGAAAAGCCAATAAAATAGATAAGCCTTGGTAAATCTGATTAGAAAAAAGGAGGGAGGAAAATGAAATTAGTAGTCTAAAATGAAAGGGAGAACTTTCCACCAAGGAAGAGGAAATTAGAGAAATAATAAGAGTTATTTTGCTTCAACTTTATGCCAATAAATTTGATAACCTAAGTGAAATGGATGACTACTCCAAAATACAGACTTCCCAGACTAACAGAGGAAGAAGTAAATTGTTGAATAGTCCCATTTCAGAATAAGAAATAGAACAGGCAATTAAACAACTCCCTAAGAAAAAATCCCCAGGACCAGATGGATTTACATGTGAATTTTACCAAACATTTAAAGAACAATTGGCCCCAATGCTATATAAATTATTTGATAAAATAGGGAATGAAGGAGTCCTACCAAATTCCTTCTGTGACACAGACATGGTACTGATACCTAAACCAGGTAGGCTGAAAACAGAGAAAGAAAATTATAGACCAATCTCCCTAATGAATATTGATGCTAAAATCTTAAATAAGATATTAGCAAAAAGACTACAGAAAATCATCTCCAAGATAATACACTATGATCAAGTAGGATTTATACCAGGAATGCAGGGCTGGTTCAATATTAGGAAAACTATCAATATAATTGGCCATGTTAATAACCAAATTAACAAAAACCATATGATCATCTCAATAGATGCAGAAAAAGCATTTGATAAAATCCAACATCCATTCCTATTAAAAACACTTGAGAGTATAGGAATAAATGCACTTTTCCTTAAAATAATCAGCAGCATCTATTTAAAACCATCAGTAAGCATCATATGTAATGGAGACAAACTGCAACCATTCCCAATAAGATCTGAGTGAAACAAGGTTGCCCACTATCACCGTTACTATTTAATATTGTATTAGAAACGCTAGCTATAGCAATAAGAGCTGAGAAAGAGATTAAAGGAATAAGAATAGGCAATGAGGAAGCCAAATTATCACTCTTTGCCAATGA
Organism: Sarcophilus harrisii; assembly: GCF_902635505.1. NCBI lineage: Eukaryota > Metazoa > Chordata > Mammalia > Dasyuromorphia > Dasyuridae > Sarcophilus > Sarcophilus harrisii. The sequence goes on along the minus strand of NC_045428.1, from coordinate 127,929,697 downwards.
CATGATGGTATACTTAGAGAACCCCAGAGATTCTGCTAAAAAGTTATTAGAAATAATCCACAACTTTAGCAAAGTTGCTGGTTATAAAATCAAACCCACATAAGTCATCAGCATTCTTATATATCACTAACAAAAATCCAACAGTCAGAGTTACAAAGAGAAATTCCATTTAAAGTAACTACTGATAATATAAAATATTTAGGAATCTATCTGCCAAGGGAAAATCAGAAACTTTATGAGCAAAATTACAGACCACTTTTCTCACAAATTAAGTCTGATCTAACCAATGGAAAAATATTAAATGCTCTTGGATAGGGCGAGCAAATATAATAAAGATGACAATATTACCTAAACTAATCTATTTATTTAGCGCTATACCAATCAGACTCCCAAAAACTATTTTAATGACCTAGAAAAATAACAACAAAGTTCTATATGGAAAACAAAAGGTCAAGAATTTCAAGGGAATTAATGAAAAAAATCAAATGATGGTGGCTTAGCTGAACCAGATCTAAAACTATACTTATAGAGCAGCAGTTACCAAAACTATTTGGTATTGCTAAGGAATAGATTAGTTGATCAGTGGAATAGATTAGGTTCTAAGGATAAAACAGTCAACAAATATAGCAACCTAGTCTTTGACAAACCCAAAGATTCCAGCTTTTGGATAAGAACTTACTGTTTGATAAAAATTGCTGGGAAAATTGGAAACTAATATGGCAGAAACTAGGCATTGATCCATACTTAACGCCGTACACCAAGATAAGGTCAAAATGGGTTCATGACCTAGGCATAAAGAATGAAATTATTAATAAATTAGAGGAACATAGGATAGTTTACCTCTCAGACCTGTGGAAGGGAAGGTTTTATGACCAAAGCAGAACTAGAGATCATTACTGATCACAAAATAGAAAATTTCGATTATACCAAACAAAAGTTTTGTACAAACAAAACTAATGCAGACAAGATTAGAAGGAAGCAATAAACTGGGAAAATATTTTTACAGTCAAAGGTTCTGATAAAGGCCCTCATTTCCAAAATATATAGAGAATTAACCTAATTTATAAAAATCAAGCCATTCTCCAATTGAAAATGGTCAAAGTTGATATGAATAGACAATTCTCAGATGAAGAAATTGAAACTATTTCTAGTCATATGAAAAGATGCTCCAAGTCATTATTAATCAGAGAAATGCAAATTAAGACAACTCTAAGATACCACTACATTACACCTGTCAGATTGGCTAAGATGACAGGAAAAATAATGATGATTGTTGAGGGGATGTGGGAAAACTGGGACATTGATTCATTGTTGGTGGAGTTGTGAACGAATCCAACCATTTTGAGAGTAGTTTGAACTATGCTCAAAAGTTATCAAACTGTGCATACCCTTTGATCCAGCAGTGTTACTACTGGGATTATATCCCAAAGAGATTATAAAGAAGGAAAGGACCTGTATGTGCATCGAATGTTGTGGCAGCCCTTTTGTAGTGGCTAGAAACTGGAAACTGAATGGATGTCCATCAGTTGAGAATGGCTGAATAAATTGTGGTATATGAAAATTATGGAATATTACTGTTCTGTAAGAAATGACCAACAGGATGATTTCCAGAAAGGCCTGAGAGACTTACACGAACTGATGCTATGAATTGAGCAGGACCAGGAGATCATTATATACTTCAACAACAATACTAGATGATGACCAGTCCTGATGGATCAGGCCATCCTCAGCAACGAGATCAACCAAATCATTTCTAATGGAGCAGTAATGAACTGAACTAGCTATACCCAGAAAAAGAACTCTGGGAGATGACTAAAACCATTACATTGAATTAGTCCCTATATTTATGCACACCTGCATCTTTGATTTCCTTCACAAGCTAATTGTACAATAATTCAGAGTCTGATTCTTTTTGTACAGCAAAATAATGTTTTGGTCATGTATACTTAATGTGTATCTAAGTTATATTTTAATATATTTAACATCTACTGGTCATCCTGCCATTTAGGGGAGGGGGTGGGGGGGGTAAGAGGTGAAAAATTGGAACAAGAGGTTTGGCAATTGTTAATGCTGTAAAGTTACCCATGTATATATCCTGTAAATTAAAGGCTATTAAATAAAAAAAAAACTAAAAAAAACTAAAAAAAAACATTATGATTGAGGAAATGCAAATTAAAATGATTCTTAGGAACTTCCTCACATCTACTAGATTGGCTAGTGTTGTTCTTTGTTCTTAAAGAGAACCATATCATCAAGGATTTGATTTAAGGGAGGGCTGGGGAAAGTTGTCAACCTTACTTTCTTTTCCAGAGCCATGTAAGTCTAGTGACATGTTATAGATCTGAATTACTGACCATTAGATGACCATGGAAAGAATGGGAGACCTTCATATTTTTCAGCTAAAATCTTTTAACAAGTCTCAGTTTGATTGAGGCAATGTACAATCAGTGATTTGAGGTAGATAAGAAATGAGGCCTAGAATGGACTTCTTTACCTAGTCAAGAACAATCATTCTGGGTCCAGAGAGGAAAGATGTCCAGCATTTCAAAGCAAAACAGAAACAATTGCAATTTTTAATCATTCTGAGCCTGTCAGGGACTAAAGAATGGTCAAAGGGACCTATTGTTGGCTAATCAATGAGAACCAGATTGACTTGGATTTAAGGCATGGTCTTTAAGAAAATAATCTCATCCATAAATCCCAAGATACATTGCATTGTGTCAGTGATCAAAATTAACATTCTTTTGGGCACCCACAGGTTAGGGTATGATGTCTTAGTAGACAGAAGGAAGGAAAAGGAAAGAAAAAAGAAAAAAAAAGATTGACTAATAGAATAAAGAAGAATGGTAAATGTTGAACATGATGTACAAAAATTGAGACACTGATGCACTGCTGGTGAACTGATTATGTGGAGAAATTTGGAATTATGCCCAAATATTTATAGGGGCTCTTTTCTAGTGGCAAAGAATTAGAAATTGAAGGGATATCTATCAATTAGGGTACAATTGAACAATGTGTGGTATATAATTTTGATGAAATATTATTGTGATATAAGAAATGAACAACTACATGTTTTCAGAAAAAAAAATCTGGGGAGACATACATGAAATGATGCCAAGTGGAATGAGTAGAACCAAGAGAATGTTATATGTAGTAATAGCAGTAATATAAGATGCTCAACTATAAATAACTTAGGTGTTCTCATCAATACAGTAATCCAAGGCAACTCTGAAGGATTTATGAAAAATTCCTGTCCATTCCCAGAGAAAGAACTGATATAGTCTGAATACAGATTGAAGCATACTTTAATTTTTTTCTTTTTTTTTTCTTTGTTATATGTGTGAGAGATGAGGAGATGGTTATTTTGGTCTATGTTTTCTTATACTACATAACTAATATGTAAATATATTTTTCATAATTACACATGTGTAACCTATATCAAATTTTAGCATTCTAAAAAGAGTGGAGTGGGTAGAGAGAAATAGAATTTGGAACTCAATTTTAAAAATTAGGGCTAAAAGTTATTTTTACATGTATTTGGGGGAAAATAAGATATTAAATAAAAATAAATTTAAAAATTATATAAACTGTATTTATTTTATATAAGCATCTTAAAAATTATGTGATGATCAGCTATGCAAGACTTAGCTCTCCTCAGGAATTAAGTTGTCCAAGGCAATTCCAATAGGCTTGGGATAGAAAATCATCCTCATGCAGAGAGACAACTATGGAGAATTAATGCAAATTGAAGCATACTATTTTCACCTTCTCTTTTCTGCTTTGATTTCCCCCCGTCATATTATTTTCCTTTTCTTCTGATTTTTTCTTTCACAACATGACTAATATGAAAATGTGTTCTAAATGAATGCACATGTATAACCTACATCAAATTGATTGCTGCCTTGGACAGGGATCAAAATCTTATAAAAATGAATGTTGAAAACTATACATATAATTGGAACAATAAAATACCATTGAAATTTATGTATATGTATATCTATGTGTATGCAAGTAAAAGAGTCTTTATGGAGATATATACATAAAAAAGAACAAAAACTGAGGTGTAAAAGCGATATGATTTGAGGATATGGTATCTTCCTTGATTTAAAATCTCCATTATCCTTTCATTTTAGAGTTTATGTTAGGTGCTGTATGCTGCCACCTACAAATTTGGTAATCATTTCACATATTTAAGTTTGTTTTGTTTTGTTTTGTTTTTTTTGGAATGAAGACACTCTCTATGAAAAGGAAGATCATTAACAAACCACTTGATATATTTCTTGTTATTCTTTTCTCCAATAACATAGTCCTTCCTCCCACAGAAAGCGCTTTATATACTGTATTCTCCAGGTATCTGTTGTACCATTTAACCAATAATAAGTCATATATATTCAGGAAAACACAATATCAATTACTAAATTTTCTGATAATTATAACATTAAGTATTAACTATATCATTTATAATAATAGACATATTTAAAGAATTCATAGCAAGGATTTTTGTTCTTAGACCAAGACCAGATGAACTGTGTACCAACTTCTCCCTTTTTGTTAGAATTCTTACAAGGTAGTAAATCAGTGAAATTGATAGAGACAATGGTTGTTTAGCAGGTGCTTAACAGTTCTCTAGATGTACTTAGTACTTACTACAATTCCACAAGATTCACATCTTTAAGAGAGCATATATAAGCTAGGAGCCTCAACCAGGATTGACTTCGGGAGATTCACAAGCCAGGATTTAGTTGAGTTGATTCACAAGTCAGAGAACGCAGTCAGGCAGAATTGAGGAAGACAGAGAAGTGATGGCAGGCTGTCTTGTGAAGAACACTGAAACCAAGATCTGGAAGGCCTGCAGAAAAGCTAGCCAAGCCCCAAGTGAAGGAAAGGGAAATTAAAGGATTTGGACTTTAATTCCTGGCTGTATTTGAGGTGATTATTACTCTGAACTGAAACTAAGGCTGCCTCCAGAAGCCCCCTAAGAAACCTGAACCTAGAGAACATTATATTTTAGAGAAGAGAAGAACATTACACCTTTTATTCTTCACAAATGAGTTGGAAACACCTTTCCTTACACATTCCCAGGAATTCATTTTTAGAATTGAATAACATGCTTTAGAATGAAAAAAAATTAATTTTCATTATATTTCAATCACCTGCAAAACTCAAATTGTTCAAGAAAAAAACACTCCAGTTCTGGGCATTCTCTTATTAATTACAGTTTTCAAACATAAAAAAAAAGTTTTGTAGTAAAAATTCATCTCAAAGTAGCAGGGAAGGGAGAGGTATATTTCAGAGAATGTCTATAGAACTTGGAATATTGAGTATATAGAAATAGAGGGAAAGAACTATTTGTTTAAAAAATTGAAATATTGTTTAAATATTAGCAGGAAGGAAAGTAGTTCAAAAATGAATCATAAAGAATATATTAAAATGAAAATAATAAAATATAAGTTAAAGTACTATACAATATGACATAATATTCACTATGTTCACATTGAGATGACTGTCATGCAGAGACTGGGAAATGTCCAAATATCTTCACAATCCTAAAGAGATTCAACCTCATAAATTGTGAGACAACTTCAAGGTTAATCTGAACATTAGGGTCTACTTCGGGACCACTTACATCCACTTATCATAAATTTAAGTCAGCAGACATAGGCATGTAGGACATGAGAGGATAAGCATGGGAGACATGAGAGGAGTATAGCAACTCCTCTCAAGTACCACCAATGAATAATTCTGCTTATAGATCATCCCTCATAGCCATTTTCTGGGAGGCTGATTACTTTGTGGAAGGAGTCAGTCATTCCTACAAGATGCCAATCAACTACTACCCACCAGGGAAGACAAAGCAGCTTAGCTAAAACATTAGGGCATCTTGAGGGAGAGACATGAACAAACACATATGAAACAAGTCAAATCAATTTTACTACTAATTTGACTACTATTTATATTCAGACCATGATGGAGACATCCTGATAATCTGAATCATATTTGCTGCTAGCCCAGACTCTGAAACTAACTTTAAAGGGAGAAATCATTGTGGAGAAAGGAATCATGTTATTTATTATTAACAATTACTGTTGACCCAATTTCCAATAGATGACAGAGGCGCTCCCTCTCTCCTCTCCTCTCCCCACTTCTCTCACTCCTTCTCTGCCTCTTTCCCTCTCTCCCCCTCTCTCCTTCCTTCTCTCCTTACTTCTCTTCCTCCTTTTCTTCCTCCCTCTCTCCTTCCCTGTGGCATTCTCTTCTTTTGTATAATATAAGATGGTTCTCTGTGAGAGAGCAGGTTTCTTGGGGGAAGTTTCTCTGGAGGCAGCCTTAGTTTCAGTTCAGAGTAATAATCATTCTAAATACAGCCAGCTGATAAAATCCAAACGTTTATTTTCTCCTTCAATATAGCCCAGTTAGTTTTCTTAGAGGCCTATCTTAGAGGCCTATCTCCTTGGTTCCAAGAGCTCTTACAGCTTGTCCTTTGCCTCCTCCAGTCAGCACAAAAGTGGAAGATAAAATGAATCTGACTCTGCCTCTGAGAATGGGCTTGTGGGCTTCTGTATCTCCCAGAGTGTTCTCTCTGTCAATCTTCCGAAATGACTTCTGGCTCTAGTTCAACTCCAACTCGTGTCTTCTTCTGAACTAACTCTGACTGGTTCATTGAAACTCTTTTTATGTTCGGTGTAAAAGGTTGACTCCTCCTCTGAGAGAGTGGGATTGTGGGTTTCTGACTTGTGAAACAATGTGTTTTTATTTGCACAGGGGAATCCCAGTTGAGAAAATTAAACCTACCAATGCAGATTAGCACTTTCTCTACAATTTGTAGTTTCAAAAATTGTCTGAGGTATTATATATTAAATGGCTTATTCATAATTACACAAAAAGTATGTGTATCGAAGGCTGGACCGGAATTCAGATACTCCTGAATCTGAGACAGGCTGTCCACTGCAGAATGCAACACCCATGCCCCTTCTTATACATAGGAAGTATGTTATAATGTTTTTATTCATTCATTCATCATATAGATGATATAGATGTGATATAGAATCATAGAAGGATGAAAAGATGATAAATTGACTTGGTGGGTAAACTTGCTCAAGATGAAATCCCTTTAAGAACATTCTCATAATGGTAAATGGATAAATTTGGAAGGGATATGTGATGCCATACAATTATCTAGATATCTATATAACATGTTTAAGATGGTTAATAAATTCTTGGGCAATACTATAAAATTGTACTTTTGTATTGCAGCAATTATTATGAATAGGTACTTAAAAATGCTTCTGGTGATGATTATCAGAGGTTTGCCTAGAGGCATTTTGACTCCATCATTATATAAGGTATTTCAGACTGAGACATTTGTTTAGTACTTTAAGCAAATACATAGAAAACAATGGAACCAGTCTATCTTCTCATTATTAAGGTAGAATTCAAATTAATATGCAAACATTGTGAATTAGTAGCTACATTTTTTCAGCTAATCAACTTATATATTTTTGACTTTTATTATTTACCAGAGGCATGTGTGTTTTGAATAGTACATACCTTCTATTAACTTTCTTTCCCAATTTGTATTATTTCTTCCTTACTGAATTTTTACATCAAAAAATCAGATATATGGCACTGGTGGCTAAAAACCCAAGCACAGAAAGAATATGAGTATGTATAAATCATTCTATAGTAAGTATTTTGCCACCTGAGCAGCTCAGCTTCATTCCCATATCCCAGATGCAGCTAAGGAGAAGGATAAAGAGGAAGAATTGGATTCAGAAGAGGGAAAAGAGGGGAGAGTACCAAAATGGGGTCAGGGAAGGGGATAAAAGGAAGAGACCAAGACCCTGCCCAAATGCTTCCACAAGAAGTTTCTTATTTTTAGTTCAGGCTACTTAATGAACCATTTCAAAAAAGCAAATATATAACAGCAAAATATATATTGTTAGCATTCTAAATGCATAGGATCATATCTTTAGAGATGAAGTGTAATTTTCAGGCCATATAATCCAATCTCTGCATTTTACACATTGGTAATCTGAGACCTAGAGTCAGTGAATGATTTGTCTTAAATCACACAGATAGTAAATAACAGAGAAGATTCAAACTGAAGTCTATTGACTCCAAAAGAATTCTGTCTTCCTTACTAAGCTTCCTGTACATTTAGTGTCACATTCATAAACATAACATTAGTTATCTATTTAGTGTGCTAGGCCCATTATTTAGATATGATAATACTGAAGAGAATAACAGCATGCCCTTAGATCTTCACCTGCTGCTTTTTCATTTAAAGCATTGAAATTTGATACACTAATTCAATTAACTGCATATTAAAAGGAAATATTTTTTTAAAAAATATTGCCATATGTATTAAAAACATTTGTGAATGTTTTCTTTTGAGGATAGAATGAAGTGGTTCTATTCTCATTCAAAATGAAAACAACTAACTAAATTTTTCACATGAGTTATTTTCAAAATTAATTTATGAAGGAATTCATTCCTTTAGTTTGGAAAGTTTGGCCAAAATTTTGCAAAAAAAATGCTGAAAATCTTTTATTGTATTTAATAATAGCCATATGTGTTTGTGTGTTTAGCAAAGAGAATGTACATCCTATGTGTGGCAAGAAGAACTTGGGATTTTTCTCTATATGCAAATTATTGGCAGTGTAACCATAGCTTATACAGCATTTGTTTCTATTTAAATAAGGTTTCCTAGTTACTGAAAAAAAATTGCATCAAAATAGGTAAGTTTCTTTTTATCATGAAGGTTTTTGAAATATCTAGCCATAATGTGAAATAAGCATGGAATTGTGTTAGCTATACAAGTATATATATATATATATATATATATATATATATATATATATATATTTTCCTTTTCTGGGGAAAACTAGTGCTGATATATGTACTTTTTTTCTTTAATTGCTCATGTAATTACACCAGCTTTTTAAATATAGACATCAGGTCAGTCACATATTTGTTTAGAAAAAAAAATTCCCCTAGTATTTTCATTAATCCATTGTTTTTATAAGGAACACACTCACACTCCCACCCCATCTCACACACACAGACATACATTCAGAACCCTAAAAACACCGAACATCTGAATGAACATATTTTCTCTAGTTTTAATATTTAATGTCAAATGTGAGTAAAATATATACTGTAATTGTATATATAATTTCTGCCTACTGGATTATAAGTATGGCTGAACAAAACATATATGATTCAATATCCTAGATGCAGAAATATTTCTGACAAGAACTTTCCTGTAAACAAAAGCTTGACATTCACTATTCTACTGTCTCAAATTGTCAGCATAATCAGCATAATTATGCTGAAGTGAAAGGAAGCACAGGAGAAAATTTGAAAATCCTGAACTGTATCAAAAATGTCAAATTGTAATATCAACTCTGACATATTTTCAGGAAAATTCCTGTTGGAACAGTTTGAAGAAAATATCAGCTCAACAAAGACTCCTCCACAGCTTTCTGATAACAAGGATTTGTTCAAATAAATGTTTCTCCACTTATCATTATCAGTGAGTCACAACGCCATCAAAAGAGGAGGCATGCTGGAATTATACTGTACATACTGAAATAGACAAGGTAGAAATAGATCCCAACAGAAAACCTACCAGGCAACAGAGAAATAGGCAGAGGATAAGGAAATGTTTCATTCTTGACTTCTCATTTAACCAGTCATATTTTAATGCTGTGACAAAAAGAAATAATAGTAGTGTAAGGATGACTCATTTATGACTGTTGAACTAAATAGTTGCTAATTAATAGACCTTGAGGTCTATCTGGGGGTGGAAGGCCAGATGAGGTATTGCCTTTAATATAATCATTGCCTTAGCAAATTCCCTTGCATTTCTGGAAGACTGAAAAGTGTGAAGATCGTGTATTTTAAGATCAGCACGAGACAGGAATTCAGGTTAGGGGAAAATCGTCAGTCTTTATTCTCAGTGAAGAAGGATCGGAGGTGGAAGAGAATCGGCGATAGCAATGTGTGCAGCTGAGTCAAGAAGCTATCTCGACCAGCAGCCACACAACCAGCAGCCCGGAGTCTCGAACCCAACCCAATCTCCCCCAGCTTCTCTTCCTGTCTCTCTCTCTGCCTCCACCCACCAAAATCGTCATTTCCTATACAACACATCAGGACTTGCACAGAGAGTGGGCAGGGACCATTCTTTATCCAATCATGTATATTAATAGAGTATAGCCCAATTACTATCTAGCCTCATGTACTTGGGACCTCAGTGCATCAGCTCAAACCTCAGCCCATTACAGAAAAGCACTTCATATAGAACAATCTCATAATAAACATGGAGACAATATCAAAGATTACTGGTGAGGGATCTTAGCTACAGATGTTGTTATTTGTTCTCTGTTTTTGCAGAGGATTAATACTGTCTTTGGATAATGTCTTGACTTGACTTGTGTATGAATAGGATTTAAGTGAGGCAGAGTTGCACAAAATCATGAGCCTGAATTTTTTCCAGTCATTGTGGTTCAGTGGCAAGACAAAAGACCTGGTGATGGTTCAAGATTCAGTGGATGACCTTGGAGTCTTTGATGTCTGACCAAGGTCGAAACACTATACAACATCAACTTCAACTACCTTCATGGCCACTGGAACAAATTGTACCCATTTGCATATTCTATACAAAGAAGTCTTCATATATTTGTGAAAGACAACTCCCCATTCACCCCCAACTCACCAAATGAGTCCCTTTTGTTGCCCTAAATCTTGTTAGCTCATCTAACAAGATGGTCTACTAGGGTAAAACTAAATGTGCATGCTACATCTTCTTGGGGCCATAGTTCAGATTTGAATGCAAGGTAGAAATCAAAGGTGGATGAAAAACTGTTAAAAGTGCTTGGCAAAAGGAGAAAGGAAAATCAAATTAGTAGTCTTAAAAATGAAAAGGGAGAACTTTCCACCAATGAAGAGGAAATTAAAGAAATAATACGGGGTTACTTTGCCCAACTTTATGCCAATAAATTTGATTACCTAAGCAAAATGGATGACTATCTCCAAAAATATAGGCTTCCCAGATTATCAAAGGAGGAAGTAAATTGCTTAAATAGTCCCATTTCAGAAAAAAGAAATAGAACAAGCTATAGAACAAGCTATCAATCAACTCCCTAAAAAAATCCCCAGGACCAGATGGATTTACATGTGAATTCTACCAAACATTCAAAGAACAATTAGTCCCAATGATTTATAAACTATTTGCAAAAATAGGGAATGAAGGAGCCCTACCAAATTCCTTTTAAGACACAGACATGGTACTGATACCAAAACCAGGTAGGTTTGAAAACAGAGAAAGAAAATTATAGACCAATCTCCCTAATGAATATTGATGCTAAAATCTTAAATAAAATATTAGCAAAAAGACTACAGAAAATCATCCCCAGGATAATATACCATGATCAAGTAGGATTTATACCAGGAATGCAGGGCTGGTTCAATATTAGGAAAACTATCAGTATAATTGGCCATATTAATAACCAAAGTGACAAAAACCATATGATCATCTCAATAGATGCAGAAAAAGCATTTGATAAAATCCAACATCCATTCCTATTAAAAACACTTGAGAGTATAGAAATAAATGGACTTTTCCTTAAAATAATCAGTAGCATCTATTTAAAACCAGCAGTAAGCATCATATGTAATGGGGACAAACTTCAACCATTCCCAATAAGATCAGGAGTGAAACAAGGTTGCCCACTATCACCGATACTGTTTAATACTAGAAATGCTAGCTTTGGCAATAAGATTTGGCAATAAGATTTGAGAAAGAGATTAAAGGAATAAGAATAGGCAATGAGGAAACCAAATTATCACTCTTTGCTGATGATATGATGGTATACATAGAGAACCCCAGAGATTCTACTAAAAAGTTATTAGAAATAATCTACAAGTTTAGCAAAGTTGTAGGTTATAAAATAAACCCACGTAAGTCATCAGCATTCTTATATATCACTAAAAAAATCCAATAGTACAGAGTTACAAAGAGAAATTCCATTTAAAGTAACTACTGATTGTATAAAATATTTAGGAATCTATCTGCCATGGGAAAATCAGACACTTTATGAGCAAAACTACAAAACACTTTCCACACAAATTAAGTCTTATCTAACCAACTGGAAAAATATTAAATGTTCTTGGATTGGGCGAGCAAATATAACAAAGATGACAATACTACCTAAACTAATCTATTTATTTAGCGTTATACCAATCAGACTCCCAAAAAACTATTTTGATGACCTAGAAAAAATAACAACAAAGTTGATATGGAAAAAGAAAAGGTCAAGAATTTCAAGGGAATTAATGAAAAAAAAAAATCAAATGAAGGTGGCCTAGCTGTACCAGATCTAAAATTATATTATAAAGCAGTAGTTACTAAAACCATCTGGTATTGGCTAACAAATAGACTAGTTGATCAATGGAATAGGTTAGGTTCAAAGGACAAAACAGCCAATAATTTTAATTATCTAGTGTTTGACAAACCCAAAGACCCCAGTTTTTGCGATAAGAATGCATTATTTTACAAAAATTGTTGGGAAAATTGGAAATTAGTATGGCAGAAACTACGCATTGACCCACACTTAACACCACACACCAAGATAAGGTCAAAATGGGTTCATGATCTAGGCATAAAGAATGAGATTATAAATAAATTGGAAGAGCATAGGATAGTTTACCTCTCAGACCTGTGGAAGAGGAAGGAATTTAAGACCAAAGAAGAACTAGAGATCACTATTGACTACAAAATAGAAAATTTTGATTATATCAAATTGAAAAGTTTTTGTACAAACAAAACTAATGCAGGCAAGATTAGAAGGGAAACAATAAACTGGGAAAACATTTTTACAGTCAAAGGTTCTGATAAAGGACTCATTTCCAAAATATATAGAGAATTGACTCTAATTTATAAGTAATCAAACCATACTCCAATTGATAAATGGTCAAAGGATATGAACAGACAATTCTCAGAGGAAGAAATTAAAATTATTTCTAGCCATATGAAAATATACTCTAAATCATTATTAATCAGAGAAATGCAAATTAAGACAACTCTGAGATACCACTACACACCTGTCAGATTGGCTAGAATGACAGGGAAAGATAACGTGGAATGTAGGAGGGGATGTGGGAAAACAGGGATACTGATATATTGTTGGTGGAATTGTGAACTTTCACAAACCTAGACTGCCCAAGTTCAATCAGGTAGCAACAAATAGATATCAGGTTCTCTGAAACTGCATGTACCACTTTTTATGTACATAATATTGCCTTCATAATTATATATATATATATATATATATAGATATAAATATAGATATATCTATATATCTATATGTTATATTGGAAGATAATTTCATTTTTATTTTAGGTTTTTATTAATGCTTTTTATTTCAAAATATATGCATAATGTTCAGTATTCACCTTTGCAAAACCTTTATTTCCAAATATTTTTTCTATCCCTTCCTTCACCTCCTCCCCTAGACAACAAGTAATCTAATACATGTTAAATGTATATAATTCTTCATACATATTTCCACAATTATCATGTTGCACAAGGAAAATCAGATGAACAAGGAAAAAAATGCAAGCATAAAACAACTAAAAAAGTGAAAATACTATGTTGTGATCTTCCTTTAGTCCCCAAAGTCTCCTCTCTAAATGCAGATGGCTTTCTTTATCACATTATTAGAACTGGCTGAATTGATCATTGTATTATCTTGCTGTTACTATGTACAATGTTGTCCTGGTTCTACCAACTTCACTTAGCATCAGTTCATGTAAGTTTCTCCAGGCCTCTCTAAAATCATTCTGCTGATCATTTCTTATAGAAAAATAATATCCCATAACATTCATAATCCATAACTTATTCAGTCACTCTCCAACTGATGTTTCAGTTCCAGTTCCTTGTCACTACAAAAAGGGCTGCTACAAACATATTTTGTATATCTGAGTCCTTTTCCCCTTTTATGATCTCTCTGGGATACAGGTCCAGTAGAGACATTGTTCGATCACAGATTTAGGCATAGTTCCATATTACCGTCCAGAGTAGTTGGATCAATTCCCAACTTAATTATTAATGTCCCAGTTTTTCCCACATTCCTTCCAACATTCATCATTATCTTTTTTCTGTCATTTTAGCCAATCTGGGAAGTATATAGTCATATTTCAGAGTTGTCTTAATTTGTACTTCTCTGATCAATAGTTATTTAGAGCATTTTTTCATAGGACTAGAAATGGTTTCAGTTTTTTCATCTGAAAACTGTCTGTTTATAGCTTTTAATCATCTATCAGTTGGAGAATGGCTTGTATTCTTATAAATTTGAGACAATTCTTTATTAATTTTATAAATGATGTCTTTAGATGTAAAATGATTTTTTTTTTCTGGTTTACTTCTTCCCTTCTAATCTTATCTGTATCTCTTTTATTTGTATAAAAAACTTTTTAACTTAATGTAATTAAAATTATCATTTTGCATTCCATGATGTACTCTAGTTCTTCTTTGGCCACAAATTCCTTCCTTCTCCAGATATGAGAGACAGACTATCCTTTGTTCTTCTAATTTGCTTATAGTAAGTATTACTCATTATGTTTAAATCATGAAACTGATGAGGGGAGCCCTGAATCAATCAATCAATCTCTCTGTCTCTCTGTCTCTCTGTCTCTCTGTCTCTCTCTCTCTCTCTCTAACTTGGGGGTGAGGGTGAGATAGAAATTCCTTGAAGGAAAGAGTCTCATTGAACCCTTCTCTCTGCAAAAGACCCGCCCCAGGGAATTGAGATAAGTGGTTTCATTCTATTTTTCTTGGTGGGACTAGTTGAGGCCAGGACTACTCTTACTTAGCCCATGCTGGAGATCTAGATTTCAATTGACATCTACTACAATTGAGTTGGAGATTAGTCCAGGGAAATTCATTCAAATGGAACATTTCTATTTAATTCACGAAAATCTGTTTGATTTCAACTCAAACTGCTCCCAGGCTCTAGCCAAAGTTTTGTAATGCCAGAGAAACTGAGGCACGATAGATATTGGAGAGTTTTTAATAATTTATTTAAAAGGGTGAGATTTGCTGGGACCAAATGGACCCAGGGTTTGGTCCCAGACTGAATGAGAATATCATCTCCAAGAAGGCAGCATCCAGCCAGCATCCATCCAGCACCCAAAGTAAGTTCTCAATGATATATTTATACACAGTAGCTAAACAAAGGTGGGGCGGTTGGAGTCCAAACTCTGGTGAACGGGAATCTCCAGGCAGGAACCCCCAACTTGACTCTGACAGGTTGTTCAATAGGACCATAAATTCTAACAAGCTGGGAGTTAAGAAAGTGTCTGGCTACAGACAGAATGTCTGGAGTGCCCCTTTCTGAGTTTACACATTGACAATTTATAACCTCAGAGTTTTACCAGTCTTAATGAACTGGGGCGGGAGGGAGGGAGGTTTGTAACTAAGGGGATTTAGGCAGATCAATTAAGGAAACTGAGGCCGAGCAATTTAAGGAAACTGAATCAGAACAATTAGGGAAACTGAGTCAGGACAATTAAAAGAGAACTGTTGCATAATGGTTTCAATTAGAAAAAAGGACAACTGGGCTCAACTCCTTGCAGAGAGGCCAAAGTAGGAATCATGCCAGGCCAAGGGACCTTCCTTGGCATGGTTGCCCGAGAAGACACTCTGCCGGCTAAAAAGACATTCTCTTTTCAGTGTAACTCACTCTTTATCTCTCTCACCTATTTCCCTAACAGGACCATACCCCTCTCTACCTCTCTGCCAGGATTTCTCTGCTAGACCTTTACTTCTCTGTTGGGACCTTGTCACTAAGGAATTCAGTCTTTCTAGCAAAGGCTAGTTTCTTAATTTCAATAATAAACTTCTTTTGCTAGTCTAATTTTTCAGGTTCTTAAATTCATTTATGAAGAACGTGGACCAATCAGAAGGGAGTTCCCACAACTCTCTGCCCTACGCTGAACCTCATAAAAACTGTTTTGACTTTATCTTGTTATAGGCTGTTAGGCGTGGATCAATCACTAGTTACTGATATACTATTTCCTGATTTTCCCAGCAATTATTGTCAAATAGTGAGTTTTTATCCCAGAAGTTGAGGTATTTGGGTTTATCAAATACTAGATTACTATATTCACTGACTATAGGGTCTTCAGAACCCAACCTCTTCCAATGATTGATTACACTATTTCTTAGCCAGTACTAAATGGTTTTAAAAACTGCTGCTTTATAACATAGTTTTAGGTTTGGTACAGCTAGACCACCTCATCTGCATTTTTTTTTATTAATTCCTTTGAAATTCTTGACCTTTTGTTCCTTCAGATAAACTTTGTTATTATTTTTCTTGATCTATAAAATAATTATTTGAAGTTTGATTGGTATGGATTAAATTTTAGATTATTTTAGGAAGATTAATGTAGATAGAATTGTAATTTTTATTATATTGGCTCAGCTTACCCATGAGTACTTGATATTCTTCAAATTGATTAGATCTGACTTTATGTGGAAAGTGTTTTGTAATTGTGTTCATATACTTCCTGACTTTGCCTTGGTAGCTAAATTCCCAAATATTTTATATTATTTACATTAATTTTAAATGGAATTTCTCTTTGTATCTCTTTATGCTGGACTTGGTTGGTAGCATACAGAAATGCTAAGGATTTCTGTGGATTTATTTTTTTCATCCTGTAACTGTTAAAGTTGTCAATTATTTCTATTAGGTTTTTAGGTGATTCTTTAAGTATACCATATATCATCTGCAAAGAATGATAATTTGGTTCCTCATTACCTACTCCAATTCCTTTAATTTATTTTTCTTCTCTTTTTGCTAAAGCTAATATTTCTATTACATCAGTGCTATACTACACTATTACTAAGATAGCAATGGCAATAGTGGATAACCTTGTTTCATACCGATCTTATTGACAATGATTCTAGTTTATCCCCATTACATATAATGATTGCTGATGATTTTAAAAAGATGCTACTGATCATTTTAAGGAAAACTCTATTTATTTCTATATTCTCGTGTTTTCAGTAGGAAGGGGTGTTGGATTTTGTCAGATGCTTTTTCTGCATTTATTGATATAATCATATGATTTCTGTTAGCTTGGTTATTGATACATCAAATTATGCAAATAATTTTTCTAATATTAAGCTAGTCCTTTATTCCTGGCATAAATGCTATTTGGTTATGATGCATTATCCTGGGGATAACTTGCTGTAATCTCTTGCTAATATTTTATTTAAGATTTTTGCATCAATATCCATTAGGGAAATAAGTCATTAATCTCTTTCTCTGTTTTGACATTACCTGATTTAGGTATAAGCATCGTATCTTAATTACAAAAGGAATTTGGTAGGAATCCTTTTTTCCATATTTTTCCAAATACTTTGCATAGTATTAGAATTAATTTTTCATTAAATGTTTGATAAAATTCACAAGTAAATAATCTGGCCTGGAGATTTTTTTCTTGGGGAGTTGATTAATACTTGTTCAATTTCTTTTTTTTTTTTTTTTTAATGGGACTACTTAAGCAATCTATTTCTTCCTCTGTTAATCTAGGCCATCTATAGTTGTATAGGTATTCATCCATTTCATTTAGATTATCAGATTTGATGGAATACAATTGGGCAAAATAACTCCTAATTATTGCTCTAATTTCCTCCTCATTGATGGAAAGTCCACCTTTTTCATTTTTAATACTAAAATTTGATTTCTTCTTTCCTTTTTCTAATCAAATCAACTGAAGTTTTATCTATTTTATTGGTATTTTCATAAAACCAACTCTTAATTTTGTTTATTAGTTCAATAGTTTTGTTACTTTCAATTTGAATAATTTCTTATTTTCAGAATTTCTTTTTGGTATTTAATTGAGGGTTTATAATATGTTTTTTTCAAGCTTTTTTAGTTTCATGAGCAACAAATTGATCTTCATTGTCTCTATTTTATGGAAGTAAGCATCTAGAGATATAAAATTCCCCCATAAGAACTACTTTGATTGTATCCCATAAATTACGATATGTTGTCTCACATTGTTACACAACATTGCCCTCCCCAGATGGCAGGATGACCAGTAGATGTTAAATATATTAAAATATAAATTAGATACACAATAAGTATACATGACCAAACCATTATTTTGCTGTACAAAAAGAATCGGACTCTGAAATAATGTACAATTAGCCTGTGAAGGAAGTAAAAAATACAGGTGGGCAAAAATATAGTGATTGGGAATTCTATGTAATGGTTTTTAGTCATCTCCCAGAATTCTTTCACTGGACGTAGCTGATTCAGTTCATTACTGCTCCATTGGAACTGATTTGGTTCATCTCATTGCTAAGGATGGCCAGGTCCATCAGAATTGGTCATCATATAGTATTGTTGTTGAAGTATATAATGATCTCTTGGCCCTGCTCGTTTCAGTCAGCATCAGTTCGTGTAAGTCTCTCCATGCCTTTCTGAGATCATCCTGTTGGTCATTTCTTACAGAAGAATAATATTCCATAATATTCACATACCACAATTTATTCAGCCATTCTCCAATTGATGGGCATCCACTCAGTTTCCAGTTTCTGGCCACTATAAAAAGAACTGCCACAAACATTCGTGCACATACAGGTCCCTTTCCCTTCTTTAAGATCTCTTTGGGATATAAGCCCAGTAGTAACACTTCTGGATCAAAGAGTATGCACAGTTTGATAACTTTCTGAGCATAGTTCCAAATTGTTCTCCAGAATGGTTGGATGTATTCACAGTTCCACTAACAATGTATTAGTGTCCCTGTTTTCCCACATCCCTTCCAACATTCCGCATTATCTTTCCCTGTCATTCTAGCCAGTGTGACAGGTGTGTAGTGGTATCTTAGAGTTGTCTTAATTTGCATTTATCTGATTAATAATGACTTGGAGCATCTTTTCATATGATTAGAAATAGTTTCAATTTCTTCATCTGAGAATTGTCTGTTCATATCCTTTGACCATTTATCCAATTGGAGACCAATTGGAGAATGGCTTGATTTCTTATAAATTAGAGTCAATTCTCTACATATTTTGGAAATGAGGCCTTTATCAGAACCTTTGACTGTAAAAGTATTTTCCCAGTTTATTGCTTCCCTTCTAATCTTTTCTGCATTAGTTTTGCTTGTACAAAAACTTTTCAGTTTGGTATAGTCAAAATTTTCTATTTTGTGATCAGTAATGACCTCTAGTTCTTCTTTAGTCATAAATTCTCTTCCACAGGTCTGAGAGGTAAACTATACTGTGTTCCTCTAATTTATTTATAATCTCATTCTTTATGCCTAGGTCATGAACCCATTTTGACCTTATCTTGGTGTATGGTATTAAGTGTGGCTAATGCCTAGTTTCTGCCATACTACTTTCAAATTTTCCCAGCAATTTTTGCCAAACCATAAGTTCTTATCCCAAAAGCTGGGGTCTTTGGGTTTGTCAAACACTAGGTTGCTATATTTGTTGACTGTTTTATCCCTTGAACCTAATCTATTCCACTGATCAACTAATCTATTCCTTAGCCAATACCAAATGGTTTTGGTAACTGCTGCTCTATAATATAATTTTAGATCTGGCACAGCTAAGCCACCTTCATTTGCTTTTTTTTTTATTTTTTATTAATTCCCTTGAAATTCTTGACCTTTTCTTTTTCCATATGAACTTTGTTGTTATTTTTTCTAAGTCATTAAAATAATTTTTGGGAAACTGATTGATATAGCTAAATAAATAAATTAGTTTAGATAGTATTGTCATCTTTATTATATTTGCTCACTCTATCCAAGAGCATTTAATATTTTTTTTCCAGTTGTATAACCAGATCTTGTTTGGTTCTGGTGTTTTTACAGTACCCTTTGTTTTTGGCTTTAATTTCTCTGCTGAACTGCTGTTTTGTAACCAGAGCAGAGCAATCAGCCTATGCCAGAATTGTCTCTATAACTTTTCTAGTCATACAGCCCTCCTCCACCCTCCCCACCCTCCCAATCCCTGGTCTGCTCTGGACACTAGTCTCTCCTATCTCCCTGCCTGGGCTGATCAGCTCTGGCCCCTCAGCATAAACATTTCCTGGCGATCTTCCATATTATCTTCAGCTGGTAAGTTGTTGTTGTACTTCTTCTAATCTTTATGGGTTTTACCAGTGAAGCGCTATTTTAGAGGCTGAATTTAATAATTGGTCTTGAGAGTATGAGAGTTGCTTAGAAAGTTGTGTGCACCTTCTCCACCATAGTGGCTCCACCCCTCAATGGATTCTTTCAATGAGTATTTCTCTTTCTGTTTCTACATTATTGGGGCAGTTTTCTTTAATAATAGCTTGTAGAATGCTATCCAAGCTCTTTTTTTGGTCATGACCTTCAAATAGGCCAATACTTTTAAAAATTGTTTCTTCAGGATGTATTTTCCAGATCATCTATTTTTCCAATGAAGTATTTCACATTTTCTTACATTTTTTAATCCTTTTTAGTTCTTTTAACTGATTCTTACTCTCATATAGTCATTAGCTTCCATTTGCCCTGTTCTAGTTTTTAATGTGATTTTCTTCATTTAGCATTTATATCTCTTTTTTCCATTCAGTTAATTCTACTTTTGAAGGTGCTTTCTTTAGTTGTGTTTTTGTTTGTTTGGTTGGTTGTTTGGTTTTGCATTTAGCCAATTATATTTTTTAAAGAGTTGTTTTCTTCAGTCAATTTTTCCCTTCCTTTTCCAAGCTGTTGTTTCTCAGATGCATACCTCTTATTTCCTTTCTCATTTTTTCTTCTACCTCTCTTATTTGCCTTTTCAAGTCTTTTATAAGCACTTTTAAGAAGCCTCTTTGGGCTTGAGATCAATTCATAGCACTCTGAGATTTCTTCTATGGACATTTTGTCCTTCTTTGAGTTGATATTTTGGCTTGCCCTGTCACCATAGTAACTTTTTATGCTCAAGTTTCTTTTCTGTTTCTTCTTCATTTTCTTTCTTTTTTTTAAACATTTATTCTTGAGCTATGCTCCTGGGATAAAGTGAGCACTTTTCCAAGCTTCTTGTGCAAAGCTCTGACTCTGAGCACAGGGGTCCCTTGTGTTTATAGGGGGTATAGACTGGGACTGGAAGCTGCTTTACTGATTTCCTTATCTAATGAGCCAGGACTGAGTGTCTCAGTTCCTGATTTTCTGTAATTAAGACCCTTTCACCACCTTTCCCAGAGTCTGTCTGAGTTGCACTGAACACTCTTTTCACCCTAGTGAGACTTACCTTTCTTGAAGTTTTTCTAGTATATCTTAAGCAGATTCTTTTCAGAGGCTTAGTTTCATGTGATTTTTCTAAGGAAACTGGGAGGGCTGGAGCAGCTTCCTAACTTGAATTGGTCATCTTGGCTCCATGTCCCAGAAATTCTAGGAGAGAGTGGTTAGAATAAAAAGGCCCTTAAGGACATGTGAGAATATGGTGTTAAGAGGAGACAGAGATGAGTTAGTTTAAAGGGAGTGAATAGCCACCATATTTATACATTAGAGGGGGGGCAAAGGAGGTAAAAGTGAGGTACATAGACAAATGGTTTTGAGATGTAAATAGAAGAAATAATAGACATCACCAAATTCCTACTTGCGCATGGCAGGATCCTTATTCTATTGGCTGCTTAATTGAAACAGGTGACTTTTTAAAAAGACTTATCAGACATCAGAACATTCTCTTTTCAGACTGTATTTGTGTATGTGTATATATGTATATGTGTATGTACATATACACATATGTTTGTGTGGTGTATTATCTTTGCCTTTAACCTTGGCTATTACAAAAGCTTTTTTAAGTATTCTTCCTACATCATGTCTCCCTATATCATATCTTCAGACACCTTCAGCATTACTATTGAATTTTTATTCCAAAAAACATTAAGTCTGATCACATCACTCTTTTGCTTAAGAAGGAGGTTCAAGGTATCCTATTTATATTTAGGACTAAATTAAAAAAAATAAACTCCATTTGTTATTTCAAGTCATTATTTGTCCCCAGCCAATCTTTCCAGAATGATTATGAATTTCACCTCTCACATACTCTAGCCAGTTTGGCTTGTTTACTATTACTCTATACCAAATATTGTCATAATGAAATAATTTATGATATTGTTCAGTTGTTTTTCAGTCATGTAAAACTCTTTGTGACCTCATTTAGGATTTTTTTAGCAAAGATGCTGAGCTAGTTTGCTATTTTCTTCTCCAGTTCATTCTATAGGTGAGGAAATTAAGCAAACAAGATGGCATGATTTGCCCAGTGTCACACAGCTAGTAAGTTTCAGAGGCCAGATTTGAACTCATGAAATGAGTGAAGTGAAGTGAGATTTATGGAGTCTTCCTGACTACAGCCCTGTACTTCAACCCATTATGCCATTTACCTGTCATACAATAGCCAGCATATGAAAAATAGAGATAATAAATGTTGAAACACTATTTAAATGCTAATAAATAT
Source organism: Sarcophilus harrisii (assembly GCF_902635505.1). Classification (NCBI taxonomy): domain Eukaryota; kingdom Metazoa; phylum Chordata; class Mammalia; order Dasyuromorphia; family Dasyuridae; genus Sarcophilus; species Sarcophilus harrisii. The sequence continues at coordinate 127,907,220 of NC_045428.1, read as the reverse complement.
CCATTCATCTTGTCATTATTGTTGTTCTCCTCCTCCTCCTCCTCCTTCTGTTGTTACTACTATTGCTGCTGCTGCTGCTACTCTTCTGCCTTCTCCTCCTTGTTTTTGCATATTAACTCTCAATACTTTTTAAAATGTTTTATCTACCTCTCCTTTTCCCAACACTTAATATAAGCTTCCTCAAGGTATGGATTTTCTTACTTTAACTTTTTTTTTATCCCTAATACTTAACATGGCTATAGAGTAGGTATTTAATAAGGACCTTTTGATTGATTGAAGTGAAATTTCTTGTAGAGGAGATTTATTCCATGAATTATTTAAGTAACAAACATTTATCAAATACCAACCATAGGTAATGAAAGAAATTTTGAAGGATGAAAATTTAAATTATAGTCCCTACTCTCTGTGAACTTAGTGACTAGTAGAAAAGCAGAGGACACAAGCAGATAAATATAATGATTTAACTTATGAAAAAATATTTTTTAAGAGTACTATATAAGGAACTTAAAAGATTTAATCCAGTTATGGTAAAATTATTTGGTAATATATAATTATTTTCTGAAATTATACATACATATTTAGAATGTGTAAGAATAGAAGCTTCTTCTTGTCATTAAAATGCTCTTGTCAGTAGAGAAATTTAGAAGCAATATTGGAAAATAAAGGTAATCATCAATAATCAAAGTAAATAGAAATCAGAAGAGCAAAGTAGATATATGTGTGCATGTATATATATACATATATGTATATCTTTTATATAATACACATATAATCAATATGCATACATATGTGTTTAATATGTGTCAAGTTAAAGAGAGTACATTTGCAATCAGAAAAATGACTATTAGAATACAAAATAAAGGAAGAAAAAACTTTCCAATTACACTAGACATGGGGTTTTATAGTCATTTGAATAGTACTATATCATATTAATTTCATAATATGGGATGAATAAATGATAAATTCTATACATCTATTCCAATAAGGGAGGGAAGTTAAATAAAATAAAGGAGGGAGATAATGGGATATGGGGGGGGTGAGAAAATCTATAAAGTAGATAAAATATTGATCATAAAATTTTCAATTACTGCAAAAATGGTTTCAGTAACAGTTCAGGAATCAATATACATCAACATAAATTCTTAGAAAAAGTAGCAACAGAATTTCAAATACCATTCGTTTTGAAACAAAAAGAATAGTCATTCCTGGGAAGATTCTTAGTTAATAAAAAAGATAACACATAGAATAAATTACACATATGCATATATATATATATATATATATATATATATACACATGTATCTATAATTGTGTATATTTTTACTATAGGTATATACACATAAATGCATGGAATGTATGTACATCTATACTGAACTCTTTTCTGATTTCCATACACATATTTCCAAATGTCTAAAGAACATTTCTATCTTGGTAAAATAAATACTATCTCAATGTTTAAAACTGAGCCTATCCAGAACCATTTCATTTTCATCATTTCAATCAGTATACAATATACAAATATACAATGTCTCTCATGTTTAAATTTAGGCTTTATTTTTTTTTTAATTTATTAACTTAGTAAATATATAAAAACTGGAACATGGATATATAAAAAGTAGAACAAAACATAATTTATATAGTCAATGCACAAATAGAAATTTTCCAAGTGTAGAGACTTGAATTTGAAATCTCTCTGATGCTTGTTAGACTTACCACCTTGGGCGAACTAAATACACTGAGTCTCAGTTTTCTCATTTGTAAAAGGAGGAGGGATGTAATAAATGCCCTTTGAAGTCTTTTCCAGTTCTAGAACTTTGATATTATGATCCCTGTGAAAATTTTGGAATATTTATTATGGATAACTTCTGAAAAGCCTTTTTAAATTTAATAAAATATATGTGATGATCAACTGTGGTGGTGGACTTGGTCTTTCTCAACAATGTAGTAATTCAAGACAATTCCAGGAGATATAGGATGGAAAATGAAGTCTGCATTGTTATGAATTGCAGCATGAAAATACCAGTGAGAAAACTACAGAGACTGAATATGGATAGAAGCATAGCATTTTCACTTGTAGTTTGTTTCTTTTTCATGACTTTTCCCCCTTTTGGTCTGATTTTTCTTGCACAAAATGATAATCATGGAAATATGTTTAAAAGAATTGCATAATTTAACCTTTATCAGATTATATATTGTTTTGGGAAAGGAGAAGGTTAAGGAGAAAGGGAGAGAGAACATTTTGGAATGCAAAGTCTTTCAAAAAAAACTGTCAAAAACTCTCTTTACATGTATTTGAAAGAGAAAACACTATTGATTTTTTTAAAAATCAAATATCATTAACACATTTGCTTATTTATATACCATTCTGAAATGTTTTTCTCTTATGTGCATTAAAAATGCTGTATTATATTTTTGTTTTTTAATATTGCTATCTAGTACACTATTACCTACAGTGTTTCTCCCACTAAACTCCTTTCCTGTTATAAATATGGATAAAAAAGTTAAAAAAAGTTAAAAGTTAAAAAATATTCTACATTTTTAATATATGAAAATTCATGTCTCATTTTATATCTTTACTCTGTTCTGTCTCTGCCAAGTCTTGGGAAACATATTTAATTATCAGTCTTCTGGAGTCATGATTGGATAATTTATTGATAATTCTTTGTTTCAAAGGTAATTTCCTTTATTTTATTAAAGTTAATGTGCACATAATTGTCTTATTTCTCCTTTTGCTCTGTATATCAATTCATAACATCTCTTCATTTTCCTTTGGCCACATCTCTTTTTTAATGACCCAATAATAAATAATATTATGTTCACATATTATATTTTTCCCTAAATGATCGGGTTAGTAATTATGATCTCAGACAAAGTTAAAGTTAAAATAAACTTAACCAAAAGTGAAAAACAGAGAAACTATACCATATTTCAGCAATGTATTTTACTATAGTTTTAGACCATTTCAAACACTTAGTATTTTATATAATACTGACATAATATATAATACAATACCACACAATACCTGATTATGTCCTTGTCAAAATAAACACAGAAACTATATGAACATGAATATAAAATGCTTTTATAACAAATAAACTCAATTTTAAATGGTTGAAGTAATATTTTATTGTTTGTGGGAAGGAAAAGTCAGTATAATTTTTAAATGATAATCTTAATTTAATTAACTGTCAATTAATCTATTTAATCAATGTCATCCTAATTAAATTACTAAAAAAATCCTATTGAGTTAGAAAAAATGGCAAATTGTTTGGAAGAGGAAATGGTTAAGAACTTAAAAAGAAATCAAGGGGAAAAGATGCAAAGGAATTAGAATCACTAATATCAGACATTAAACTGTAAGGTGAGAATATTGTTGAAATATAAAGAGTAATTTTGATTATTTTAAACAAATAATTTCTCATATGTATGTATATGTATTATATATATATATATATATGTATGTATAATCCATTTACTCAAAATTAAAAGTAATACATAAAATTGGAGGGAAAACCTTTCAAAGATAATCTTCAGATAGGTTGTGATTAAAATATTTCTGTGGTGTAGGAAATGATGAGCTGGTTGATTTAGAAAAATATGGAAAGAAGATTCTATCCACCTTAAGAGAAACAGATAATAGGAGGAAATAAGTATGGTATGGTCTTACATATGTGTGTATGAGTATATAGTATGGGGGAAGGGAAAGTAAATAAAAAGTGAATCAGAGAACAAAAAACCAACGGGAAAAAAAGAAAAGAAAAGCTGGGCAGTTTCCCTCTTCCCCTTCCCCCCCGCCCCCAGGCAATAGGGATTAAATGACTATTCTCCAGGGTCACACAGCTAGTAAATCTTAAGTGCCTGATCGTAGATTTGAATTCAGATCTTCCTGACTTCAGGACCCAATGTTCTATCCAGTACAACATCTAGCTGCCTCTAGCTGGGCAACTTTTAAAACAATGTATAATATTTATTATATAGGCTCTGTTGAAATGGAAATTTATTGTTTTACATTGATTCATCTCTTATGGTCTTCTATGTACATGGCAATGTTTTTTTCCCCTTTTTTTTTTTCCTTTTCTCATTTTGTATTTCATTTTGAAATTTTTAAAAAAATACAAAAACAATTATGGAAGCATGGTGTCAGAGTGAAACAATGTTAAAAAAAAACTATATAATAAACAAGATGATTAGACTTATTCTTCTTAGTCCTAAAGTTTAGAACTGAAAACAAAATTTTGAAGTGAAAGGGTCAGAGATATTGGCTCAATTTGAAGAAAACCTTCCTAATATTTTATCTGTAATAAATTGAAATAGACTGTCTTGTAAATAAATAAAATCCTAATCATCTGAATCCTTCACGCAGAATTTGGTCTTGTTGATGTTATAAAAAATATTTTTTTAATTCCAATGTAAGGATTAGACCTGATAACTTCTGATATCCTTTTTCCACATTAAATTTTTTACATCTATAATTTTATGATTTTCAAGAAAGAGAAAGTACTGTGTTTTAAACCTATATCTATATCTATCTATGCCATGTAGGATCAATGCCAAGGGAATATAAGAAGAAAAAACTAAATTGAAAATGTAAAGAAGTATTACTTTACCTGTTATAAAAATCAATGCTCAGTCTCTTGTGGAAAAAGAAATTAGAAAAGCATGCACCAAAATACATTTATTAGTTCTCTTTAATAACAATATGTAAGGCTAGGGAAAATAGCTAATAGAATATCTTGTCAAAATGTAGTACAATTACAAATAAAAAAATGAATCAATTACTCTCAAATTATTTTTGTTAATGTCTTGGAAGATATTAAAAAAAAACTTCCAAATATTTTATTTTAAGTACTTACATATTTTGGTTGTATTTTATAGGAACCTAAGTCATGTCTCATTAATTGGTTGGAAAACAGTGGTGATTAAACTGCCAGAATGATCAAGAGAGGTACAAGGGATTTTTTATTTTTTTATTTTTGTAGACATCACTCTTAAATGGTTCATATCAAAAGCTAACCTGTAATGGGATGGGTCAGCTTCAGAAAAGAGAAAGATGGATGCATTATTATCTAAGAACTAAAAATTGAACATTTCTAGTATAAATAAAGTCTTGTAAGACATTTATTAGTTCTTTATCATCATCATTGTAATCATCTTGCATTTATATAGTGTGTTGTATGTGTTAGGAATTATGCTAAGTGCTCTACTTATATCTCATTTGATCCTTACAAAAATCCAGGGAGGTAGATGCTGTTGATATTCTCATTTTATAGCTGAGGAAACTGGGCCAAATCAAGACTAAAGCATAGATAGATAGATAAATAGATAGAATTTTTAAAATTTGGATTTTGATCTTCCCAACTCCTGTCCCAGTCCCTTATCTCTTGGATCACAGTTACCCATGAAATTTATCTGGAAAAAAGTAAGAGTGATATATAGCAGGGCTTCTTAAACTTTTTTCCATTTATGACTTGTTTTGCCTGAGAAATTTTTATGCAATGCCAGGTATAAATGTATATAAAATCAAATATTTACTGATAATAAATCATAATTTCAAGACCCCCACATTCAGTTATGATATTCCATTATTGGTTTGCCACCCACAGTTCAAGAAGCTTATATCTATAGAATTAAGAGCTGGACTTAGAGTCATGAACACTAACTTTAAATAACTTAAAACTTTTGACACCAACAATTCCACATAGCAACTATCTGTGTGACAAGGGAAATTAATTTACTTTCTGAGAGGCCAAACTTTTCCTGCATGTACTTCATGTTATCTTTTTTCTTAAAAAAAAAATAAAAGGCTTTAGAAACATAAAAAATTAAATTATTTAAAATAAAGAATATTTTCTTCACTTTTATTATAGCTTCAGATTTAGAGCTAGAATATATTTTCCCCAGTATGAGGGTTTTTAAAAAAAACTATAATACAGCTGAGATTTTAGAGCTTGAATCAAAAATTATATAATATCTATTAATTTTGTAGCATTTAAATACATTCTATGTGAAGTCTGGGGTAGAAAACTACTGGTCAGGATCAGGTCTATTCAGTCTGAAGATACTTGATTTCACTTTCTAAGCTTCACTTTCACCATCTAAAATAAAATTTTGAAAGTGTCACTCAGTCTTATAAGTGTGATTATTGTTTTTAAAATGATATTTGGAAAAATGAATGAAGTCCATTCTGGAATAAAACTTTCTGTAATGATCAAGAACACTATGTATTTAAAATTGAAATCAATTTCAAAAATTGATCAGTATAAAAGTACCAATGTTTCATCATTCATTTTGCCAGGATTATGGGTAGAAATGAGTCATGGAGTTAAAGAAGGGTTTTGGAAAGCCAAAGGAAGATTTAGAAAACACAAACCAATTCCCCTGTCTAGATGAAATAGGAGATTTGAAGTTGATAAATCATTCAGGATTAAAAAAGCAAAACAAAAACAAAAACAAAAATAAAACCTATATAAGTAGTAAAGAAATGTCAATAAAAGTCAGTGAATCAAAAATCAGGGAAGAATTCAGACAATATAATAAAATACATAGAGTTTTGTATCATAAGGGCAAGTTTTACTTTAAAGCTTTTCAATTTATTAACTTAGAGACCTTGGACAAACAATTTCATTTCATTGATCTCCTGGTCAATAAAATGGGTAAGGAATACCATTTAGGCTACCTTCTAGTTTTTTTTTTTTTTCTTTTAGTGGATTAGGTGACATAATTAATGTGTGTAAGGAATAAACCTAGAATAGTATTAATGGATCACATTTAAGTTTTTCCTCTAACATATGCTGCTCCCTGAAATTCAATGACAGCAGGCACATAACCTCTTAGTGGTCAGGAAATATCCAAGGCTTTTCTACAGAGCAACATGTTGAGGATCTGCATTGACAGAAAGAGGTTTCCACAGTTCTGGCCCCAAAATAAATAAATAAATAAATAAAAAATAAAGCATTTTAAAAATGCTAAATAAGTGAATTTAGTTATTATTTTTGTCACTGCTATTATTTAGCATTATATAGTGGAAAGAACAATGAGAATATTGAGAAGGTTTAGGTTGAAATCTCAATTCTGCTACTTAATGATAGCTAAGTACTGGCTAAGATATTTATAAAACTATTTGATATAATTTACTAGTACCTATATTTGTATATTTGTAGGTACCTCAAAACATATATTTATTAGTACCTACACTACTAATTATGAAAACTTGGACAAACCTCTGAGCCTAAATTTAATTGCTAAAATAGGGCAAATCATATGTGAACTATCTACTTTTTAGGACTCTTGTGAGAACGGAATTTGGTGAAAAGTAACACTCCATAGAAATGTTATGTTATTGATGATTGACATTAATGTTCACTGATGAAGTTAAAATAAAGCAAAAACCTTTGAATAAGACCAGTTGTGTCAAATACAGTGGCTGATATTCCACTGTTGCCCAAATGCAGTCTGAACTTAATTTTAATGAAGACATATTATCAAAATAAAAAAAAATATAATCGAATATAGATGATGTCACTATGTGGTTTTCTAAGTCAATATGACCAGAAGGATCCTTATATTTACGCTAGTGACCCCATTTTAATTTGGGTTTGACACCAACAATTTAGATATTTCTAGAAAATTTATAAGCATATTTGAATAGGAGTTCTCTGATAGAGATTCAAAACTTGTCAAACTGCATTAAATAATCACCCTGAAAATTGGATTTTGAAATCACTAAAAAATTATTACCATCACCTCACTTTATTTCTTCTAATTTTTTCTCTCATCTTCATTCTGGTTAGGGATAGCATTGGTATATGACCTGAAACTTTCTGAAATGTATACTATTTTTTATTAAAAGTCTTCATATCATGATAATATATAAATGACTAAAGTTTGATTTAAAAGTTTATGGCTTACACATTAGAGATAAAATTGAAAAGATGATATTATAAATATCTGCTTCAAAGCTGCTTCCAAATCTAGAGTGCTTTCCATTAATAATGTACTACCCTGATGATGTGGTTAGGTGATTAGGATGTTCACAGAATCCTTTGAATATCTAGCTTTTTGAAATTGTTCTGGTTGCATAATGCTGATTTGACAATATGGAAATACTAGTGCTTTTGTGAAACAGATTTTAAGAAATTTCAATAGAGAGAGTTTCATACCTGGCAGAGAAATTTATTCCAAGAAAGAAAGATAGTGTGAACAATTACATACTTATATATAAATTCACATAGAGATTAGAGAAGCTTAAGGGGAAAAAATGATTGAAATGTGGAATGAATAAAGCTAGGTAATATATATGTTATGATATATAATTATATATCATAACATATATATGTATATGTAAGTATATATACATACACACACACACACACACACACACACACACACACACGGAAATAGATATAAAATTACCATATATCCCCTCTTCCACTCCTTTTACCTTTTAATAGCTACAAATCAATGTGCTTCAAACCAAACTCATCACCTTCCTCACTAATCCTGTTCTTATGCTCCAAAATTTGCTAATTCTTTTGACTGCATGAATAATCAGTGGAAGAATGTCAGGGGATGAACTTTTTTTTTTTTAATTTAATAGCCTTTTATTTACAGGTTATATGTATGGGTAACTTTACAACATTAACAATTGCCAAACCTCTTGTTCCAATTTTTCACCTCTTACCCCCCATCCCCTCCCCCAGATTTCAGGATGACCAGTAGATGTTAAATATATTAAAATATAAATTAGATACACAATAAGTATACATGACCAAACTGTTATTTTGCTGTACAAAAAGAATCAAACTCTGAAATACTGTACAATTAGCTTGTGAAGGAAATCAAAAATGCAGGTGGGCAAAAATATAGGGATTGGGAATTCAATGTAATGGTTTTTAGTCATCTCCCAGAGTTCTTTCTCTGGGTGTAGCTGGTTCAGTTCATTACTGCGGGGATGAACTTTTTAATTTTATGTAACAGAATATAAGAAGTTATTCAAAACATTTGACAGAAAATGATCTGATTAGTTTTGCATTAGGACAACTGTTCAGTATCTGATTAATTGGAGAGGGGACACAGTTAAAAAAAGAAAACTGATTCAAATCATATAATAATTAAAATGAGAGTTAATGAAGGTCAAAACTAGGGTAATAACAATGAAAGTACAAAAAATGGGACAAGAGTACACAATTTCAAGAGTTTTGCAGAGATAAAATAGGTAGGACTTGATAAATCAGTCAATGTGTTTTGGTGAGTAAGGAAAAAAAATTGTAGATAACTTCTACACGATCATCATTATGACATTGTTGGTTTCTGTGTCTAATGATGTTCTAGATCTTATTTCACTTTGCTTCTGTTCATATAGGTTTTGCCATGTTTTCTTCTGAAACCACACCCACATCATTTCTAATACCACAATACTCCTTCACAGTCACTTGTCCCTTGTTCAGACACTCCCAAACTCATGAGCATCCCCTCAATTTCCAGTTCTTTGCCATCAGAAAAAACCCAGCTATAAAGCCATAAGTATCTGTATATAGATAGCTCCTCCCCCGCCTTTTTTTTAAAATTCTTTGGTGTATAGAACTAATAGAGATATTGGTTAGTCAAATGGTAAGCACAGCATTACACTCTGGGAATAGTTCCAAATTGTTCTCCAGGAAAAAAAAATAGAACAGTCCACAACTTCATCAAGAATTTATTAGTTTATTTCTCCCATCTCCTCTAGCATTTGTCATTTCTGAGAGGTGTGAGGTAGTACAGGTGTACCATATGTGATTTCTAATAGCTATGAGGTGGTACTTCAGAATTGATTTAATTTGCAATATTTTTATTAATAGTGATTTAGAATAGTTTTCACTAAACTATAGATAATTTTGATTTCAATTTCTGAAAATTGCATATTCATATCTTTTGACTAATAATTAATTGGCCTAATTCCCTGTACATTTGAATTGACCTAATTCCCTATACATTTGAGAAATTAAGTTTTTATTAGAGAAACTGTTGGATATTAGTTTATTGTCTATGGTATTTTTTAGCTAACTATGGTTTCCCTGATTACTTCTTTTAGATCTAATGATCTAATTTTGCCTTTGCTTTGCTTGAAATTTTGATTGTTGCTTCTGCCTTTTTACTTCAGATGAAGCATTTTAGATTCTGTTCTAGCCCTGTATTTTAATTTTAGATAAGTCTTTATATTTAAAATGCATCTCTTTTAAGCAATGTGTTGTCAGATTCTGGTTTCTAATCAGTTTTGCTATTTGTATTTGCTACTGTATTATGAGTGTGAGTTCATTCCATTCTCAGTCACGATCGTGATTAGTAAATTAATATTTCTGCTTAACCCATTTATTTCTCTCTATCCTCTGTATTTTTTTTTATCCCAATCATCCTCAATAGCCTGTTTTGTTTGTAATCACAACCTCCTTTTTGTAATATTTTCCTTATTTCTTATCACGTTCCCTTTTTATTTCACTATTAAGATAGATCTGTCTATGTGGTGTGTGTGTGTGTGTGTGTGTGTGTGTGTGTGTGTGTAATACATCTAGTATTTGAACTATTCTTCTGAGACTGAATTTGAAGTATTTATGTACTCCTTCAATCTTCCCTACATGATGAAAACTTCCTTGCACACTTCTTTTATATGAGAAAACTTTTCCATTCAACTTATCCCATTGCATTCCTCTTTCTTCCCCTTTAATTTTTAATTTTTTTATAATTGACTCACATTTATGCTTTCTGTCTATATATGCCTCTTCTAACTGCCATAAAATGTTAAATTCTCAGGATTCATATGTATCATTTTTCCTATATAGGACTATAAATAATTTCATTTTATTGAGTTCCTCATGATTACCCTTTTGAGTTTATCTTTTTATATTGGTATTGAGTCTTGCATTGAATGCCAAATTTCCTATTCAGTTCTGACCTTTTCATCAGAAATGTTTAAGTCTCCACCTCATTAAATATCCATTTCCCCAATGAAGGATTATATTCTGTTTTGTTGACTAGCTACTTTGGTTATTGGAATATCACATCCAAAACTTCCATTTTTTTTTTTACTGGCAATGATACTAAATCTTGTGGGAAACTGATTGTGGCTCCATGATATTTGAATTTTGTTTTGTTTTGTTTTGTTTTTCTGGCTGCATACAGCATGTTATATTTGATCTGGGAGTACAGAAATTTGGTTAAAATATTCATGGGAGTTCACATTTTGGGATCTTTTTCAGGAGATAATCAGTGGATTATTTTCATTTCATTTTACCCTCTGGGTCAAAGATATCAGGGCTGTTTTCTCTTCATAGTTATTGATATATGATGCCTATGCTCTTTTTTATCATAGCTTTAAGGTAATCAAATAATTTCTAAATTATCTTTCCTCAATATTTTTAGGTCAGTTGTTTTACCAATGAGAGATTCTTTTGTCTCTATTTTTTGTTTGTTTTTCATATCTCATGGAGTCATTAATTTTGAATTGTCCAAACTAATTTTTAAGAAATTATTTTCTTCAGTGAACTTTTGTACTTCCCTTTGCATTTGGCCCATCCTACTTCTTTTCTTTAGTGAATTTTTGTGCCTCTTTTAAAATTTGGTCAATACAGTAAGATATTTTATTAAAATAAAATTATGTCTCCTTTACCACGCTGTTGACTCTTGTTTTATAATTTTCTTGCAATAGCAATGTTTGCAATTTTTTCTCTACCATTAATCTCTTTTTTTAAGTCTTCTGAGATTCTTTGTTAGGCTTAGGCTCAATTACATTAGAATAATCTTTAAAAAAAATAATGAAGGGGGAAGAAAAAGGAATTCTATATGGTAAGCTGAATGGGAAACATTTTCTCATATAAAAGAGGTGTACAAGCAAAAGATTTTATCTGGAGGGAATCTAATATGAGTCTGTTATCCACCACACAGATCTGCAGAAGAGTCAATTTAGTCCTGGCTCAGAGGGTAAGTGGTTTATAAAGCTAGTTGTGAGACTTCAAACTCCAGGGCAAAAAGCAAATTATGAGCCCAGGAATCCCAGCACAACAGGCTTGACTAGGCTGGACCAACCCAGAAAATTAGGATAATTGGAAGCACCTTCAGGCTAAGCATGGAAAATCAGTAATAAGGCCCTGTACTCTGTAAAACGAAGTTTGAGACAGTCTCTTCTTGGCAGAGGAACAGAGATCAACTTTTAAAAATGAGCAACCCCCCTCCAAAACAACAACAACAATAACAACAAGAAATACCAAAAAAGGAGCCCTGACCATAGAAAACAACTATGGCTATAAGGAAGATTAGAATGCCAAATTAAAAGATGACAGTAAAATGCCTCAAAGGTGAATGTGACTTGGTCTTAAGTTCAAAGGGTTCTCTGGAAAAAAAACTAAAAAAAGGATTTTAAAAATCAAACAAGAAAGGTAGAAAAATAAGGGGGAAAATTAAAACTACAGAGGAGATTTATGAAAAAAAGTGTCATCAGCTTGGAAAAGGAAACACAAAGATTGTCTGAAGAAAACAATCCTTTAAAAATAGATTTGATGAAATGAGAAAAAAATACACAGAAGAAAATTCATTGAAAATAGAATTGATAATATGAAAAAGAAATGAAGGAAAAACAAACAAACTCTTTAAAAGTAGAAATTATTAAATGGAAAAAGAGAATAAAAAATTAAATCATTTATACTTATATGAAAAAGCGCTCTAAATCACTATTGAATAGAAAAACACAAATTAAGACAATTCCGAGTTACCTCTCAGATTAGCTAAAATGACAGGAAAAGATAATGATAAATATTGGAGGGGATGTGAGAAAATTGGGCCACTAATGCATTACTGGTGAAGTTGTGAGATGATCCAACCATTCTAAAGAGCAGTTTGAAACTGTTCCTTAAAGGCTATCAATCTGTGATCCAGTAGAATCTCTATAGGATCTGTATCTCAAAGAGATCATAAAAAAGAGAAAAGAATCCACATGTACAAAATTTTTTGTAGTAGCTCTTTTTGTAGTGTCAAGGAATTAAAAATTGAATGGATGCCCATTGGTTGGGGACTATCTGAATGAGTTATGGTGAATAAATGTAATGGAATATTACTATCTTATAAGAAATGATGAACAGGCTGATTTCAAAATAGCCTGGAAAGACTTACATGACATGATGTTGAGTAACAGCAAGACTGTGTCATAATAAGCATGATGGACTTGATTCTTCTTGGCAATGTGGTGATTCAAGACAATTCCAACAAACTTGGGAGAAAAAATGCTATTCACATCCAGAGAGAGAGCAATAAAGACTCAATGTAGATCAAATCATAGTCTTTTTACCTTTTCTTTTTGTTTGTTTCCTTTTTGTTTCTCATGTTTTTTTCTCCTTTGTTCTGATTTTTCTTGTATAACATGACAAATATGGAAATATGTTTAAAAGGAAGAAAAATAGCATTGGACAAGCAGAAGTTATTGATTCAATGAGATCAATAGTCAAATAAAATTTTAAATAAATGAAAAAAATAGGAAATACCTCTTTGGCAAAACAATCAACTATATAAATAGATCTAGGAGAGAAAATTTTAGAATTATGTAACTACTTGAAAGGCATAGGACCTGGACAACATCTTTCAAGAAACCATCAGGGGAAACTGCCCTGACATCCTAGAACCAGAGGATATAATACTCATTGAATAATCTACAAATTAATTTCTTAATGTGACACTAAAATGAAAACTCTAAGGAATAATGTAACTAAATTCCAGAATAATTAAGACCAGATGGAAATAAATACTGCAAGCAGTGTGAAAGAAACAAAGCAAATATCAAGTAGCCACATTTAGGATTACCTAGGATTTAGCAGTTTCTGCATTAAAGGATCAGAGCACATATAGTATGACATTCTGGAAAGCAAAGAAACTTGGACTACAACCAAGAATCAATTACCCAGCAAAACTGAACTTAATCTTTCAATTGAAAAGATGGATATTCAATGAAATAAAGAACTTTCAGTCACATATAGTGAAAAGACCAGAGCTAAACCCACAATTAATTCCAATGTTATATGAACTATTTAGAAAGGAGATTGAGCACCACTAAATTCATTTTGTGACAAAAATATAATGCTGATGAGACCAGAAAGAACAAAAACAGAGAAAGAAAATTATAAACCAATTTCCCTAAAGAATAATAATGCAAAAAAATTTAATAAAATATTATCAAAGAGATCACAGCACCTTATAAGTAGGATTTTACACTGACATCAAGTGGGATTTACACCAGAAATTGTGGGGCTGATTCAATATTAGGAAAACTATTAGCATATTTGACCGTATCAATAAGAAAACTAACAAATATTATATAATATTCTCAACACACACAGAAAAAGCTTTTCTCAGAATTTCTGCTTTCTGAGGACTGCTAAACTAAATTTTTAAAAGGCACCTCACCAAATATTTAGTATGAATTATTTAACCATAAAAATTAAGTAAACTAAGGAAAAAAGAACATTAAATTCAGTGTGGCCCCAATCTACTTTTCTTTGAGTTGGAGTGGGTATGACAGGTTGAGGGGTAATGAAGAGAGATTTTTCACAGTATTTCATTATAGTATTTTATTATTGAATATTATATGTAGTATGTATTATTATTGTAGAAACTATATAAATGCAGATTTATAATTGTTAAAGCAATTTAGTGAGTAGCCTGGAGTACTATGGCAGACCTAGGGCTTGAATCACAGAGTTCATGACTTAGAAAAAAGATATCAGAATGTTTTTTCAAACTTTTCACTTCTTAAATGAGATGGAAATGGGCAGGAAAGGGACCTTAAAATGACAAATATCATATGGGGTATTGCATTGTCTAAGTCACAGAATTGTGAAGATCAGATAAGATGATGATCAGGTGATTAGGATAAAAGTAAAAATAGACAGTAAGGTCACATAGTATATGTCAGAAATAAAATTTGAATTTAAGTGTTGCTGACTCTGACTAGCATTCTCTTTACTAACCACACTGCCTATCTTGGTTGTGGTATTTATAATAATGCTCTCATACTTCAAATATGGGTGATTTAAGCAGAGCAACTACTTTCTCTACCATGATACTTGATATATACTAATTTATTACAGATTAGTTGATTATTTTCATGGATATCATTGTCAATCTATGTCTCCATCCATCTTTCTATCTGTCTACATATCTATCTAAATATTTAAATATTTATCTATCCATCTCCCACATCTATCTATCTTTCTTTCTCTTTCTATATATACATAAGTAGATCTGTATATATGCATACACTCTCTATTTATCAATGGATAGACATAGAGATGAAGCTCTGAATAGAGATATTCCCCAACTCTCCCCAAAAGAAAAAAAAAAAAACATCTTTCTGTCAATGTGCAGATCTAGCTCTCACAGATTCTTACCATTTGGTTAGATTGGTCATTGAATGGCATATGCATATTACATATATTATAGTGATATTTGAAGAGGTTTTATATTACTGATTTAAAATTTAGAAACACAGAAGTCATTTACAGGTCAAAATGAAGCACTGGAATTGTAGCATATCATTGTAAAAAACAAATAAACAAAATATTATTAAATACAGTTATTTAAATAATGGTAGCACCTAAACATTTTGGACATCTAAAGAATACAAATAGATGTAGCCTGATATACAGTATAAACCGTACAGTATACAGTATACAGTATACAGTATATACAGTATAAATAAATTTGGATGAAATTGAGCTTTTAATAATAAAAAGAATTATATGACTACACAAGTCATTTAACTTCTCAGTGCCTCGGATATCTCTTTGAAAAGGCATTATAAGTAACCTTATAAGTCAGAGCCATGACAGAGGAAAGGAAATAAATTCCCTTAGTTTTATCCCCAAATTCTCAAAATATATTTAATTAATGGTTCAAAACAAATTCTAGAGCAATAGAACCCATAAAAACTTCCACTCCAAAAAAACTTAAAAGGATATCTGAAAAGGTATATTGCACTAGGGTGGGAGTTAGGCAGGTTGGGGTGGCTTGGAAGAGGGAACACGTTTCAGTGGCAGCAATGATGATTTTCAGATCTCTCAGCACAGACAGTAATGAGATCAGACAAATGATCATAAGGAGATTACAGAGGTACCTTTCCTGGCATTAGGAGCAACACTTTGTTGCATTGTCCATATTTGGATCTGGGCCACAGTCCTAGGTGTTAATGCCTTGGCAAAGAGGAGAACTAACACATCACAATTGTGACAAGAATACATACAATTCTAGAGTAGGAAAAGTGATTGTGCTTACTCATAGATCAGAGCACAGGCCAAGAGTAGTAAATAAAATATTGTCTAGATCATACAACCTTGACATAACCTAAAACTTATAGCACCCCTGAAAAACAGTTCCACAAAAACCTTGAAGCTTAGAACAGTGCCTTCTCAATTTGAAAAAAAAAGTCCCATTTTAGCATAGAGTTGAAAATCAAGAAATATGCTAGAAAGTGGGCATATTGAAGAAAAAGTTCCTAACTATACAAAGTGATTAAGGTGACAACAAAGATCAAAAAACAAACCTAGAAAAAGATCACAAAATCAAAAGTCAGTGTACTCAAAGCCTCAAAAACAATATGAATTGTACCCTAGGCATGAAAGAACTCAAAAAAGAATTTTAAAATCAAATAGGAGAGGTAGAAGGAAAATTGGAAAGAGCAATGTGAGTGATGCAAAAAGCAAATCATAAAAAAGGATTCAACACCTGGTAAAGGAGGCAAAAAAAAACCCCTACATAATATGACATCTTTAATAGAAGAGATTAAAGGATAAAATCTAATTGAAGAATGCTTTGAAAAGCAGAATTGGCTAAATGGAAAAATATAAACAAAAATTCACTGGAGATAATGACTTCTTTAAAAAAACTAGATTTGACTAAATAAAAGAAAATATTTCTTAAAAAATAGAATTAGATAAATGAAAGCTAATAACTTTGGAGAATAGCAAAACTAAAATAATGAAAAAAAAAAGAGGAGAAAACATAAAATCGCATTGTACAAACTATAAAATAGATTAAAGAGAAATAATTTAAGAATTATTAAACTTTGTTGAAAGTCATGATCCAAAATAAATAAATAACATCTTAAACACCATCTTTCAAGAAGTTATCAGTGGAGGATTCTGGAAAGATTGTGGAGTAGGTCAGTAAATTTCAACCTCATTTCTCCCTTAAACAAAACAAATTTGTGCCTCAGAGAGATCATAGACTAGTGAAAAATCAAGGAGACTTGTGGCAGAACAGAGGTTTTTCTGGTACAATCCAATATGATCCAGAGAAAAAACCCAACCTAGAAATTAAGCACTGTGAAGTGCAAGCACCTTTAGGCTAACTCAGCAGAAACACCAAGTAGGGGACCCTAGAGATACCTGGGTTTGGCTGGAGCCTCAGCCAAACAAACTTTCATCTCCTGGATATGGGTGGAGGCAGCAGTCTGAGTATGGGAAAACTGAGGGAATTTCAGGTGATTAGGAATGCCAGCTCTAGCTGTGCTTCAGTGATGCATCCCTGGGTGAGAAAAACCCAGCACATCTGTGAGTGCAGAGGCAGTGAGGTCCACACTTGTAGGAAGGTGGAATTTTTGGCTTGGAATTCCAGATCAAAATGGAGACTTGAAGTGAAGCTAAAGGCACTATCCCCTCCAATCCAAGATTAGAGGTGATTACACTAATGCTTCTCATTTAAAAAAAAATGAACCAGCAAAGAAGAAAAACCCAAAACATAAAAATTTACCATGGGAATAGGAAGACTTCTTCTTCAGAGGAAGAAACTGATGTAAAAAGAGAAAAGCATTTTCTACCCCAATGGCTTCCTGCTCAGAGAGAATTTGTAGAACTCAAAAAAAATGAAAAATCAAATAATAGATGTTGAGAAAAAATTAAAAGAAAACTATCCAAGGAAAACAAGATTATGAAAAAAGTTAAATAAGTCAAAAAGAAAATACAAAGTGTTAAAAAAATAAAAGTTCTTTGAAAATTAGAATTGGGCAAGGGGAAGTCAGTAAAACTATAAGAAACCAAGATAGAACATAATGTGAAACATATTATTAGAAAAACAGCAAATCTGGAGAACCAATCAAGAAGAGAAAATATAAAAATAATTGAACTCCCTGAAAACTGTGATTAAAATGAGAATCGACATACTAATGCAAGAAATAATCCAAAGAAATTGTTCTGGAAGGATAGAATAGGAGGGGAAAGCAGAAATAGAAAAAATCCACCAATCACCATCTCAGAAAGATACTTTGTGGAAAACATATAGGAATATTATTGCCAAATTTCTAAATCTCCAATAAACAATTCAGATACAATGGAGCTACCATTAGAATTGTACAAGACTTATCAGCAGCCACAATAAAAGACCACAAGTCCTCAAATTATATATATTAGCAATCAAAAGAAGTAGCCCTGCAGCCAAAACATCATACCCAGCAAATTTATTTATAATTTTGAATGAAAACATTGGATATTGAATGAACTTTCTGATTTTTAGGACTTTCAGCCAAATCTGAATTCAGCAGAATAATTAACATATAAGAGCCAATTACTAAGATCAATTTCAAGAAACTTAATGTAGATAAATTGCTTATATTTCTTACATGGAAATGTATACCATATGTTTAAGATTAACACTAGCAATTTGGGGAACTCAAAAGAAATACAGGAGCAGAGTTAAGTATGATCTGACTTTAAAAGGCAAAACCACCTAGAAAAAGGTAAAAATAGTAATCTTGTAATATAACTGAAGTGAACATGAAGAATAGACACAGAGGCATTTGAGAGGAGTGGAGGGCTTGTAGTTCTGCAATCATTCATTAGGAATGGGTTAAATCAGCAACACTACATGTATACCATGAAGGATATAACATCCTCAAAAATCTATAAAGAAATAAAATGGAGGGATGGGTAGAAGGAAAATCAAAACATAGGGGAAGAAGATGATGGAGGAATCCATGAGTTGGGGGAGATTAAGTAATAGCAAGAAAAGTTAAAGAGAAAAATTGAGCAGGGATAGGAAATAAGAGATAAATAAGTAAAAATTAAAGTTTCAAACAATAAAGAAATCTACATTATATGTCACTATTATCTGTTCCTCCTCTACATTATATGTCACAGATACAAGGGAGGACAGATTTAGGGTGGTAAAGATCAGAAGCAAAACACTTTTGAAAATAGACAGTGTGAGAGGAGAGAGAGAGAAATGGGGAGAGAAATACATTATTGCATCCTTAACTGCAAAAAAAAAAAAAAATACAGTAAGTTCCTCTGATAAAGATCTATTTCTCAAACATATAGATATTTGAGTCACATTTACAGAAATAAGAGCCATTCCTTAATTGATAAATGGTCAAAAGATATAAACAGTTTTCAGATGAAGTAATCAAAATTATCTCTGTTCACAATAAAATACTCTAAATCACTATTGTTGATCAGAATAATACAAAGCAAAACAATTTTGACTTATAAAACATCTATAAGATTGCAGAAAAGGAAAATGACAAATGTCAGATAGGATGTAGGAAAATTCAAGCACAACTCTTGTGATGTAATATACTGATTCAACCATTTTGAAAAAGAATTTGGAATTATGACCAAATGGGTATAAAATCATTCACACTTTGTCTAAGCAATACCACTATTAGATTTGCTTCCCAAAGAGATACAAAAGAAAAAGGAAAAATACCACTGTATACAAAAATATTTATAACAGCTCTTTTAATATGGTCAAAAAATTACAAATTGGGGGATAGCTGAACAATTTATTGCATATGATTACAATAGAATACTATTGTGTCTCTCACAATCATATGCAGGATGTTCGAAGAAAAACCTGGAAAGAATTACATGAATTGATGCAAAGTGAAATAAGCAGAATTAACAGAACAGTAACAGCAATTTTGAATGAGAATATACTGTGAATAACTTAGCTATTCTTAATAATAAAATATCTAAGATCTGAAGGATTTATAATGAAATGTACTGTCCATCTCTAAAAAGAAAAAAAAAAAACCTGTAGAGCCTGATTGCAGATTCAAGATACTTTTTCTTTCCTTTTTAAAAATTTTCCACAGTATTTTTTCTTTTTTTCTTTCACAGCATGGCATATATGGAAATATGTTTGCATAATCACACATGTATTATTTATGTAAAATTACTTGCTCAATGGAGGGGTCAAGAAGAAGAGAGAATTTGAAACTCAAATTTTGAAAAACAAAATTAAAATTATTTTACCTGCAATTGGGAAAGTAAAATATTAAATTTGAAGAATTAATTATGAGAACAGAATTGCATTTTGCATCAATAGGAAGATTTACTTTTATTATGGAGCCCACACCCTGATAGAATAAACTTACTTAAGCAAAGACTCAACAGATTTTCTTTCATAAATAAGCTTTTGTTTAAGTACAAGTGGAAAAGAATAATCATTTCTGATTTTGACAATTTGGGACCTAACTGCCTAGAAGGAGAAAGTTACTAAACAACTACTCCTTGAAGAAAGGAGAAGACAAGTATATGATTACTCTCTGATTAATGCACTAAAATTATGCCATGAGGAAAGAGGAAAAAGAAATCTGGTTCATATCAACTTGTTATTGTTATAAACTCTTCGAATCACCTATGTTCCATGTAAATGTGGAATATCTATTCATCAGTACTCAAAAGTGTAATTACTTTGGAAGTAATTTCTAATAAGCAATTTCATTGATTTATGGCCCTTTATTTTTTAATAGGTTTTTTGAATCATGTTTGCCTTGTGTATTTATGTGCGTATGTGTAATGTGGTGTGCGTGTCTATGTGTGATGGGAAAGATTAAACCCCATTTTATATCTTCTAACACAATATTGTAGATTCAATGTGCATTTTAGAATTAGGGACTCTGTTACACACATACAGAGAAATCTAGATAATAGTTATAAATAATAGAACCTTATTTTGCAGGATAATATTAACTTAAATACATGTAATATATGATAAAAATGTAAACCTTGGATTCTGGGGGAAATGGTTCCTAAGTTACAGAATTGGGTTTATCTATTTTTTTTCTTAGAAAACACACACACACACACACACACACACACACATTCACAGTTATACATGGGCAATGATCAGACTCTAGAATTGAAATCCATGAATAAAAAAGAACTGACTGAATTGTCTTTTGCAAATTGTACAGTATTTTCAAAGATTCCATGAAACAAAAAGAAAATCAGAATTGCTAATATAACTATTCCACAAAAGATACCATATGGTTCAGAAAAAAATTAGCAATAGTCCCCAAAGAGTTGAAAATTACATCATCCAAGGTCAATAAAGTCATATATAAAGTGTACAAAAAAAATCTACATCATATCACCAAATAAGAACTTCTGAGAAGAAGTATAAAAACAAGATTATTTTCAAACAGATATCTAACTGAAAAAGATCATGGGCTAGTCACATAGCTAGAATAAGTATAATATTGGAACTAATCCAATATTAAGCTAGCTAGACCAAAGGGCTCAAAACAGTGAGTAGATATATTATGTGGTAGTTTCTGGATAATAAAGTTCCACATGAATGAAAGTGTTGCTTCCTTGATATGTTGAAGTTTTAATTAATCCAACAAGTAGTTTATTGAATAACCAATATAACAAGAAGCTTAATTAGGTATAATATGCTTTCTTAAGGTGATAAAAAGATGAGTAAAACATGTTACTCATTCTCAGAAAAGTTTAAACTCTGGTTTAGGAAGAGTTAAATAGAGCAAAATTGAGAAAAGAACCAAGTAGGACATTTACAGAAGTAAGTAAAATATAAAAAGGGTGTTAAATGCATAAGGCATACATAATATGCTATAAAAAGTCCTATCACATGATGTACGCTGATTCAATACTTAAAAGATCCATTTTTTCATAATGTAAGTATTCCTTTTTCCAATGTAGATCGTCACCTTTTCTGGCTTATCAGTCTATATTAGTTGCTTTAGCCAAAATAATTCATTGTAAATTCAACATTTTTCTTGTAAAGAAAATCATTTAACTTAGTAACATGAAAGTTATTGGTGGATTCTTTGTATTAGCTTTCCCATTCTGGCAGAACCTGCCAAAGGTTACTCTCATCTAGCATAGTTTTTATTAATACAGGCCAATGTGACATGGCATTTAGTGGAAACCTAGATATTATACCATTATGTGGCAGATTGTTTGAAAAAAAAAAAAGGTTTTAGTCTGGGACTGCTTTTTTAAACTAATTAAATACAACAAAATAATCAGCACATGTTAATCATCTGTGTATGTATATTTTTAGAAAACAAAATTCTTTTAGAAGTTACTTTTATAAAAGAAAATGGTGTGAAGTATAGTATTGCATTTTAAAATCAAATATGTGACTAAACATTTTTAAAAGTAATTAAAATATTATGATGGTAATTCCAAGAACAGGAAATAATATTATCAACTAATATAATGCAGAGTATAAATTACACCATAATAGGGATTGTGAGAGTAGCATATTGCCATGTCCTGTCACTAAGTGACTGAGAGATGTTGGACAGATTACTTAACTTAACTGGATTTCAATATTTTTGTGCAAAATGAGGAGGCTGTATTTAAAAATCTCAAAAGCCATTCCAGCCCTAAAATTCCATAGTTATAGGAAAGAGAATGTTACAAGGAATAACTTTCATTTTAGAAGATATGCAATATGCAGAAAGATCTCTACTAGCCAGAATATTTGGTCAAGGCAAATAATATTAAATTCAATAGGCTTAAATGAACCACATTACATATGAATTTGAAAATAAATCTAACAAATATGATATAAAAATGTGACTATATGTTAGTGCATGTGAAAAATATTTGAAAATTTTCATAGATTGTAAGCTCAATATGAGCCAATACAACAATACTTTAGCCAAGAATGCTTATGTGATCTTATGGTATATAGCCCAATAAGCAGAACATTTTAGAAAAGGGTGCAACAGTCCTACTATAAATTAATCTTAGTCTGAATTCATCTGAAAGGCTGTATTCAGTTCTGAAAATTATATTTATTTAAAATATTGTTAACTCAAAGAATATCTGGGGAGTCAGCAGAGTATTATAGGATATCTAGATCATGCTGTTAAGAATTAGTTGACAAAACTTGTGTTGTTGAGCATAAAGAAGATGGGGCAGGGATTGAAGAGAAGAGGTATAATAATTTTCAAATATTTGAAATGTTGTCATATAGAGTAAGGATTGGGTAATTTTTTGCTTGATCCCAGGAGACAAAACAAGCAATAATAGATGGATTCATAAAAAAACCTATCTAAGCTATTTGTTTTGGAAAAATAAATCCTATTAATTATTTCTATTCGAAAATGAAATAGTCTGCCTTGGGAAATAGTGTGTTCCCTCAACTGAAGATAATCAAACAAAATTTGGATGGCTACCTGTCAAGTTTGCTGCAGAAAATATACTTTTGTTTTCAGGGTTGGGTTGAATTTAAATACTCAGATCACACTGACCTCATAGATTCTATAATTTTGTGATTGAATTATGCTGAATTTTGGCACAGTAAAACAAGTTAAGCAAACACTGTGCCTATCTATTTTCCAGTAATGTCATTCAGCAACACATGATACAGATATGGACATATATAAAAGCTATATCAACAATAGTAACATATGTTGAAGATTGGCATACCTAATACATCAGTGATTAGATAGTGATGTCAGTCACATAGACTTACAAAAATGCCAAATCATTTTGTTATGGTATTTTTACCAGGTACTTTGGGACATTCCAAGCCATTATGCTGTGATTTAATTTCTTGATCTCTGGGAGTAGGCCATATTTTTGAGCTATGATATAACTTCCAGTTACCTATCACAAGCCAAATTTCTGAGCTGTGATGGCATTCCCAAATGCCTACAGGCATGCCAATACTTTTATGCTGTTTCAATTTTCAGATAGCTAAGATTATGCCAGACTTAGATTATGATGTTATTCCCAGAATTACTCACTTTATAAGAAATTACTTTGGAGAGAAACTACATATGACCTGATGATTTTTCCCCCTTAAGTATA